>NC_072476.1:78962984-79296556 GCF_027574615.1 Eptesicus fuscus | reverse complement strand
TGTGTGTGTGTGTGTGTGTGGGTGTGTGTACACACACATATATAGTTTATTCAGTTTTCACTATGAGACATTATAAAAAAAATAATTTAGAATGATTTAAATTTTGAAAATTTTACATTGAGCTTGAAAATGCATTGGCGTGTACTGATTCTAGAAATTAGTAAACTATAAAAATTTGAACATATTATTTTGAAAAATATAAAAGGAGAGGGGGTAGGAAAATACCTCAAATTTACTTTAATAAAAATGACAATAAAAGTTCTAAGCAGTGTCATTACTGGGACAGTGTTCTTCAATGTCCCAATGAAGAATATATCTCAATGTAAACAATCTATCTTCAAAAAGCAGAACAGGATATGTGTACATGTACATACATACATTCTGGCTTGTACCTTCTTTGAGGCTTAAGTGTCTACTGTACTTAAAGTTGACTAAGCACTTCGTAAACGCTTGCAGAATTTGAACAACAGAAAAAGTAAGTTAAACAGTATAGTCTCCACATTAAACAATAACAGCTGTTCATTTGTATACTACTTCTTTACTAAACACCTTTATATTTTCTTACTTAAATGATTTTAACAACATCCCTGTAGCAGAAGGACTGACACTACTTCTACTTCATAGATAAAGACATTGAGGGACAAAGAGCTAAATAAACTATGAGAGGCAATGCACTGAAACTGTCAAAACCAGGCGTTCATTTCCGGTTCAGGGTCCCTTCCATTGGATTACATTGGTCTTGTTAACCTAAAATACTACAAATAAAATCTTTCTGAGGAGAGCTCCTCCTGTATTATGCTTTTTAACTAGCAAACTTCTCCACTGTAATACTCATCCTTCGCTAATTGAGATTTCTTCTTTAGCCATACATCCCGAGGGAAATGAGGTAGGAGAAGACTGGAAGGCAGGTAAAATCATCAAGAGAAATTTTAATCTCCGAAGAGATGATTCACTGAACACCCCAGGAAGTTGGGTAATACTTTTTTTCCCCACTCCTATTTTAATTTGATCTTAAAACATTCTTATGAGGCGCATAGGAGTAGATTTTAAAATTATTCCTTGACAGGTAAAAAGATTGAGATTTGTCATGGAGAAACTAGAGAATTCACCTTCAGTTGCTTAACTTCTGAGTCTGTTAAAAGTCTCCTGACACTAAAAAATTATCATTAAAAAAGTCCCCATTTCTTAAAATAACTCTATTTGCTTAAAATTTATCTTACTTGAAGTTAATGTAGTTAACTTTTACCAGAATGAAGTTATGATCTGCAACAAAATGTGATTTTTTTTAAATTCTAGATTACAAAAATTCTTTTTAAAAAACAAATGATTTGGGGGCACACAAGAAATATAATTGTATCCTCTCTACTACTATCTGTAATATTTTACAACGTTGCCCTTTTTTGTTCAGGTACTAAAAGTTTCCAATAATATCTTAATATATGGGGATATACTATTTCCATCAAATTGCACCGTCACCCCCCAAAAAATAAATAAATACTGCTCTCAATGCTTCTTCCTTAAGTATCTCCAAAGTGGTTTTTGCCTTTTCTTTCCTCGCCTGAAATTTCAAGATGCTGGTTGCTTTCATTTGCTCTCAAACTCCTTGCTATTTTTGGAAAATACATTACATGAAAATGAGTGGCAACTTCTGATTTATCATTATTGTTTGATGATTTTTAATCATCTTCTAAGTTGTTTTTAATCATCATTCTACTTGTTTCCTAGTAGGTGACATATCCACAAAGGTTAGGTTTAACAATTTATAGGAGTCATTTCAGATGTGTCAGAAAGGAAAATGACCAAATTAATAATAAAGAGCAAAGTCATTGGACCAAAGAGACAATTTGAACTATCCTCCTTTTATAAAACACTTACCCAGTGTTCCACAGGGCATATTTTTATAAGTGCAGATATCATATCTATAGAGGAGGAAAAAAAAGAGAGATGAAATTTGTAATCTGATCAAATTTTTAAAATATTTTCATATATTCATCACATTTTTTTTTTCTTGGAGCTTTGGTTGTCAGACCACAATCATTGCCATTATGAGCAGCCAGCTGGAGTGTTGGCATTTTCAGCACTCTGGGGGACACCGCTGGCTGCTCTACACTCACAGCCTCTGGCTACCAGCCAGCAGGACACCTGCCAGCAAGAAAGAAAGGTTAAAGTGGATTTTTGTAATTACAAGTTCCGTAAAAGCATCTACCTTACTGTCTTGAAGCTAGCATAGCTTGTCTGCAGATTGCTGCTGCTTCTGCAAAAAGCGAACAGGTCGTTTTTTTTAATTCCCAATCTTTTTTGAACCTGCTGCAATATTTTCTTATTATAGCCACAGACAGTAGTTTATACTTCTGAGCTACAAGCACCATTTGGTGTTCATTCAACTTGAACAGGGGTTCTTATTGAATTAAATAAAAACCAGAGCAATAAAGCAATGGAAATAAAATTGATATCGCATAGTTTTCCTTGTTGTATGCCAGCAATTTGGCGTGGCTAAAATGCAAATATTTTAAGAGATTTTATAAACAGCTAAATAAATAGCTCACTAGGAAGCTTCCCTAATGTTGCTCAGACTTACTATGATGCTGTGTTGCATTATAACGCAATACAAATGATGTCGTTCATAAAGTAACGTTGCATATTTTTAAAAGGTTACATTTAGAATGCTAAATCAATATTGATGTAAACATTTATTTTTAAGCATTTTAAAAATATTCTTACAAACTTATTTTTAAAATAAAATACATGTTTCTAAAGTGAGAATAAAAACTAAATTTTAAAAGACTGAATATTTTATTTGCCTATGTTTTAGGCTAGAAGTACAAAGCTTTTTAGTTAAAAAATAAAATTTCACAAACTGCAGGAAAATCCCATGTTGTAAAAAGTTCTCATTTATTGTATATAATGGTTGGTCCACATTGCTAGGGGAACGGGTTAGTAATTAATCCCTTAGTCACCTCTTCATCTTCATCTTGTTCAAACTCTACAAATGTCTCCTTACATTTGATTTTGTATAACTTTTCTATTTTGACCATTCACACACTCATCGTCTCTCTTCTCTTGTAACTGGTAAACCAATAGGTTGTGGTATCTGGTACACCCTTGAGTGTAAGATATGGAGAGGGCACTTGTACTTAGCAAAGCACCAGAAAGTATAATCTGGGTGTCAAAATCAATTTATCTTACGATCATACTGTGTAAATGCCTATGATGTTACAGAGACACAACCCACACCAGCAGTCTTCAAGAAAATGTAAACAAAGACTTTTCATAAAGGGTAATGCCGATAAAAATGTTTAAGCAGAACCTATTTCCAAATCCTCAGCTTCCACGTGTGCTTTTCCTAAAACTGAGCTGCCTGAGAATGCACGTGTAAACCATCAATTTACCTTTCGTCTTTTGCTTTTCACAGCT
Organism: Eptesicus fuscus; assembly: GCF_027574615.1. Lineage (NCBI taxonomy): Eukaryota > Metazoa > Chordata > Mammalia > Chiroptera > Vespertilionidae > Eptesicus > Eptesicus fuscus. Next base: position 79,293,142 of record NC_072476.1, on the reverse strand, counting down.
GCCCTGATTCTACTTTAAAAAAAAAAAAAGCATACTTCTCACCCATCCCAATCCTCATTATGGTATATTGCTCCTGGGTGTACAAGTCTCCAGAGCATAATGCAAAGGAGTAATCCAAGAATTTGTGGATCCTGGGGCATAATCTCTTACAAAGCAAGAAAATTGAATGGTGCAATGCTTATTTCATCCTGGCAAGACTCTATTTCTTTATACCTGTCTGTCTGATTGCTTATAAGCCAGTATATATCCCTCTCACAATTAGAATTCAGATGTGAAATTATCATGGAGTGTTTTAGCATATTCATTTGAACTAAAAAATAAAGCCAGGCTTGTTATTGACAAACAATAAGTCTGACTTACCTGAGTAGTGTGGCAGTGAGGACGGACTTAGGCAGTTAGATTACATGGTGAACATTTTTTATGACTCAATGAAATAGGCAACTCCAAAGTTGTGACAAGATTTAGTACATATACATCATATCATATGTTTTTAACTAGTCTCTGTAGCTATTTAAGCTTATTATTAAATAAGTATTTTTAGATATCAACTTTATAATGTGCAAAGTGGTACATCATTTTTCAAAATTATTTCAGGAGTCAAATAAAGCAAAATGTTTGAAGATCACAGACAAGTACAACTTATATTTCCACCTCATAGCAGTCTTTTCTCACCTCCTCTTATTGCGCTCATGCTGCCTTCACCTTTTACGTTACACTTCTGATGAATATTATTTCATTCTGTCATGACTGGCCAAAATACCTGCGTAAAGGCTAAAGCCATCAACAAATAATGCAGACTAACGTATCTTAGACTAAGGTAATTCTATTTGCATTTTCCTCAGTTTTCCCCAATCCTCTGATGTACTTGCAGAATTCTCTACAGGATATTCTATAGGGAAAAGCCATGCCATTCCTTTTTGGCTTTTGCATTCAATTCAGTTCACACTGTATCCTTCTGTATTCTATATTCAGAGAGAGCAATTATTGCTTTCTATGCATTACCTTTATTTTTTTTATTTTTTTTTTTTTATTTTTTTTAATTTTTTTAAATATTGGGTTTTTTTTTTTTTTTTTTTAAATTTCTTTATTGATTAAGGTGTCACATATTTGTCCTCATCCCCCCATTCCCATCCCACCCCTCTCCCCACGCATGCCCCAATCCCCTGTTGAACTTAACCGTTGGATAGGCTTATATGCATGCACACAAGTCCTTTGGTTGAACTCTCCCCCTCCCCCCCACCCTCCCCCTACCCTCCCCTATCCTCCCTCTGAGGCCCGATAGTCCGATCGATGCCTCCTTGCTTCTGGTTCTGTTCTTGTTCCTCAGTCTATGTTGTTCATCATTTCCCCTAGATGAGCGAGATCATATGTCACTAGATATATACTAATAAGCACTGAATGTGAGACGAGCAATAATAGTTATGCTGACAGGCAAATGAATCAGTCTGTAGCGAGCTTCCCCCTGGACCAACAGTTCTTTTGAGACTCAATTTCAATGTCCAGTAGTTCCTTATGTGTACATGTCAGCACTGACCCCCCAGCTCTGGATGGTGGACAAATGGCGGTAACGGAGGTCCGACTCCCTCTGGTTTGGTCTCGGCCGAACCCAGGGGCACGGCGTCACCCGGACTAAGGGGCACGTGGCCTCACCCATACCCAAGGGGCGCGTGGTCTCACCCGGGCCTGGGACCCAGCCTCACCCGGATGGATCCAGGGGCACACGGCCTCACCCGGACCCAGGCTCTGGCTTCACCCGGACCCAGGGCCACTTGGCCTCTCCCAGACCCAGGGCCACTTGGGCTCACCCGGGCCTAGGTGCACGAGGCCTCATCTGGATCCAGGAACACATGGTCTCACCCGGACCCAGGGACGCTTGGCCTCTCCCAGACCCAGGGCCACTTGGGCTCACCCGGACCTAGGTGCACGAGGCCTCATCTGGATCCAGGGACACATGGTCGCACCCGGACCCAGGGACGCTTGGCCTCTCCCAGACCCAGGGCCACTTGGGCTCACCCGGGCCTAGGTGCACGAGGCCTCTCCCGGATCCAGGGACACATGGTCGCACCCGGACCCAGGGACGCTTGGCCTCTCCCAGACCCAGGGCCACTTGGGCTCACCCGGACCTAGGTGCACGAGGCCTCATCCGGATCCAGGGACACATGGTCGCACCCGGACCCAGGGACGCTTGGCCTCTCCCAGACCCAGGGCCACTTGGGCTCACCCGGGCCTAGGTGCACGAGGCCTCATCTGGATCCAGGGACACATGGTCTCACCCGGACCCAGGGACGCTTGGCCTCTCCCAGACCCAGGGCCACTTGGGCTCACCCGGGCCTAGGTGCACGAGGCCTCACCCGGATCCAGGGACACATGGTCTCACCCGGACACAGGGACGCTTGGCCTCTCCTAGACCCAGGGCCACTTGGGCTCACCCGGGCCTAGGTGCACGAGGCCTCACCCGGATCCAGGGACGCATGGTCTCACCCGGACCCAGGGACACTTGGCCTCTCCCAGACCCAGGGCCACTTGGGCTCACCCGGGCCTAGGTGCACGAGGCCTCACCCGGATCCAGGGACACATGGTCGCACCCGGACCCAGGGACGCTTGGCCTCTCCCAGACCCAGGGCCACTTGGGCTCACCCGGACCTAGGTGCACGAGGCCTCATCCGGATCCAGGGACACATGGTCGCACCCGGACCCAGGGACGCTTGGCCTCTCCCAGACCCAGGGCCACTTGGGCTCACCCGGGCCTAGGTGCACGAGGCCTCATCTGGATCCAGGGACACATGGTCTCACCCGGACCCAGGGATGCTTGGCCTCTCCCAGACCCAGGGCCACTTGGGCTCACCCGGGCCTAGGTGCACGAGGCCTCACCCGGATCCAGGGACACATGGTCTCACCCGGACACAGGGACGCTTGGCCTCTCCTAGACCCAGGGCCACTTGGGCTCACCCGGGCCTAGGTGCACGAGGCCTCACCCGGATCCAGGGACGCATGGTCTCACCCGGACCCAGGGACGCTTGGCCTCTCCCAGACCCAGGGCCACTTGGGCTCACCCGGGCCTAGGTGCACGAGGCCTCATCCGGATCCAGGGACGCATGGTTTCACCCGGACCCAGGGACGCTTGGCCTCTCCCAGACCCAGGGCCACTTGGGCTCACCCGGGCCTAGGTGCACGAGGCCTCACCCGGATCCAGGGACACATGGTCTCACCCGGACCCAGGGACGCTTGGCCTCTCCCAGACCCAGGGCCACTTGGGCTCACCCGGGCCTAGGTGCACGAGGCCTCATCCGGATCCAGGGACGCTATGCATTACCTTTAATACCAAGCACCGAACAGCAACATTTTTACATTCATCCGTTTATACGTGGTTTTGCTGAGCACCTATCATATGCCCAGGTTTAGAGCCTACACATAGATGGATAAGTAAGTTAGTTGTGTTCTATTTGGGAAAAGACATATAAGCAGGTGAGTTAAAAAATATTGTGGAAAGATGATTAAATAAACGTTAAAAAAGTTAAACTTACACACAATAGAGTCAATACTCATTAGCTATCATAACGATGATTATTGTTATAGTCAAGTTATATACAAAATGCTATGGAAATACAGAGGAAGGAGTGGTTACACAATAGCAAAGTAGGAAACAGATTCATTTAGGACATAACACAGATTTTTAAGACTTAGATAAAATAAAAAAGGAAAGGTATTCCATGCAGAGAACGGAATAATCAAAGTAGCAGAGTCTGGAAAGGGTAAGGTGTATGCAGAGAACTATGAGAAGCCTAAAGAGGCTGAAACATTAACTGTACAGAGTCAATTATCAGAAAATTAATTGAGAGAGTTGGTGCTGGGGGGACAAATTACTAAGTACCTTGAATGTCAAACCAGATTTGTGTTTTTTCTACCGGCAAAAACTTAGAAAATAGTTTGCAAAATAGGAAAAAAATGTTTAAGTATATTTATATGAGTGTGTATATAAGTTTGTGAAGTCTGGGAGAATTATGGTGGGTACCTAAGGAAAAGGTGGGAGAGTAGGGAGAATATAATGGTTTTTATTCTGTTGTATACATTTCTATATAGCCAGTATTTAGTCAGAACGTGTTTTAGCTATGCCTGTCTCTGACGATCAATACACACACAAAATAAATTGATAATTAGACTAATGAATGTTTAATAAATATTGAAAATGTGTTTTTCGTTAAAGAAAGAAATTAGTGGTTTTCAGACTGGCCAAAATATTATAGAGGCATGCCCCCATTCTGCATGAATCAGACAAGGATCCACCAAACTTTGTAGGCTGCACACTTAGGTAAAGCTCCAAGATTGTCTTGTGCGTCCACTCATCGATTTGGAGGATCCTGGTGCCAGATGACAAATACAAGAGTAACAGAATTCTTTTTTTTTTTTCTGCCCACTCTCCGCCCCCTTGAAGCAAATCAATCTCTAAAATATCTTGACCAACCCAGATGTGGCAGGAGCTCTGAAAATTAGGCCTGGCTACAAAGTACAGTGGAGTCCTAAGAAGTGATAGAAAAGCTGAAATATAATTTAAAAAGGTTCTCTGCTTTCTGAATTTTGATAGAAAAACACCCTATCACTATGGTACTTGTTTTGTTTCCTCTACATGAAAGAATAATAAAGGCCTCCGGGCAGATAAAAAAAGAACTAAGAAACATGATCTTGGGCAATCCCCACAAAGAGAGGTACCTAAAGGAAATCAGGGTTCTGCTTTTGGATGAGATGACTGCACACATTGTCATTCCCTTACCCTTAATTCATAATGTAGAACTGGCTGACTAAGATCAAAACCACAGAGGTTGGTTGAATATCTGTTACTATAGCACTGGTACACTTTTCTGCTGTACTTTCAACTCTAATTTCCTAATCATTTTTGGTTAGGCATGACTAACAAAAGAAACTGACCAAAACGTATAATTAAATTCCATTTTAAGGTCTGCAAAATATAGCACTACCTTACAATGATGAAATACCTGGATGGTTTCTTAAAATCTTTTCCAAAAACTACATTCCATTCTTATGTAAGAGAAACAGTCATTACAACGAATCATTCCTTTCAGTGATTTAGTTTTAAAACGGAATGAATCAAAAATCTAAACTTTGAGACTCATTGTTTAACAGTGAGTCACAGACTTACTTCCAAACAGAATGTCCTAGGTACTGTGCTGTCTCATTTGTACTCTTAGAGGTGGTGGCAAAAGCCAAGTGATGTTGACACAGCAATTTTCTGCTTTTCCTTTTTACATGCACTGAGGCACTGGAATTATGAAACTTACTTCAGTTATAAAAATAATTGTAATAAAATAATACAGAAAAATTATTTTAGCCCAATATATGCAAGAGAGCCCACTTCCTAGCTGTCCCCACCCCAAATCCACGTCCTTCTTGCATACAAAATACATTCATTCCATCCCAAGAACCTTAACTCATCCCAATAAACTTAACTCAACCCACAGAAGTCTTCACTCATTCCAGAATTAACTCTAAAGTTGAGAGTCTCCTCTAAGTATCATCTAAATCAGATATACTGGGTGAGACTCTAGGTACAGTTCATTATGAGGCAAAATTCCTTTTTATCAGTGAACCCGTAAAATCAGAAAAGCTATGTACTTCCAAAATACAATGGTGGGACAAACATAGGATGGACGTTCTCATTCCAAAGAGAAGAAATCAAAAGAAAGAAAGAGATGATGGGTCCCAAGTAAATCCAAAACCTAGCATAGCAAATTCCATTAGATCTTAGGACTCTAGAATAATCCTCTTTGGTTGATGCTCTGCCCTCTGGACCGACTGAGGTAGCAGCATCACCACATGACTTTGTGGGGTGGCCCATTCCTTCAGCATGGCAGCATGCTGCCCACATGGGTCTCCAAAGTGGAAGAAGACCTGACTTCAAGGACTCACACTCTGGGCCTGTGGTGAGAGCAGTAGCCCTGATGATCTCTGAATTGCCTTTGGGGCCCTACTTTCTTCTTTCTGAAAGTATAATGTATGTTCACAGCCTTCCTTTATTCCCTCCTATTTTCTCTCCTCTAGTCCCAGTTGGCTGTGTTTCTCCTGGTATAATTCCATCTCTATGGATGGCTCTGTTCAGATGGCTGATTATTTCTACAGTTCATACCCACACTGATCTCCTTATCAAACACAGTCAGTCAGCCACACCCTTAGTGTTCTCTTCCAACGTACTTCCTCATTTTTTGCAATATGAACAGGGTGAGATTTTCCAAATCTTTAAGTTCCAGTTCTTTTTGCTCAACATTCTCTCTTTCAACACATTTCTTCTTTTCACACTTTACTATAAGCAGTCAGGAGGAACCAACACTTTGCTAAAGAATCTCCTCAGCTCAATATCCAGTTTCATCGCTCACAAGTTCAACCTTCCACAAAACATTAGAACATGGACATAATTGAGCCAAGTTCTTTGCCAGTTAATAAGAACCACTTTTTCTCCATTATACAAAAAATATATTCCTAGTTTCTAACTGAGACATCACCAACCTGAACTTTATCAACCATATTTCTACCAACATTTTGTTCACGATTACTTGTGTATTCTATACAAAGATGGAAGCTTTCTCTACAGCTCTCCTCTTTTCTCTCTGAGCTCTCACCAGAATTGCTTTTTTAAAAAAATATACATTTTTTAATTGATTTCAGAGAGGAAGGAAGAGGGAGAGAGAGGTAGAAACATCAATGATGAGAGAGAATCATTGATCAGCTGCCTCCTGCACGCCCGCACTGGGGATCGAGCCCGCAACCTGGGCACATGCCCTGACCGGGAATCAAACCAGGACTTCCTGGTTCATAGGTCGATGCTCAACCATTGAGCTATGCCAGCCCGGCCAGAATATACCTTCATTGAAAGTACCTTCATAACAATCGTGGCTTCCTTCTAGAATGCAGTTCGAAATTCTTCCAGCCTCTACTCCTTATCAAGTTCCAAAACTTCCCATTTTTAGGTACTTGTTACACCAGTACCCCACTCCTCAGTACCAATTGCTGAATTAGTCAGCTTGGGATTCTATAACAAAATACCATAAGTTGGTTGGCTCAAACCACAAACATCTATTTCTCATAGTTATGGAGGCTAGGAAGTCCAAGATCAACATGCTGACAGATTTGGTGTCTGGTAACGGGCCTCTTCCTGAAACAATTTAAAGATTATCATTCATATTGTGAAGATCTCACCCGGCCTGTCTAGCCTTAAGTCCACCTCTGTTCCCTCTCTGCAAACTCTAGCCATATTTGCCTTCTTTCAATTCCTGAACGTACCACGTTTCCTCTCATCTCATGAATGACCTTGCTATTCCTTCCATCTGAAATACTTTTCTACCAACTCCACTCTCTTTGCTAGGTTACATAATACTCTTTGCACTGGTCAATGCACTTTCTCAAAGACGTCTTCCCTGACTAGATGAGGTTCCCCTAATAAATACTTGTTGAGCTCCCTAAAATTTCCCTTCATAGCTCTTATCAGACTGGTAATTTCATGTATGTGTCTTTCCCACTAGATTGCAAATTATTTGACATTAGGGACTGGTCTATTTTGTACACTCGTGTATCCCAGGACCCAGTACAATGCCTGGAGCACAGTAGGTGTTCAGTGTCTATAGAATGAATTCACTCTAAAAATGTTCTAGCCATTTATGCTTCCATAAACCCATTTCCTAATACCTCTGTCAACAATAGTAAGAAAGCTATTTTAAAAGCATCAAAACTCAGTTAGATAATGAGGTTCCTGTCTGTCATGAAAGCAAAAATTATTTAAAGGTAGATTTAAAATAGGATTGCCTTGGTAAATAGATAATGGAATATGCTGGTTTCATGCAAAATTTATATACTAGCCGATTCATTCTTATTCATGGATTTAAAAATTAAACCAGTTTTTCAGCAATTATTTACTGAAAGCTTATCATGTGTTGGCATAAGGAAAAACATAAACAAGGCTAACATAACCCCTCATCTTAAGAAGCTTAGAAACTTTTCTAAGATCAGTAAAGGTTTCATCGGACATTACCAAAAAGAGAAAATGTTTTCACACTTTTACACCACTGGAGTACAATTAATTGGACTGAACTTCAGTCATTTAGAGTTATTTTTGTATCCTCCTTTTCCTTTGTTCTTTCACATGAAATGGGTAATTTTTCTCAGTGTAGATATATTCATCCTCTTAATTTCAACCCTACTAACAACTTCCTAATATATATCCTAAGTATCTCTTGTTGAGATTAATGCAAATAGCCTTTACCAACTGTACATTATAGAGAGCTTATTATTCCTAAAGCAGAGCTCTGCTCATGCTATTCTCTCACCCAAAATTACAACTGTCTCCAAAGGCCTAAACATGTTTGGTTGGAGTTCAAGACCCCCTCAAAAATCTAGCTTACTTCTCCCTAGATATGTTCTCTACCCTAGCCAAATTTTACTAAATACTCACCACTCTCTAAAAATATCTTGATCTTCCCTGTGTCCATGCCTCGGACATGCACTATCCTCCTCCCATTTCTATTGCGAAAGTTTAGATATCACTCAAGCTCAGATCAAATACCTACCTCATCCATGTGTTTCACATTGTTTTATATCACAAATACTTACATAAACCTCATTTTCTTCCCAAAAACCATTATCAGTATTTAGGGAATATAATAACACCTGACTATCACAAGAAGAAGAAGAAGATGAAGAAGAGGACAAGGTAGAGGAGGAAGTGGAGGAGGAGGAAAGCAATGACAAAAAACAATGACTATGAGAGGTTTAAATGGGTTTCTGATCCCTGGGGAATTTATATTTCTTACTATAAAATTATTAAATGGTCTTCAGATTATGATTAAGTTTTTCATGTAGTTTAGCTATAGGGAAGAAAAGTGCTGATTATGCTAACTTGCATACTCATTGTCAGCTATATTTTTCATTGTAAATTAACAATGAGTGGGACATTTTTATTTCTTATTATCAGTTTAAAGAGTTTGGTTAATTTTAAGTGTATCTTTTTAAGTAGATGTGCATGCTGACAAAAATCAGGTTTTGAAATCTCCAAGGTAAGGGCCAGGTTCTAGAGTACATTAAATTCACCTAATTAATCAATGCCAACCTGAAAGATATATGTCTCCTTTAGGGAGTAAATAACAAACCATGTATTTTTAATATTAAAATATTTACAACAATTACAGCACCTAGAACAAAGTTACAAACAATTTTTTAATAAAAATAGTTGATTTTCTAAGAAATAAAATAATTAAATTTGTTTGTTGCTTAAAAAACAAATTACTCCCCTATAAAAATAATACAACTTTCTCTAGTATTGTGTTTAGTGTAAATTATATTTAACATCAACATGTAATGGAAATGCTTTATAAACAGTGAAAATTTGTCTTTTTTTGTCTTTTTATATTATTTATAATAAAAGGAAAATTTATAGAAGTAACTTTATACACCTAAAAATTTTTTTCTAAATTTTTACTATAGCATCTTTTTAGTTTTATAGAACATGCAGACCACAACAGCTCTTTGCCTTCAAATAAAATACACAGCTTATTTTGTCTTCTTGCTCAAAAACCTCAAAACCAAAGAAGCTATTTAAAGGAAAAGCATAATATACATGTAGGGCATTGCTCAACAAGGAGAAGAATTTTTCTATTGTTAGTATATAGGTCTTTTAAACCTAGCCACAAGCAACCAATGCTATGGCTTTGTTAGGCAGTATGTTGGTAGATGATTTGCAAAGATGAATAATTTTTATTTATGGTCAGACAAACTACTTAAGAACATTGATTTTGAAATTCTGACTGCATTTTTGCATTTTTAAAATGCACACAAAGGAACTACTGTTAGAGAAAACACCACCACACGACTTAATCATTTGAAGATATATATGTAAAGCTAAAATCTTAAAATAATATATTTAAACTACAACATAATCATTTCTTTTTTATTGATATTTACCACCAAATCAATGAACAAGCAACAGCTGTCAATTGTCTTCTAAAGCATGGTCTAACTAAGAGAAAGTGGAGAGAGAGGTCATACTGACTCTTCTTCTGATTTAATGGAACATCACCCTATAGTGTCTTATTAACAGAATTGACTATAACTCCAATTACATTACCTCTATCAAGTCAACTAGACACATTTCCATAGGACTGATCATAGTCAGAATTTATTGATCAACTGTTAATTTTTCTCAGTCAGAAAAGAATTTTTTAATTCTTTAGTACCGAATGAGCTACTAAAGTAATAAATGCCTCAAATGCCTTTTGAGTAGTTTGATGTTACCAACAGGATCTATAGTGTTACAAAAGACTTCACATGTCTCATAGTCACTTATTCTAACATTCTAAGTGTAAAAATTTTCTTATATCTAATCTAAATCCTTCATGCTACAGGTTAAGTTGATTACTTTTTGTTTGACATTCAGTGAAGATTAAGAACATCTGTTCTCCATCCTTTATGCATAAATTAAATACCTCTTCTCTTCTCTAGAATAATAATAATCTCTACTACTTAACATTTTTTCATTTAGGTTTCTTTTTCAACCCTTTAATCATCTTTGTGGTCCTCCTCTGAACTTTCTCCAAGTTCACCATGTCCTTCCTAGTGGTGGAGCCCAGAACTCAAAACAATGCTTTCATAAGGCTCTGACCAGTGGCAAGTACAATGAGAAAATTATCAAGTTTCCTACATTCTTGATTCTTATTTATGTGACCTTGTGCTGTGTTTGCTTTAACCACAACAGTACATTGTTAACTCATACTAATCTTATTATTCCCTTACTGCTAAGGGAATTTCCAACTTTACTTAAATATAGTCAGTTACTCATTTTTTGGATTTTTGCTATTTTTCCTCTCTAACCATACTGCATTATATTGTCCCCTACTATACATATTTCATTATCCTATTTTCTATCCAATATTCCAATTTGCAAAATTATTTTAGTCTAACAAAAATAATGTGAGCCTCGCTGGTTTGACTCAGTGGTTGAGCGTCAACCTATGAACCAGGAGGTCATGGTTCAATTCATGGACAGGGCATATGCCCGGGTTGCAGGCTCGATCCCCAGTAGGAGGCATGCAGGAGGCAGTCGATCAATGATTCTCTCTCATCATTGATGTTTCTATCTTTCCGTCTCCCTTCCTCTCTCTCTCTAAAATCAATAAAAACATTTTTTTAAATAATAATAATAATAAGGTGAGCCCTATATGGTATAGCTCAGTTGGTTGGGGCATTATCCTGTACACCAAAGGACTGTGGGTTCGATTACTGGTCAGGGCACAACCTAGATTGAGTGTTAGATCTCTGGTCAGGATGCGACACGAGGCTATCAATAGATGTTCCTCTCTCACATTGATGCTCCTTTCTCTCTCTCTCTCTTCCTCTTTTCCTACCCTTCACGCTAAAAAAAAAAAAAAAAAAAAAAATCAATAAACATATCCTAGGACAAGGATTAATAATAATAATGTGATATAAGGCATTGATGCCTCTTATCATATTTTTCTCCCATTCCAATTGCCAATAATTTATTAAGAATATTAGAACACTTAGTCATTACATGTCTATAAGAAGGGTTTAAGTGTTCTAAAAAAACTGAGTGCCAGAATTCATTACCCTCTGAAAAAGGTATGATTATGATTGTGGAGGCCTTGCTAAATTTGCTCCATCACTTTCAGGTCCCAGCCCAACACGAAAAATCTCAAGGACTAGAGGGTATAAGGTATGAATAACCAAAATGCTTCCAAAACTTCATAGTCTCAAAGAGCTAGATTAAAAATTCTCCAATATATTGACCAGTTTTCTTTGCAGAAAACAATGAAAAGCTTGGAGGATCACAGTATAACTATTTGGGTTACCTTGCTCTACTAGGTCTTCTATTCTGTTAATAACCAAACAAGATTTGTTTGAGTAAGTTTACCGATGAATATCAAAAAAAGCATTTTATTAATAACCTGATTATATGTGGAGCTATGCCAGATAAAATACTAAGGAAGTTAAAACTGACCTGGTTTCCACTGTATGGGAACTAGATATTTAAACATAACTAACATGGAAGTATATATAGCCAGACAAAATCTATCAAGTCATCTATTGCTATCACACAGACATGAATTATAGATCATACATAGTTCAAGAGTAAATGCGCTTAAGAGATGGAAGACAAGGATCAGGACTTAACTGCCATGGAGAAAAAAGTAATCATGGTGTTCTATGCTCACCATGAACAAAACTGTTCCAGCTAGCTTTTAAAAATATCTAGTGAGGTCTAATATCGCTCTCTACAAAGTGTAGAAGCAAAAGATGTTTATAAGTTACAAAACAAGAAACAAAGTTCTATTGTTTAATGGTATCCAAAAGAGGAATTGAAAATGACTAAATATATTAGAAAGATGGGCATACAGTCAGTGGTTTAAATCAGTGAAATTATTATCCACAAAAGAAGCAAATAAAAGAGAATGTCTAAAATGGACAAATCAAAAAAATTGTCATAAAACCATATTATTTAGAAATAGAGATGAATTCCAAGAAATAGCATCAAGGAAGGGTTGGGGAAAGAGACTGTTGCTTATTACCCTAATAATATATTATTTTGGTGTTTAAAAAAAATCCTGTTCTATGCAAGGTTGATTAAAACACAATCCATGGCCAAAAGAAATTTAGAATAGATTAGATGACAACAATATAAATAAATATTAATATAAGGCAGAGTATTCAATAATCATAGGGAGCTATTAATGGTTTTTCTTAGTTTAAAAATGTAAAGGAGTTTCCAGGTATACTATATATAATTGCTATTCTCTTATAATCCATTTGTATATATATGAAACTTAGGATCTCTTTTTTTTATAGTTGATATAATTTTTATTACATGGGACATCATGGAAAACAGGATATCATTATATGTTAATAATAGTAACACTGGAAATGGAAAAGCAGTACATATATTTAATAACTACCTATGTTTCTATAGAAATTATACTGGGACATCCTTAACTTGGAGCAGAATATATATAATACAATGGTTCTCCAATTTTAGCCTGCATCAGAATTACCCAGAGGACTTGTTAAAACGGATTGCTTAACTCAAACCCCACAGCTTCTGATTCAGCAGGTCTGCAGCAGGGTCCAATAATTTGTATTTCTAATAACTTTCCAGTTAATGCACAGGCTTCTAGTCCAGCAGTCAAACTCTGAGAGGCATTTATAGAGAAATTTTAAAAGTTCCAAGTTCACTGCAATATTGTTTTTTGGAATCCATAACATGTGTATGTTTAATATACTTATGGTTCTTCAAAAACACCAGTCAGTTTTAACCGAGAGGCCAATTTGTGAACTGAATACATAAAATGTGTATGCTTAATATATCTATGGTTCTTCAAAAAGACAGTTTTAAATCAGAGGCCAATTTATGAACTGTAAAGAAAGAGATCAAAAGAAATTAGTGCCAGGGAGAAAAGAGCAGCAATTCCTTTTATGTAGAAGACTCATCTTTTTTTTTTTAATTCTTTATTGTTTCAAGTATTACATATTAATCCCTTTTCCCCCATTGACCTCTCCCTGCTCATTCCCACCCCCACCCCCAGCACATGCCCTCACTCCCCCTATAGTGACTGCATTGATGGGTTATGCTTATATGCATGCATACAAGTCCTTTGGTTGATCTCTCACTGCCCCCCACTCCTGTATCCTCTCAGCTTCACCCCATCCCCACCCCGCCCCGCCTTCCCCCTGGAAACTTAGGATCTCTTATCTTGACTCCACTTCCAATTAAAAAGTAGGGTAACATTGCTATCGTCAGTTGAAGAATGCTGTCTTTCAAATAATCTTAGTGATAATAATTTTTCACGAAAAATCCAAACTACTTCTCATAGCCTGAAAGACTCTAAAGGATCTGGCCTTGCCTACCTCTCCAGTACTATGTTCCTTCTCACTCATCATGAACTGACCACATGACCTACTTCCCCAAACATGCAAGTCTTATTTCCACCTGAGGATTTTTCCCTAGATCTTCAAATGAATGATTGAAACTTACCTTATTGGTATATATCTGCATTCCATAATCATTGCCATAGTAATAACAGGCTTACCATTATATTGTTATCTACAATGCATGTAGTGGCCTAAAACATTGCTTGTATTAAAGAAATGGCTTAAAATACATGACATTTGTATAAAATGTTAATGGTCCCCATAGAAATTTTCCCACTTAGACCTCACAACAACCATCATGGTGTAAGAACCAAAAAGGTATTATTTTCATTCTATGCTTGAGTAAACTGAGATTTACAGAAGTTAAATAACTTACGGTTATTTAACCATACGGTTAGTAAGTGGGATTCTAATCCACGAGTTTTGAAAAATAGTGTATTGCCCTTATCATTTGTTGAAGGTAACAAAATGAAAACTTTTACTTTTGAAAGGGAGAAAATCTGAAGATTCTTGTCCCCAGTGTTTGAATCACTATGGAGCACTGTGTAAACATGAACTCTCATTATTCTTTAGTTACTAGTTAAATAAAATGACTATGATATGTCCATAGTCTGTTTGGCTCAGAGGATAGAGTGTTGGCCTGTAGACCAAAAGGTCCTGGGTAACCAATCGATGTGTTTCTCTCACATCAATATTTCTCTCTGCCTTTCCCTCTCCCTTCCATTCTCTCTAAAAATCAATGGAAAAATATCCTCGGATGAAGATTTAAAAAAAAAAAAATACTATGATATTTGCCAATAATTAACATTTGGAAAATGCTTAAATTGTGCTAGATTAAAAACTGTGATGTTACTCAAATTCCATCTTTGTGCGTATTTATTCATTTATTCAGCAGATAACTCATGAGAATCTACCATGCGCTGGGTACTGCTCTAGGTTCGGTGACTACAACAGTGAACAAGATACATAAGGTTTCTATATCTTTGGCTCTTCTAATGGGGGTTAGTTTCCCTATGATATATCTGAATAATGTGAATTTTAATACTGTAAATATTAGAGCAAAAATATGTGCAAAGTAACTCAAAATCTCTATAGAAGAGTATTTAAACCTTTTCTTTCATTCTATTCTTAAATGTTAAAAGTATTAAGTAATTAAATAATGTAAATTTACTTCTTTGGGAAAACCTAATAGGGAATATTAAGCCACTGATTATTTAATTTTATTCAACTAATTTATTTATAACTAGTTTACTATTTATTATGTATGTCAGCCATTCTATCAAAATTCTTTTGAGCATCTATAATATACCAGAAAATATATAAAAAATATTCTAAATTTTAGTAAAATGTTTTATCTCTGTGAGATAATTCAGAAATTTTATGCTACATATGACTAATACGTATATAATCTCATTGTCCTTTTTGGACTAGTTTCAAATGCAATGTCAATAACCTCTTCCAAACATGTTCTAATTTTCTTGCCCTTTATCTCGTCTACATCTTTCTATTCAAATGTGACTAATGCAAGATTCATCTCATCCAGGAAGCATTTTCTGCTGACTCTTCTGTTGATCTCTTTGAGCTCCAGCTGCACTTAAACTATTAATTAATTACATATTACTCTATAATTTTTCACTGTTCCTTATTCCATTTAATTTTATCTTTCCAACTAGTTTGTAAGCCTACTGAAAGCAGAGGCAATGATTTCTACTACTTCTGTATCCTTCTTAACAAGGTTCCAGCACTGATTCTAGTTCTAGAATCATCCCACCCCTCACCTACTTGTATAACCTGTTTTCTCAGTTTTAAAATGGGGGGAATAAGAGTAGCTACAGCTCCTAAAATTGTGGATAAACTTGGGTACATCATAGATACTGTACATATTAACACAATTTTTAATAAAATGTTATCAATACTTTAATTATTATTGCTTTTGTTATATGACTAAATATTGGTGAACTGAGTAGATTAACCCCACCCAGTAGTTAATGGGAATTGGTCTTTTGCAATTATGTTTCATAATACTAGCAACATCTTTTTCTTTCATCTCTTTATTAAAACTTAATCACAAATTCCAGATTGCACATCAGTAAACTGCATAACTTAGAAATAACAATAACTCTTTTACTAAAGATTATGACACAATTAACAATATCCTACTTTCTGTAGATTCCCACTTAATTAAAGTCACAAAGCAGATACTGAAAGATGGTATTTGCCGATTTATAACATAACTAATCGCAAGCTGGGAACTGCCGCACAGTTTATTCAGAATGTTCAACAAGGCTCTCCTTGGAGGTTGCTAACTAAGAAGTTATTAGCCTAATGTAGTTAGGATAAATGAAGTGTCAGGAAAGGTTTTGCGGCAAGTATGAAGGCCTATTTGGCTGGTAAATTTTCCCCATCTGCCAATTTAAAGAGTCCCCAACCTTTCTTCCAAAAACACTATTCTTTTAGTCTTATGAGCACTGTAAAAGTAGTCAACTTTTTAAAAGAATAGTTATAAATCAAATTTGAAATCCCCAAAGTGCTCTTGCTGTTTGTTGGCCAAATCTAGTCTATCTTCTCATTTTTTCCTCTCGTTCCTTGCCACTTACATTGCTTCCAAGACTAAAAATTTTTCTGAGCAAAAATTCTGATGGCCATTCTTGTGGATTCATCATAATCCAAGGGTGTGTAGCAATGTGATGTGGTGATGTTCTGTCACAAACTCATCATAATTGATGTGCATATCAACATGAGAAAAATGTGAAAATGAATCATTGTGTGAATACTTTTAAAATGTGATGACAATAATATGTTAAAACTGTACAAAGGCAAGGCAATAATCCAAGGTGGAGACTTTTTTTAGACATGATTGTACTCTCACCAAGGAATCATTATGGCAAAAAGAAAATTGAACTGTGAGACCCACATCTGGTATTACTGAACCAAGAAAAAAAAAGTTTGACCAAAGTAAAGACAGTCTTTTTCTCACTCAAATCAAATTCCTTCTCCAAATCCATCTTCAGCTGTCATGGCTCTTAGCCACTTAAGTTCCAAAATAGTGACCACTTTCAGATAAAACACAAAGCCACCTTGAATAAATAGAATTGGGTTTTACTCTACCCAGGGGAAATGGTAAAACAAAGAGTAAACAAGAGAAATCAAACACCCTCTCTAAAGTTTGGCCAGGGTTCTATTTTAATTCCATTAATATTATCAGCATCATTTTAATTAAATTTTTAGAGTTTGTGTTAGTATTATAATAGGACTAAGAATGTGTTTAGTAAAATTAATAATGCACTCTTCAGGTATGACGTTATTTCAGAAAATATGTCTAGAATGCATAATTGCTGTCATAACATTGGATTATATTTCTTAATTGTTTTTTAAATTGCTTCCTTCCACCTCCTAATTTCATTGTTCATTCCTCACTCCTGCTATAACACAAGAACACACACATTCATACAGTAAAGTGATGCGAAAAAATCATTCATATTAGGAGATTTTTTTTATACCAGGGCTCTTCCTTTTAGTAGGTATATTTTTAGCTTACACTTAAGTGATTAAAAATTTACACCATTTCAGGTTTTGTCAATGTATTTCATGCGTTCAAGTCATCAATACAGTTATTTTGCAAGTTTGACAATCAGAAAACTACAAGGAATCACAAAAATATTAGATGAAGACACAGATGTATCTAATAATAACCCACTAAAATGTTATCAGTTACAAATATTCTATCTTGAAAATAAAACATTTTTGTAGGTCTCTTACTAACGAGCTATCCTCAAAAGAAGGAGCCCTGGTCTCGTCAAATAGAACTGCCTGCCTCCTGTTAGTGATTGTGGTGTAACACTTATCACTCTACAATCTGAGCAAATGAAAACTGCTATTCCTTCCCCCTTTGTTCATCTCAAAAGCATATTCCATAAGAATGGAAGACATGTGATATGAAAGGAGGAGCCAAACAACAGGACCCCACCTCCCAGGATCCAGACAGCAGCTGGCTAGCCCCAAGGAGCCATGCTTTTCAGTTCTTGTTTTTGAGAAAATATTTTGCACCTCTTCTTGTTCAGCATTTAATATCTTTTGTTTATGTGCGTTTTCATCGCTGCCAAGGATCCCCTCTGCGTATGTCTCTTCAAATTAATTCAAGCCAATGGACACCATAGGAACATTTATCACTTTGTTCAAACTCTATCTTGCTGGGAAAGTGGAATTTATTAGGGATTTTAAGTTCCAACTAAATATTGTTGCAGCTGCTCCCTGAAGTTTTAGGATATGTTAAAATTGTGTGTTTTGGAGAATGAACATTGAAGGTGTTCGGCTTCCTACCTCTGCTTTCCTTCCATATCTCAAATTCACTTTTATTTAGCTTTTTATTTTAAATGAAGATACCACATATTTTTCAGGAGTGATAAGATTCTTAAAGAAATAGCCTCTAGTGCAGACTGGCATCCGAGAACTGGTTTTAGCATAGAGTTTGCTGGGGGATGTGAAGGAGTGAAGGTAAAGAAGAAGATGAAGGTCAAACAAATATTAAAAGCATCATTAATAAAATGTATTGCACTTAAACTATGTATAAATGACTGCATGTGTTATAATTATTTGGGAAGCAATTGGGTAATATGACTTTGTAAAAAATTAATGAAATTGTGAATTTTAAGGCAATATTATATTTGTAATTCAAAAGTGTTCTTATTTCATTCACACATTAAGAGTTTGCCATTACAAAGCACTATGACCTAGTCCTTTAATCCAGAGACCTAAGAAAAATGGTGAATGTTGTGATAGTTCAGAGAAGAAAGTATGATCTTGAAGCAACTCCAAATTTATCTATTTCATTTATAGAAGTTGCTAAAATATTTCTTTATGCTTTATCTCTTTTATAAAATGTCTCACATTTTTAATGTCTTATACTATGCTCTAAATTGAGCTTTTAGAAAGTGTTGATTTTATCATCTGTCTACCATGTAGGCTCTCTTAAGAACTTAGTTAAGCCGAAACCGGTTTGGCTCAGTGGATAGAGCGTTGGCCTTCGGACTGAAAGGTCCCAGGTTCGATTCCGGTCAAGGGCATGTACCTTGGTTGCGGGCACATCCCCAGTAGGGGGTGTGCAAGAGGCGGCTGATCGATGTTTCTCTCTCATCGATGTTTCTAACTCTCTATCCCTCTCTCTTCCTCTCTGTAAAAAATCAATAAAATATATTTAAAAAAAAAAAAAAAAAAAAAAGAACTTAGTTAATTCTAAGGATCCTCAATAACGATTTGCAAATAATGAGTATAATGTATTTAACCAAGTACAGTGGCACCAATCTATTATGGGACCATCTAGAAGTGATTCAGGAGGCCCATAAAATATGAATCTCATCGAGAAAAAGTGGAAGCTGGCATTAAAAACAAAAACTACAGGCTAGAGAGAAAAAATTTAGTAAGAACAAGATGGCTTAAAATAGTTTATACAAACATGAAGTGAGTTTTGTTTGGATTCTAAATTTGCAGTGAATTTACAACCCATCCTGCTCCAACATTCCTCTTTATAAGATGTACAATTATGCTGAATGTCTCCGTATTCCAAAGACACTCAAATAGCCACCTCTACCATCCACCTTAAAAGAAAACTGTTTTAAATATATACATAAGTTTGGTACTCAAAGTTCAGTACCAATACCACTTCATAGAACCAGGCACCTCAGTTTCAACCTACAAACTCCCAAATTGTTTCCATCTCTACACCACTGCAACTAACAATCCTGCCAGACTGCACAAAACCATCCAGTGGTTTTGTCTGATGTGGAAAAAATCCATGAGGGACTAGGAGGTACCACCAAATTCATGCCAGGATAAAGATCTAAGTTGGTTGGGCTAGAGATTGGTGCCTTAACCCAATGCATCACCTTACCTCCATGCTCTATCTTTTTGAGTGAGAATGATTTTTACCATGGTAATTTTGTATTTGTCACTCAAAACAACTGTTTTGTAAGAACTAGGGGTAGTGTGCCTGAAGGAATTGTTCTGGTAGATTTTTGAAAGAACTCATTTTTGTTATGTTAAAACTTTGGCTGCAGCCCGGCAGGCGTGGCTTAGTGGTTGAGCATCAAACTATGAACCAGGAGGTCACAGTTCAATTCCTGGTCAGGGCACATGCCCAGGTTGTGGGCTCAATCCCCGGGAAGGGGAGTGGTGGGGTAGGCAGCCGCCAATCAATGATCTCTCATCATTTATGTTTCTCTCTCTCTCCCTCTCCCTCTCCCTTCCTCTCTCTCTCTCAAATCAATTTTATTTGATTTAAAAAACTTTGGCTGCATAATAATCAATAGGTTATAAAATGAGAGATGTGGTTGGCTGAAGAAATACGAAACTAGTCTGTCAGGAGGTCTGAGTTCTAGTCCCGATACTACCAGCAACTAGTTACATTCCCTTTGACAAGTCATCTCACTGTGCTATAATCTTCCCATACTGGCCTCCTCAACTTCACAGCATTGCCAAGAAAGCCAGATGAAATATGCAATATAAACAGAAGAGTATTTAATGAGCTTAATAAACAATCAAAGTTAATCAAATAACTTCATTTTTGCTTTTTTACCCAGAGAAAATTCTGTCATAAATATTATTAGTCCTCTAAAAATAATTATCTAAGACTAAGTAGGTACTTTTCTAAGACTATTTCCTAAAAAAAATCAAATCTAGCAAAGTAAACACACTGCTTAAAATCATATTCTATAGATATTTATTATATGAATTCAACAATGGGAAATAGAGCTTAAAGAGAGTACTTCATTCTTTCAGATGAAAGTTATAATAACAGGAATTACTGAGCTCAGTTCTTTCAATCATAATTTTCTTCTCTCTTGCTAACCTTTTATTGACTTCAGGAGAGATTTCTGCATTCAGTGAAAGGAGAGACAAACAGAACTCAGTCTACAATTTTTACTTCAGGAGAGAAGCCATTCATAAATGTAATTTTAAAACCAAATTGAGCTATCCTATTTCAGTAGAGAACTTATTTAAAAAAGAAACTCATAAATCACTGAATAAAAACAATTTGTTTCTGAATATTTGGCATCAAAGAATGTAGAAGCAATATGTAACAATCCCTGTTTATCTAAAATCCAAAAGGTAAAATTAAAACAATTAGCATTTGCCAAGGCCGGTGTGACTCAGTTGGTTGGAGTGTCATCCCATGCACCGAAATGTTGCCAGTTTGATTCCAGATCGGGGCACATACCTAGTTGCATTTTCTATCCCTGGTGAGAGCATGTACAGGAGGCAACCAATTAATGTTTTTCCCCTCTTCCTCTCTCTCTCTCTCTCTCTCTCTCTCTCTCTCTCTCTCTCTCTCTCTCTCTCTCTCTCTCTCTCTCCCTCTCTCCCTCCCTCTCTCTCTCTCCCTCCCTTCCTCCCTCTCTCTGTTTAAAATCAGTAAAACACATCATCAGATGATGATTAAAACAACAACTAGCATTTTTCCATGGTATTATATAACAGATGGAATTTATAAAGATGTATTCAAGACAATGCAAGAGCCTGTCAGGGTTTCTGATTAATCATATATTAAGTTATATAAAAAGTAATGCTTATAATAGGTAACTTATTGTGCTCTAGTTCTGTGAATACATACTAATACATGGATATAGTATTTTAATTCTCATTTAAATGAAATACCTAATTATCCATCTTTTGGGTGGGAAGAATACTATAGTATGTTACTGATATAATTTCAACAGAAACTCCTTCAAATGCTGGTTTTTCTATTTTCTTACTTTTAAGTCAATATGGTGAAACACTAAGATGGCTTAATCTATGGCCAACAGGTTGTAACTAGAGCTTCAACCACTTTTGTGCTAAAAATATATATATATTCTCCTTATGCCTAGACTGCAAATAACACAATTTTGGGAAATTTTAAAGTTAGAATTAGCAAAATTAAAGAAAATTTTAGCTTAAACATCAATATTTAAAATCCTTATCTTTCGCCCCAGAAATGATACTTTCTGGCAAGATTATTTTTAATTCATTTCAGACCAATACTTCTTCCTCTCTTTGGCACTGAGTTTTGAACATCTTGGAAATGCATTTGAGCTTATTTTACTATTATTGACTCCTTTCATCAAATCTAAAAGGGGGTTATACATAATCCGCTAAATGAAAACAGTTTTTGGAAGCATTACTTAGTGGACTTCTAGGCTGTGTAACATATTCAATTAAGGGTAAGAGACTTTTAAATAATCTTCAGGGAAAACATTCTGCCAAACAACACAGTGTTCACATTAAGAAAATTATCTTTGGGATTTATAATTTCAAGTCAAAATAAATCATCAACTATTGAGAAAATGATTTTATGTCAAATAGAAATGTTAACATCATGAAAAGCTTGTACCTATCTATGAATCATTTCAAAATCGTCCCCAAATATTTCAATTTGATCTAAGCCATAACTTAAAGTTCTAAGAGCCAACAGAGAGCTACCTCTACTATCTATTATGAACTTAGCAAAGCTGAAGTGTAGAAAGTACACGAAGATGTGACCAGGACTCTGGTGTACTGAATGCCTGTCGCCTTGCCAAACACAGTTCACCATCTAAGAAACCAAACTCTCTGTGTTTGGAAGGGGCATAAATAATCCTCAATTTGACTACAGGATATGGTTCTCTCTCTTCAAATATTGATGTGAAAGGCTTTTGGCTCCTTACAAGGACTATTTATCCCTGGAGAAACTGCAGCTGTGAGAGTTGACCTCAGCCTTTTAAGACCAAAAGATTCTGTCTGGGAAAGAGACTTACTGATTATCAGAGTTAGCCAGAATAAAAGGCCTCAGTCTTCAGAGCTTCTTCACTGAATAACTGCGCTCTTTTAGTGTTCTTAATATCTCCGGAGTACCGCCATGTTGCACAACTCTGGGGGATCACACTCAGAGAATAATGGTGTGCCCCTGAAGTCTGGAAACTTAGCCTGCTAGCACCATCATTAAAGCTCTCTTGCTCCCTGGCTACTAGTAAGTTCCTAAATGTGGAATCCTGACTTATTCTGATACCGTCTGCCTACTGTAGATAAGCTGCTCAGATCAGACCACCTTACCATTTTGTAGTTCTTGCCAGCCTGTTCAAGATCTGCATCTCTTCTAACCTACAACATCTACCCCTATCTTTTAAAAAGGCGGGGTGGGGGGTTGGGGGGGTGAGGGGGTAAGAGATCAACCAAAAGACTTGTATGCATGCATATGAGCATAACCAATGGACACAGACAGTAGGGGGAGTGAGGGCATGTGCTGGGGGGTGGGTGTGGCCGGGGAGAGGTTGATGGGGGAAAACGGAGACTTACGTAATACTTTAAACAATAAAGAATTTTTAAAAAAATAAATAAAATAAAAAGAGGTTTTGCTTGCTCGAGACAGAAATTCTGCTTAACTTCCATTGAAATCAAAATAATTGATCATCCATGGGAAATAATACAATGTGACAGAAAGACCACTGGAACCAAGAGGTTGACAATTTATTATATGCCTCACATCACTCATCTATAGATCAGGGACAATAATATAACTGTTTTAAACATGCCTTAGAATTATTATGATAATCACCAGAAAATATGCCAGAGTGCTCCCTGTCAGCTGAAAAACAGTATGTAAACATTATGTGTAAATAAGTAAACTTTTAATAAAAAGGTCTTCTCAATATTAATTGAACACAGCATTGGTAAGCAAGTTATTTGGAACAGAATTTCTGAGGGTCTATTTGTCCTAAGGACCATATTTAGGTGTCTTTTTAGATGATCATAATTTATGTAAAATTAGCTCAGAGAAGCATGCAATGTAACTTCTTACTACAAGATGGAATAAAGATTATTATATTATAATACACAAGAGTGTATTTGCCTGCCAACTGTTTCACTTAGGTACAGACATTTTAGCACTTTAGAAATTTAATAAAATAAATCTCTAGTTTCAGGGAATGAGCATTCCTATATAAACAAATGCTAGCAGATAAGTTTCTGCTTCTGTTTTTGAACTTCATAGTCATCAAATGAAACCAAAAACATCCCTTTGGATGCCATGGGCACAAAGTCATCACCTAAATTTAAAAAAACAAAAATCTGTATGTTCCAGGTTTAATAAACCAGATAATTTAATCAGACCTCAGATAAACTTATTCTAAAACTAACTTGAAGAAAACACAACTAACTTCATAAATGCAATCTCCCCCGCCCCCCAAAAAAGGGGATACAACACCTTTAGTATCACATAAAGGTAGATGTGAGAATTATTATTCAGAGAACCCTAAACCAATTAGTTTAAGTTATTATTGGTAATGGTAAAAGTTCGACAGGCCTTATAAAAATACTATCCCTACACTTTCTTATTATGTCCCTACAATTTCTGATTATGTTTTAAAATAGCCAAAGGGGAAGGAGAAGAGTTAAGGAATAAGAAAATACTTACTAGTAATACAGACATTCTACCAAGATCTACCAATGATATTTGAATCCATATAAGGAGTACATGAACCAAAAAGTTAGTCACCATGTCCCTGGCAGCTTAGTAAAATGATGCTTCATCCACTACTGATATTTTTGGCTTTGTGGATTACACTTCAAAAACTGTAACTCTGCTATGTAAAAATTGTGACACTCTTGTATATTAAACTAATGTGTCCATTTTAATCTAGTTTCATCAAAATCCATGTTCTTAAAGTTATATTACTGATCCCATATTCTCACAAGCGGGTCACGGATTTAAAGTTCAGATTATTCTAAGTGTTAAATCAGTGCAACCTAAATTCAGCCCATCTGACTGCTGTTCTTACAGTCAATACCAGTTCCTGAGGCTAACACCCGCCTGTCCCCAGCCACGTTCAGTAGTAAAGCAGCTCTGTGCTATAAATACTGTCGCTTCTGGATGACTTTCAGGGAAAGGCCAAAGAAAATAAATTATAGTAGTCTATCCCAGAGGCAAAAAAAAAAAAAAGAGGCATGAATAACAACCAAGACAGATTCTCTCCTTTTTAAGATTCTATTCCAAGAAAAAGAATGAGGGTTGGAGGTGGGGGGAGAGGGGAATCTCTTTTAATATAAACCAGTCAATGTATGAGCCAGGACAAAGGGATGGAGAATTATGCCTGACATAAGAATCCTCCAAAATATTACAAAGATCATCATGGAGCTGTACTAAAATTACTATTTCCATGAACAAATTAAATTAAAAATTAGAAACACTGAATGATAACTCGCTATTATTCAATATTTAGCAGAATAATGTTATAAATGAGTGATTTAAAAGATTTAACTGTGTCTGAGGAGGTGGGGGAGAGTCAGGTGAAGCTTCCATATTAATCTTAAAAAATAAATCTTTTAGTTGGAATAAGTTACCTTTAATAGTCCAACTCCAGAGCCTTAAACGAGAACTTTTATCAGTAGATCTTGCCTTACCGTGGGTAATATTGCTAAAAATGTAATGTAAAACTAAAATGTGTACATTAAGTCTAGCAGTGATGACCTCCCCACGACATGTGCCTCTCGCTAAGGACCCCCTTCCTCCCTCTCCAGAAGAGGAGAGGAAACACAAGAAGAGGCACCTGGTGCAGAGCCCAGGTCCTACTTCATGGATGTGAAATGGCCAGGACCCTATAAAATCACCACCGTCCTGAGCCATGCACAAAGGGTAGTTAGTTCTGTGCTCCACGGTCCTCTGTCAACCGACGGTGGGGAAAGCAAGGCTCCCAGAGGATGCTCCTTCAGAAGGAAGCAGCACTAAAAACACCCCGAATCAAGGTGAGTGGGGAGCCACCCCACTAAACACATTTGGAAATAAAATAAAATGTATGTAAGTCTAATTTTCCCATAGTTACCATGTTAAATTAGGTTTGGAGAATGTATTTCACAACTGCTGTCAGGTCTCAGGGGTCAGTCCTCTCAGTTGAATAGGTTACCTTGCCCAAGATCATACCCCCTCCTGGGAGCAGCCTACATCCAAGAACATAAGGGTACGAAGAACCAGCCCCATTACTTCCAAAAAGCCTCCCCATGGGCTTGGCGGAGGCCTTTGTTCTGACTGCATCACAGCCCTACTTCCCCTTCTGGCCAATCCCGTTTCCCTCCCTACCCCCACAAGTATAAATCCCAAAAGTTCTCACAAACATCCCGCATATTAATCCTGCGTCCTGAGGGAACCAACCCACAATTGTTGTAGAGAAATTAAACAGGAATACACACACACACACACACACACACACACACACACACACATACACACTACATATATAACCAACCACATAAAACTCTATTTAGCATCAGACTGTATCATATCCTACTGCAAACTTTCTTTTTCTTAATTCAGGCTTTATTTTTATTTTTTAAAACACAATCAAAGGATAAAAGTCTTCTTCTTTAAAGACCATTTTCAGAGGGAAGGTGGGGGAGGGTGTGTGGGTAGGAGGTAATCAACCACAGACTTAGTATGCATAGCCCATGGACACAGACAATAGGATGGTGAAGGCCTGGGGCAGGGGGCGGGCTGGAGGGGGAAAATAGGGGACATACGTAATACTTTCAACAATAAAGATATTTTTAAAAAAATTTTTAAAGGCCATTTTCATTCACCATGAAATTGAAATTCAGAAGGTTTAGAGGGCTGTAATTTGAAAGGAAAGAGTTAATAAAGATAAAATGGAAGGTCACTTAACTGTTTACTGCTGGTCCTAGTATATTGGTCCTTTGCCTCCTTATTCTAATTTCACATTTCCCTGCAGTAAATATGGTTATCAGAAATACATTTAAGAGGTGGGACGCCTTTTACTTATTTAAGCTATCATTTCACCAATAACAGGATTTCTTTGGGATCCTGATGTCATTCAAAGCCCACCTGCTTTTAGACTGCAAAGACCAACTCAACTGGGCTGGAATGTATTCATCTTGAATGTTTTATCATTTGTTGCTTCATGGTACCACTCAGTACATTTCACTGCCTCTTTCCTTTGCCTTCCAGTACGATAGAGACTAAACCCTAAGATACTCTCAGGCATGTCGCACAATTCTAAACAACAAGATGTAGGCAGAAGGCCCTGGTGAGGACTGCCTTTTTTTGTAGGGAGTGGGAGGAAATCTTACAAAAATTATGTTTTTAATTCTTCTACCTGCCTGGAAAGTACGTGTAAATGCCTGGAAATGCAACAGCTGTATTGGGGCTAAAGGAAAAAGCATGAAAACCACGTGCTAAGTGTAGCAGAGTGGAGTTGTAGAAAGAACTGCTGCACCTGCTTTTGGACTGGAAACCTTTAGACTTTTGCTAAGAAGAAGAAAAAAATGACTTAAACCAGTAAAGGACTTATTTGTATTTAGTTTCGCATTAAACTTCATTATTTAATCATCGAAGCGTGTCTTTTGTGCTAAGAGAAACTTCTTTTAACATGAAATTATATAAAGAATTTATCATCAAGGTTTGACATAGAGACACTGAATAATATTTTCTTTACATGCTTCCCTGAATTAAACTACGTGCTAATAAAGACCAGGGACTGAATCATATTCACCAACTCCTAGTATAATAATGAATGAAAGGAAGAAAGAAGGGACTGAGGAAGGGAAGAAAATTGAGCTAGGGATAAAATAAGGGTATGCACAGCTATAAACTGGATCTTTGAAAGCTGTAGTACTTAGCTTAGTAATCTAA
Source organism: Eptesicus fuscus (assembly GCF_027574615.1). Taxonomy (NCBI): domain Eukaryota; kingdom Metazoa; phylum Chordata; class Mammalia; order Chiroptera; family Vespertilionidae; genus Eptesicus; species Eptesicus fuscus. Next base: position 79,265,559 of record NC_072476.1, on the reverse strand, counting down.
TTTGATGTAAAATAATGGCTATCCTAGAAGGATGGATGGTTAATGTGTCTTTTGGATAACCCTTTCTAAAACTGCAAGTGGGAGGCTGCTAAATAACATCATTTGTGAAGGTCTTCAGTGTAGCTGACAAAACAAAAATCTATGTATAGATACTAAAAAAAGTCCATGTTTTGTCATGAAAATTCAAGCGTGATATAGTCTTGTCTAGTTGAAAACTCACCCCACTTATATGGTGATAAATTGCAAAGCTCTTATAAGAAAAATTTATTTTTCAAATCTGAAAATCCATTCTAATTATGCCAAAAGATGAATAAATCAGATAAATTATTATTTATAGTCCATATATTATAATCTTACTGAGGTGGCCAGAGCAGGGTAGACCATGAGCTCTATTATTCTAAGCTAAATGATAGGTTGAACCAATGAAGTTTTCTATTTGACCTATAAAAATGAAGATGTCAGATGGTTAAAACTAAGAAGTATAGAAATACAGAAAAAAAAACTGTTCGTTTTTTTTGTTTTTTTTTTTTTTTTTTTGGCTAGGCATTCAAATCTTCCTATGTTCTTAGTCAGCTGAGCCATTAATCATTGTTATGCTTCATTTAAAAAAATAAACACTATCATCTGAATAAAGCAAAGATGAACTCTGATTACAGCCAGCTCAGATTTTATAGAAAACAACTATATACATCAAAAAAGCTTAAGCCCTTAGCCTTATGATAGCTTACTAAGAGTATTAAAATTGTTTAGCATTTTATTTAAAAAAATTGGTAAAATAAGGATATTAAGTACTATAAATTAGGTATATTATTAACAAGCTATACAAATATGAGCTAACTGGCTTCTCTTTAGCCTAAAATTTTCCACATTGGCACATTTTCTCTTGCTATGATTAATTCTGGAATAAGATAGCAATTCTGGAAATCATCTCAACCAGCAAAAGTATAGAGTCAACCCTGGCCGGTTTGGCCCGTGGATTGAAGGGTCATGGGTTCAATTCTGGTCAAGGGCATATGCCTCACTTGCAGGCTCAATCCCCAGCCCCAGTTGGGGTGCATTATGGAGGCGACCAATCCATGAGTCTCTCTCACATTGATGTTTCTCTCTCTCTGCCTCTCCCCCTCCCCTTCCACTTTCTCTAAAAATCAATGGGGAAAAAATATCCTTGGGTGAGGATTAACAACAACAAACAAAGTGTAGGATGGATGGCTAACCTGTCACTCAGTTGTCACAGTTGATAATAGAATTAACTTCTTAGGGAAATAAAGATTGCTCTTAACCAACATGTTCAAAGGGAGAATACTGTATAGAATCGAACCGTGACCTCCTGGTTCATAGATCAATGCTCTACCATTGAGCCACGTGTGTCTTAATGACTATTTGACAAAGCCACTATTTCTTTTTAGAAATATTCCTTGCTAAAGTTAGGTGATGAGTACATCTGTTCTATTTTTTAATGTGTTTTAATATTTGAATTTAAACAGCCTCTTTTACTGGATATTTAAGTTATATCCAACATTCCTTTATTATAAATAATAAGGTGATGAATATCCTTATAAACAAATATTTAATGACATATCTATCTGTGCCCTTGATGGATCAAAAAGTATATAAATGTTTAATACTGTTGATTCATATTGTCAAAATGCCTTTCAGCATTGACAATCAGCTTCTTTAATCAAGATCATAACAAGCATTGACTATAAACTTTTTGCTCCTAATGAGTACAAAATGATTAATGGGAAACAAAGATGATTTCACTTAATTTCTTATGAAAAGAAGAACAATAGTGCAAACCAGTTCATATTCATTATTTGGAAATTGTACAATTTCAAAATTATCTCATGTTGGCCTTCCATGTACCTAAAATTCTATCTTAGAGTCATTCGTTGGTTTAAGGCAGTGGTCAGCAAATTCATTAGTCAACAGAGCCAAATATCAACAGTACAACGATTGAAATTTCTTTTGAGAGCCAGATTTTTTAAACTTAAACTTCTTCTAACGCCACTTCTTCAAAATAGACTCGCCCAGGTCGTGGTATTTTGTGGAAGAGCCACACTCAAGAGGCCAAAGAGCCGCATGTGGCTCGCGAGCCGCAGTTTGCCGACCAGTGGTTTAAGGTATGGGGCAGTATATTTGAAAATTGATGTTTATTGATCTCAGCATAGGTGTTCTATTTATTTTAATAAAAATATTTAATGCTCAGAAACAAAACCTAATTTGTTCATCTGAATCTCAGTTTGAAGCTAGAAAAGTAGCTTTATACATTATTTATAATTACCCTTAAGCATGAAATATATTCATATTCACTCCATGTAAAGCATATTCAAAATAAGAGGTAAAATGTATCTCATAGATTGGCTGATTCCTTCATTCCTCAGTGATTAAACTATTATAACCAGGGACTCAATATCACATTTTAAAAATTTTATAATCCTCTATCCAGTACAGTACTAGAATTTGATACTTGATATATAACTACAGTGTGCCTTTTCAATCAAAGGTTTGAGATGCCTGACAGGTTGACAGTAAGGTCATTGTAAACTTCAGATTCATGGTCAGGTCAAGCCAACCTGATGTCTGAGTGATGGAACAGGGCACTGAATGGCATGAAGACGTTTCTTGCTCTCCCAGTAGGTAATCATCAGCAGTTTTATGGTAGTGACATTTATGGTCTCAGAGGGTGGTGAAGAAACATAGCATCAATAACCTCATGTGGATTAAACTCATGGATTACCCTGGAAACTTCCACAGTGAGGATTGATGGTTAATCTTCTGGCCAAAAAAAATATATAGATTACCATACGCTACCATATACAAAAGACTATTCAGACTATTCAGTGAATTGGAAAATCGGTGAACTTTTAAATAACATAGCACTCTCCTACTTTAGAATACCTACCTAAATTTTGAGACCAAAGAAGAAAATGAATAAATTACGGTGTATACAATAACTGTTCTAAGACGGTTACATTAAATACAACACACAACCCAATCCTTGTCACTCTTCCAACTACCACCCTTCTGTAAGCCCACTGCATTTAAGGGTTCTCCTAAACCTACTTTCTGACTCTGTGATTTGAGGTTAAGTTACTTAATTTCTCTGAACCTCAATGTCCTCATCTATAAAATTATAAAAATAGTAACAATCTATTAAGATTTTTCTAAGGGTTAAATTTGATAGTGTAGTGCCTCCCATCCCAGGAATCCACAAACTCCTCCTGGTCAGGGTCTACTGACAATCTTTTCTTTAAATAAAGAACATAAATATGGTAAAACTAAACATATAAAGTGAATGAACATTTTTTTAAAAAGTATTACTATGTAATGTCAGTCCTTAGGCATTTGTGTTCTGAATCACATTGTCCTCAAAATAGTAGTACTTTTATTGTTATAGCCTAATGAGAAACCAACAGAAGAATACTTACCTAAAAAAATGTTTTAGTGCCACGTGAAGGCCAAATGAGGTCATACTGCTGTATAAGTGAAGGTTTCTAACAGTTTGAACAGAGAAAAATGATGGGGAAGTCATCATACAGTGGTCTAGACATGAACTCAGAGAAACCTGTGTCATTGTGTCATATTCACTGTAAGAGGGCAATTTAGTTTCAATAATAGTTTTTGCCTCTATAGTAACAGTGATGTGACTTTTACTGGTTTTGTACTTTCCTTGTTATTTATAATTAATTTTGTTTTATGATTCTATAAGTTATAAGCATAAAGAATGTATACTTAGTTTTATATTTGTACATATTTAAAATGATAATAAAGAGAATCTAATTTAATATTGGAGGGTCTGAGAATATTTTTTCATTAAAAGGAATCTGTACATTTCTCTTTTTGAAACTGAGATAGTGCTTAGCCCAAGATAGCACTTAGTAAAATGTAGTATCCATCCCTTTCCCTGATCATATTTATGATTACACAGGTTTCTGGCATTTGGCTAAGTTTGTTTTTTCCTGTCCATGGTAATAATTGGGAAAGGATTGGTCTGATGGGCATGATTTGATTTCAGTTTCAGGCTTTGTACAAAAGACATTAATCAAAGGGTACAGACCGGCAGATTTAGTAATCACTTTTGTGGCATCATTCAAGTGAAAAAAATAAGTCGCCTTTAATAGCCATTCTTTGAATTTTATCATTAGAAATGTATTCCTTTGGTTACATGAGAAGAAGATAGAAGGTGTTCAAGAGAACTCTTAAAGCTTGGAATCACAAAGTTTCTTAGAAGCAAAAATAATTAGGGCCTAACAGATTACATAGTAATGCTAGCCCTCTGGAAGATTTTTGAACGTGTAAGTAGGAAGTCACTGAAAACAAACAGTTGTATGTATGTATGTATGTATGTATGTATGTATGTATTTATAACCTATTTCTTTCCAAAAAGAATTTGATAGAAGTATATTAACAAAACAACAGAAATATGACAATATCATATACCAGGTCTACTGCAGAGAGAATAGCACTTGGTTTGGTGACTAGCTTAGTCAAGCATTTTTAACCTGTTTGAATTGCTCAGGATTCCTCCTGACTAAATAGCTCACAATAGAAACTCTATCAATGAGTCAAAGACAAAGAGGAGAAAATAAGTAAAAAGGGCATTGATAGAACAGGCTGCCGGAGATGTCAGTGAGCTAGTGAAAACTAGGTAGATCAGAGGATTGATGAATCTAATTACATACAGAGCTGCAGGACAGAAGCAAAGGGAGTTTTCAAAGCAAGATGTGAACAAAGACATGGTTAATATACTAGCACAGGTCAGGCAACAGTTTTCATGAGTTAACAGTATAAATTCATAGTCATTCGAGTCACTGAAAATAATGTATGCTGTTTCTTCTCTAATTCTACACATTCGCAAGAAATTTAGGGATCTTTTTTTAATTACACAACTAAATACCCCCAAATAATAGAAACAATTAGTTAGGACATTACCAATAAGCTCATGGATATTTTTGTTTTATCTTTACTATGACTTTTCCTCACAGCTTTGCTTATACCAATTGCCAAAATCACAGAGAGAAAGAATCATAGACACCACAGATGATTACATCCTGGTATTGTTCACTTTGATGCCTTCATCAAATAATCTCTTTCATGTCTTTATGAGGTATAGTTTCAAATGTCTCAGAGTAATGGATCTCCTACTAGTTTATCATATAATGGAATTATTCCTTGGGAAGGTTTTGGTTTGTTGTTGTTTTTAATTCTAAGATCAACTGGGTTGAAAAGGAATGTCAGGTGAGGAATTAAGGTATGAAGGCTATACTGAATGTCTCTTGTAATTCACATTCAGGTTTCCTCAGGGCTCTCAGTTTCCTTCAAAGTTCATTCAATAACATCAATCTAATGTAAAGTCCAAAGCCACCAAGCCATGAAGTCATATGGTAAAGCTAACTCTGGTCTGTGGAAAGAGTTAACAGCAACATTAAGTAGGGCTATGATTCCAATTAACTGGGCCTATCTACAAAGTTCCAGAGTCCTAGCTTCTGATTTTCCTATTTTAATCTAATAATATTATATATACTAAGTGTATTACTTAATAATTTATAAACTGCTTTTAGGTATCTAATTTCATTTGATCTTATAAATACTCCTATGGAATAGCAGAGCTTCACAGAAAGAAAACTGAGACTCAAAAAAACCTATACTGGCCAGTGGCTCTGGTTGGAGTATCATCATACACCAGAAGGTTGCAGGCTCCAGCCCTGGTTGGGGTGCGTACCCCTTCTTCTCTCTCTCTGAAATCACACACATGAAAGGAAGGAAGGAAGGAAGGGAGGGAGGGAGGGAGGGAGGGAGGGAGGGAGGGAGGGAGGGAGGAGAGAGGAAGGAGAGAGAGGGAGGGAGAGAGAGGGAGGGAGAGAGAGAGAAAAGAAAGAAAGGAAGAAAGGAAGGAAGGAAGGAAGGAAGGAAGGAAGGAAGGAAGGAAGGAAGGAAGGAAGGAAGGAAGGAAGGAAGGAAGGAAGGAAGGAAGGAAGGAAGGCAGGCTACAAAAATTGCTTAGAATTGAAGAGCTGGAGGACAGAGGGGGGGGGAGTATTTAAATCAAGCAAGTATTAGAATAGGCCTGCTACCCTGACCTGGAGCCAAGATCTAACTACATGCATAGAACACACATAATAGATTAGACTCTACTTGTCACTGACCATGTGGTGTGTACCATAAGTGTGCCACTCTCCAAGGAACAAAGACCCAGGCGTATAATAAATATTATACTCTTAAGTGTTATACTGTTTTGCTTTTAAAATACCCTCCTCTGAAAAACTTACATTTTTATTATTCTCTGGATAATCACTAAAGGCTATTCCAAGGACTTGTCTCAGGAGCCTTGTAATTTTTTAAATGTTAAACAAAGTAGGTGCTATTTCAAAGTCCAAAGGTTTGATTTAATGAATGCCAAGCATCTCAAATCCACAGGAAATTTTTTTTCACACAACAGTGCTGGATATCCTCCGAAAAGGGAAGTTAGTACATGGACTCAATGGAATTCTTGTTGAACTCCAAGAACTGCTTATCGGGATGGAAGAGGCTGGTTGCTGTTGTGGTTCTTCAGTGTACCCAAACATTGACTATTTATAGAAAAAAAAAATAGCTTTTTTTTTTTTTATTCTTTGCCCTGTTCTTTGCCACTAACCACCCCTCCCCAACCACTGGAATAGTTCCATCTCCTTTTAACAACTTCCCATTAAACCTCATGAACCATATCCTGTACTTAATGGGCTGTTAATATTTTAAAGCTTCTGTAGTTTCTACTGTAAATCCTTGGTCCCTTTTGCAACATTAAAAAGATATACCAAAAACAAATTCTTCCCACTAATGGTACAAAGAAACCACACGGTTTACATTTTGACACTTAAACAATAAGTTGTACGATTACAATAGACACAATCATAACAGTACAGCAGGCACGGTAATGATGACAGCTATATATCAGAAAACAACTAAGTATGGTTGGAAGCATGCAGACAGTTCACTGGCTTCAAGCCACATACTTGTCACATTAGTCCACCAAAGGCCACAGTGCACTTGCTTAATCACGGGAATGGCACTCCAGTGCTTAAAAAATAAATAAATGCAATTAAGGTAATATGCCAAGAGAGTTTAACCTGATTATTTATTCCCCTTCAGACAATTTATAGAGACAAAAAATAATAAGGTAAACTAGTTATTGCAAGAAAGCAAACTAGAACTCTATAACCATTTTGTCCCTCCCCCTTTCTTTGGAAAGCGAAGGAACAGTCTAGATCAGTGGTCGGCAAATCGCGGCTAGCGAGCCACATGCGGCTCTTTGGCCCCTTGAGTGTGGCTCTTCCACAAAATACCACCTGCGAGCGCACACATACAGTGCGATTGAAACTTTGTGGCCCATGCTCCAATTAGTTTGGAGGGTGCTTCAAAAACAGCACTTTTTAACTCCTCTCCACCATAATCCACAGTCTTTACCAATTAATTCATTAGATAACTTTTAATATGCTCAAACATAAAGAATAGAATAATATCTTTTTTCATAGGAAAATCTTAATCTTTCATCTACTCTCTCATAGGAACTTTATTTTCTTCTGATGGAAGAAATATTGAACAGCAATTTGCTTAAGATCTCCTCTAGATATAAAAAAAAGAAAAAATATATGCTATTTTTCTGATTTCTTAAAGATATCATGTCTGTGCATTAGAGCAGAGTTAAAGTAATCAGGCATGAACACATATTATAACCTCAGGAAAAATAGAAAATAACTGCTCAGCATCCTACACTCAAACATCACTTGGGTACTTTAAAAATTTAAATCAACCCTTATTACATTCTTCTCAAAGACAACCTCAGCTCTTCACTTTTCCTCAGGTATTTTTTAATATAAAAATTCATTGCCTAGATCCTTACATCTTACACTTTTCTGTAATCACTTCAGTATTTAACAAAATGATTTGTTCCCAGGTCACTTCCCAGCATTCTTTCCTCTCCACCTCTTTCTTCATTTTTCATCCCTTCCTGCCTCCCTCCCTTTCTCTGTCTCCAAATATCACTTGTCAGAACTCTCAGTGATTTCAATATCATCCTAATACCCTGGCCTCTCATTTACTTAACATCCTAAATTACAGTCGTCTTGTCTTCCCTCTGTCTCAGCCACCTATTCCCATACCCTTAACTGAGACGTTGTCATTACTCATTTCAAGCATTCAACTCTCTGACCACCATCTCCTGTCTTCTCAGTTTCTTACCACTTTTCACTGTTCCTCCCCACCTTCATGTAATTATTTCCCTCTTTACTACTAGGCTTAGATGCCATAGTCAACATTATCATCACCCTGTTGCATGTACCCTCTATGTCCCTTTCCTTTCTCTCCCTCCAATGTACCCACATGCAAAAACCCCAATCCTAGGAAAATCCAAATCTACACCTACCCTACAACTGCACCCAACCAGTTAAATGTGACTAAAGAAAAAACATAACCATGTTGACTGACTACACTTTAATTGCAAGAAGTAACCTCAAGTAAGCCCTTAGCAATTCCCAAAAATGCCACTACACTTCACTAGCCATTCTCTTATATTCATCAATGATTATCTCACATTTTTCCTCTCCTCAATCTTCAATTTACCTCCTCCTCAATTACTCCCAGTGCTTGTTTCTTACTTCAGTGAGGAAGTAGAATCAATCAGAAGAAAACTTCCAGATGCTCCCACACCAAATCTGACCAACTATATTCTGATGCATGTACTCAGCCTTCCCTCCTACTACTATGAATTAATTCTCCAGGCTCCTGTCCAAGGACACTACCTCGTATATAGTACTGGATCCCATCTCTTTGAGCCTTCTCAAGGGCATTCTAAGATACTTCCAAAAATTATTACTCTTCACAACCACTCTATGAGGTAGCTCATTATGATAATCCCCGTTTTAAAGGTAAGGAAAATTAAGCGCAAACAAGTAACTTGCCCAAATAAACAGAGGGGAATGATAAAAACAAGGAAATGATCAAGATGTGATATATTCTGAGAGAATATGTATTTTTAAAAGTGAAAACAGGAATATTAAATACTAAAAGCTTTTAAAAAACAAGAAGTTAAACTGTGATATTAGAATGACAAACACCAAAATAAAGTCTCGCCTGTTAATAAAGTTAGTACTTGGAAGAGTGGATTAGGCTTGTGAAGTCATATATAAGTACTTTTTCTGTGCAAGCATGCACGCACACGCACACACACACACACACACACACACACATATTACTTAATCATATACACATGATTATATATCATAAAACAATGCTCTATAAATATTTTAAGGCAATAATCTTATTACTCTTTCTTTGACAGTATGTTGCAAGTTATTTACATGTTACACTTTCGCAGACACATATCAATAATAATATATCTCTACACAAATAAATTTGGAGAAGAGGGTATACTGTATACACCCGCTTTAGCAATAAGATTACAGAAGACTCATATTTGAGTTATACGATATTTCAGTGATTGGAATATTATAGGTCAAAAACAAACCAAAAAATTATTCATGCAAAAAAATATATATTGGATAACAAAATAAATTAAATGAAACTAAAACCAACAAGTGAAGTCACTGAAGACCATGATTAATTTAAATAATATTGATAAAGTATTTTTCTGAAAAATCTCACTCTTTGCAGCTGAAAATGTTTAAGATTAACTTATAATTTCCTAATCACGTGTATCTTATCACTCTATTTATTGCTTAATTTTATGAATATCAAATTTTAGCAAAACTTTATAACTTGATTAGTAGTGTTCTAATGAACAGCCTTAACCTACACATAAAAAATCAAAGTTTGTGAAATTACATTTACTTCTCTGTAGCACCAAAGGAAGAATTTGTCTTTTTGATCAATTTGTAACATCTCAAAATGACCTTATAAAACCTAACAACGGGTCTCCATATCCTCTTAAAGAATCAGTGACAACAACTATAGGCAGCTCAGTGGGACATCCTCTCATGTGACAATGGTTTTTCCAAAGGAACTCTGTGGTAGGCCTATATTTGTCTAAGTCTCTCTGCACTTTCAGGAAAGTGAATAAATGAAAACTTGGCATGATACCTATGCAAGATTGCAAACCTTAACATAAGCTGTCAGTCACAATTTTCCCAGGCAATTTTCTTCAGTAAGGCAATGTATTACTCAGGTTTTCCAGAAACATTTCCAATAGCAAGCACTGCAGGAATTATTTTTAATAAACTTTTTGGACTATTATCTATAAACATCCATTTGTAAAAGGAGGCTAATATTTAAAATAAGCAATATTACTTATCACTCCTAATTGTCCAGTTAAATTATATAAAGCTGTACTCCTCTTTATCTCTAAAGAATATTTTCATCTAATGTCTTCCATGTCCACTCCCACAAAAACTTGCATTTGTAATTTGATGTCATAAGGTAAAAGTCATTTTACAATAAAGAAATTTCCTTTTCTTGCACATTAGAGGAAAAAATTAATATAGAACCAAAAAAGATACTCATTTCACAAGTTTAGTGGTCATTGAAGATTGTTATTTTACTGGTGTTTTAGATTAGTCTTATTACTTCATTAAACAATTGTTATTTTACTGGTGTTTTAGATTAGTCTTATTACTTCATTAAAAAATAATTCCTTTTGCCTCCACTATACCAGGAGTCTAGTATAATAATTCAATCAACAGATATATACTAAATGCTAAACTATGGAAAACAAATCAAACTAAATGTCTGTCTCTAACCAGATTAATTCATTATTTACATCTTCCAAAAACACCATCTGATGATTAAATAAAAAATAAACACACCTAACAGAAGAAAGGCAAATTTACTACAGGAGTTCAATTAGGGCAAACAGACACATGAAGAAAATTAAAGTGGATGTAAAATGTTAAAATAAACAAAAAATGGAATAAAATATTTTTAAAGCAAAGAAAAAGAGATATCAAAAACAGATGGGGCCCCAACTGGTTTGGCTGAGTGGATAGAGCACTGGCCTGCAGATTGAAGGGTCCCGGGTTCAATTCCAGTCAAGGGCACATACCCAGGCTGCAGGCTCGATCCCCAGTAGGGGGCATGCAGGAGGCAGCCAATCAATGATTCTTTCTCATCATTAATGTTTCTATCTCTCTCATCTCCCTTCCTCTCTGAAATCAATAAAAATATATTTATATATATTAAAAAAGCTAGGGACAATTGAGAGAAAAAAACAGACCATCTAAAAATGTATAATCTTAAAACAAAATCTCAGTGAATGAGTTAAATGGCAGATTACTCACAACAGAAGAGAGAATTAGGATTTGTAGATATGAAAAAATTATCCAGACTTCAACACAGAGTGACAAGTAAATGAAGATTATGAATAAAAAAAAGAGATAAGGACATGAGGCTAAGTAAGGTCAAATATACATCTAAAGAGATCCAAGAGAGAATAAAAAGAGTTCAAGAGAGCCTATGTTTGAAAATCTAATGCCTGAGAAACTTCCACATTGATGACAGATATTAATCCACAAATATAAAAGAAACATTCTATACTAAACAAGATAAATCTGACAAATATATTCCTTAAGAGAAATTCAGAATGGCAGACACAGAGAACTTGAAAACAGCTAGAAAGATAAATCACAGAAACAATGACAATCACACTTACTTCACACAACTTAACAGCAACAAGAGCCAAAGATAATAAAATATTATTTTCAAAATGTTGAGAGAAAGCAATATCAACCTACCATTGAGAACCCAGAAAAACTATCTTTCAAAAACTAGGTGGAGGGGGAAGATATCACTAGGTCAACAATAAAGTTTACTAAAGACTTTCTATAAAGAAACATCTAAAAAATGTTCTTCAGGAAAAAAAGAAAAATGATCCTGATATGCAAAAAATACAGTGAAAAAATTGGTGTATATGTAAATAAATAAAAACAGCTGTTGTTTATATAAAAATTGCAATGATAATGATAGCGGCAGTAGAGATGGTGTGATGGTGGTGGTGGTGTCTCGTTTGTGAAGTTAAAAAGAATTAGAAATAAAATACAGAACACAATACCAGAGAAGTCAAGAGGAGTAGTAATACAGGTTTTAATGTGTTTGATTTGTTCAGGAAAGTATAATACTGATTAACTTTACTTTTTAAATATCCTTAATAAAATGTTAAGAATAACCATTAACAGGGACAATAGGGTAGGGAAGACCTAGGGCCTGGGAGGAGCGGGGTAAAGGGGGGGTGGGGAATGGGAGATACCTGTAATACTATCAACAATAAAAAATATATTTAAAAAATAACCATTAAAAGATTAAAAATGAAGTTTGTAGAGGGGGGGGAAGAATAACAAAAACAAATAAGCAAACAATTCAATCAATACATTTGGGTGATGGCTGCACAACTCTGAATGTACTAAAAATCACTGAATTGTGTGCTTTAAATGGATGGACTGAATGATCTGTGGATTGTATCTACACAAAATTGTTACAAAAACAAAAACACAAAACAAAAAACCCTCAGTCCAAAAGGAAAAAGCTGTTTTAGTTTCCTCTATAAGTGCACTGTTCCCTAAAAATGGGACTGATTACAATGTGGCAGAAAGAACTGGCTTACAAAAAGCACAAACACAATATTGGTGGAAAGAAGAGCTTACTGACAGCACAAATATTTTTCTTGGATATAAACAAACTCAAAGTTTAAAATAACAATAGATAGGTAACCAAATTCTGATAAATGCAGGTTTAAGTCAAAATGCCAGTATGAATCAGAACAATATTTGAAAAAAAATTTTTTTTCCTTAATTTAAAGCTATACTTCTAGAAAGAAAGGGGTAAGTTTTGAAAGTAAGAAAACATATTTGATCAAAATTCCAATCACAATTAAGTTAATACAAAAAGTTTCATTACAAACTTCTCTTCCTAAAAGGCATTGTTTATGAAACAGGAGAAGTCATATAACAGGTTCACTTCAAAAACTCAAAAACCATGATTTGAACGTAGTTTCAACTGCTGCCTATTCTCACACACTAAGAAAGTGTTACTATATTTAGTCACCCTTCATTTAATAAACATTCAGACTCAGGAATATAATCATTATTCTTCTCCAACTCTATGGAAAATTAAAAGTACTTACATGCCAACGGAGAAAAGCCTGAGCAGATTTAAAGGCCTTCAAGGAGTACTCGCCTGCTAAGTACCAACATGACCCCCTCATTTACATGCTACACCCAAGTCAGGTATACAGTATGCTTACTTTATTTCTGGAAACTATTAAGCAACCCATTTTACATATCTGAATTTTCCTAAGGACCCAGCTACGCAGCCAAGTACCATGCTATCTGGCCATCCTGAAGATTTCTAGAGAGTTTAGGTGGGAGGAGTCCCAAGGGCAAGCACTGTCTATTCTGAACCGACATTTGCACGAAAAGGAGGAAATCAAAGCCTTCTTCCTAACCAAAATACTAAAGAAAAAATTGAAGATGTGAGGAACTGCATGGGAAAAGAGAAAAATAAAGTGAATGTGAAATTAAAAATAAATTTACTGTATATAAAATATCATTTACTGCCATACTACTGAATGACTAATCAGAATTAAGCAACCCTAAGTAACAGAACAAGATAAATCATTAAATTGGGCATGTTTGTTCAAACTAATCAGATAGAAAGCTGGCAATACATTTACCACAGAAAGTGCGTAATTCTGTTTGAACAATCAAAAGTTTACATAATAGTTTATGTACTCCAATCATGTCTGCTGCCAGGGTCTGGCTGATGGGGACTGGGTGAGACCGGCCAGGCACAGACATGCCCTGGAGCCCTCCTTCGGTCTCTCCCCGGCCCCTATCATGCATCAGTGAGGTCCCTTGGCCTAGCCTGCACCCTTTCCCAATCCGGGACCCCTCAGGGGATGTCAGAGAGCCAGTTTCAGCCCAATCCCCACAGGCCAGGCCGAGGGACCCCACCGGTGCATGAATCCGTGCTCTGGGCCTCTAATGAGGTTATAATGATCAAATATATGTAAAGCTATTACATATTTGACATATAATAAGCAACTGCATAAATACACTCATAAAACCATTATAAATACTAAACTTATTCCTCCAAGTTAAGTGTTTATTACAATACATCCTTCTTTGATTTAACTATTTAATGAGGCTGTTAGAAACAAAGCACAATTTTAAGGTGTGTACAAAGATATTTTCTAAATCCCATGTATTTACTCAACCTTAGGCACTAAAGTATCTTCTTACTCCCATTTGTAATTAAAGTTTAACAAGCAAACATAGATAATGTCTGGGATGATCATAATCCTGTTTTACCTGGTCCTAGCATGTGCCTGTTGTATAGATATCATGTCAATGGTACTCTCTTTCACTCTTAAAAGTATCCTAGATAGGACAAGAAATTATGGTCGCCCAAGTCTATCATGATCATAGATTGGAATGGAAACATCTAGATAAACGCATCTAGATGGAGCCAGTGACCAAGCAAAAAGAAACCAAAAAAGGAAGAAGGGTGAGGGGAATGGATAAGAATGACAGAGTGAGAGTGGTAAGAGAATAATAAATGCTTCACAATGTCCAAATACCAAAATGAATTCACCCACAATCTGAATTCAAGATTCCTCGGTGGCCTGTAAACCTAGCATCTTCTTAAAAGCTTAGTAATAGCTCATAAAATTTTAACTGGCATTTCCTTAAGGATTAAAAAAAAAACCAAAGCATAAATGAATACCAAATAAATGTCAATGTACCACATTTAATTTTCCTTTCCTTTGTTTTAATATGTAATCATGAAGCCAATATATAATTCTGATACGTTTTTTTTTTTAAAGAAAAAGAAAACTTGTTTAAATCTACACATTACAGGCCAAGTTTTAGAAAGAAACCATTTTTTATAGCTATTTTTAATCTCCCACCTAAAAACATTAGTTCACTTTGCAAAGTATAATCCCTTTAAATTCCAGCAGCATCAAAGCAAATAGTCATGATCTCTTAAGAGGATAAATATGCTCATTTTAATTAAATAACTAAATTATGTAAGTTGGTGTGCAATTTTTGCTTCTGTATTTTGAGATGTAGTTATAGGTCCTATGTATTTTATTAATGAAAAATTGAAAGGGCAATATAATTATGGCAGAGTATCCTATTAACATATGAATTTCTTAAAGATTTGTGTCTTGAATTTTCAAGAATTTAGGCTAATAAAAAGGAATGAAGTTCTGGTATATGCTACAACCTGAATGAACCTTGAAAACACTATGCAAAGAAGCCAGTCACAAAAGTCTGCATATTATATAATTCCATTCATAAGAAAAGTCTAGATTAGGCAAATCTATAGAGACAAAAAGTAAATTAGTGATTGCATAAAACTGGAGCTAGGATGGGGAAGAGGAAGGGAATGGGGATGACGTCCTTTGGGAATGATGAAAATGTTCTAAAATTAATTATGTTGATGGGTGCACAACTCTGTGAATACACTAACTTCCATTGAATAGTGCACTTTAACTTGGGTAATTTGTATGGCTTGTGAGTTTTATCTCAATAAAGCCATAACAAAAAAAGAATTTAGATATAATTCCTATCTGAAATATATACTATTATATATTACTATCATAAAAATAGAAAACATTATTTCAATGCTAGATAGTAGACAAAGCTAGGAAATGTATGCATTAGTGTGTTCATGTTAATTGCTCAACATTGGTGCAAGTACACTTTATGTTACTAAATTCCTACTGATTTTCAGACTATAAATGGATTTCTTTAATATTTTTGCACAAAAATAAATTTTAAAATTGGCTTAACTTTAAATTTGTGGAGGATATTTCCTGAATTCATGTAGAAATATAAATTAAAATAATCTGTCAAATAGCAAATTTTTATTTCTAAATAGCTATTAATTTAGTTTCTCAATACAAAGGATAATCTGAAAGTTTTGTATCAAGTGTAACATTTTAAGTGTATACATACAGTCCAATTTTATCTTCTTAAATTTTGTTTCCAGAGTTTCAAGTATAAAAATATCAATCATTTTTTGACCTAGTTATATGATCACATTCCATTATTTTTAAAAAGTTATTGTCAAGATGATTTAGGTAAACACTAATAATCGTGAAATAATTATAATAAATCTAGTCCATATAAGCAACCAATATGTTACTGCTACTGATATTTTTAAAATAAAATATCAGTTTCATTATTCTACCATTAGTGTTTATTTATATCATATGGCCATATTTCCATAAATGTATACATTATGGCACTAACTCTGGTATTCAGAGCTACAATGTCAGTTAGCTGATACACCACAGAGAAGTATCCATACATCACTTTAGAAAGTGACATGAAACTGCTCTTTGGTATGGCAAAGTGTTAAGATCCAGTAAAGCTAGCAGCGTGATATAAGCAAGATGAAGAAACAGAAGATACCAACCTTCCTTCCCCCACATAAACAATCAGGCTGCCATCGACAAAGGAAAAGAGCCCTGAGAGGGCTCTGGCGTGCAATTACGCACCTACAGCTACATAATGGAGCAAAAGTGGGGAGTAACTACACAGGAGGTATCACTGGGGAGGCTGGCTTAGTGGAGATGTCTGAGGACAACTAGGAACCAAGAAAAAGGGTAGGAACCACAAAATGGAGACCATGGTGGTCCTCAGGGGCATACTCTGCAGAGGACCCCAGCATCCTGTGCCCCTGAGGGCCTCAACAGCCCTCGCGACAGCTGCAAGTTCCGCAGCTGCAGCGTCCACGGGAGAGGACCCCATAGTGTCGGTGGGCATGGGCCCCAGCAGCCTGCGCCACAGAGGACACTGGCTGCTTCCCCATCAAGGTAGCCCTTAGCCATCACTGCTGCACACGTGGGAGAGAAGCTGCTGTGGTGGTGCCCTGGGGCGAGGGCTGCCGGCGCCTTCCAAACCTGAGCACACTTGACTCCAGAGCCACAGTAGCTCCACCGACTCCTGCACTCCACACCTCAGCTCCAAGGCCGCTCTGCATTCACCCAGGCTCCAGACTCCAGCCTTGTGGCTGCTCCACACATGCCCACACCTCACAAACCAGAGCCAATACCACTGCAGGATAGCCAGCATCGTGGGCCCAAGTGCTGCTGTTGCTCTGTGCGTGCCCATGCGTCAGACTCTGTCTTCATAGCCACTTTGTACGTGCCGCATTTCACACACCATCATCACTGCAGGGTCACCTCTACACCAGCCCCTGGAGCTGCTGTCACACTGCAGGCACTGGCACGCTAGTCCCAGGCTCCACCACTGCTCCACGGGTGTCTGCAAGCTGGACCTGGCACCAAGAGGAATCTCCTCCCCAGCTGCATATCACATACCCCATTGGGAGGAAAAGAGACCAGGTGGTCCAACCAACTTTTACTGCTGCTGCAGACAACTGCAGCCTGGCCATGGAGAATCCCTGCAATCTCCCAACATTAACTTCAGCTGATGACGCTGCATGGAGACTACCCTGCTGGCAGACTTGAGTTTCCTCAAAAATTTGAAAGTAGAACTGCCATGTGATTTAGCAATCCCACTTATAGGTAACATATCCGGAGGAAGTGAAATCAATAAATTAGTACCTGGAAGAGATGTCTGCACTTCGGAGTTCATTGCAGCATTATTCACTACAGCCAAGATATGAAAACAACCTAAGTGTCCATCAACAGATGAATGGATAGAGAAAATGTGGTGTACTTATGACCCAGCAATTCTACTTCTGGGTACAATTCCAAAAACCCCAAAACACTAATTCAAAAGAATATATGCACCTCTATGTTTATTGCAGCATCTAATCTAATAATAGACAAATATGCAAATTGACCGCACCTTCGCTACACCTAAGCCACGCCCACCAGCCAAGCCACGCCCACCAACCAATCAGGACGAGTATGCAAATTGCCCCAACAAAGATGGCGGCTGATTTGCATATCAAGACAGTGTCGAAAGAAGCCAAGAGCTGCAAAGGGGAGTAAAGCTTCGAAGAAGCAAGCAAGCCAGGGGGGCGGGGGGAGGAGAAGGGAGGAGCGAAGTCAGGGCCGTGGGCGAAGGGAAACGAAGGCGGGCTGGAGGAGAAGGCGAGGCGGGCGGCAAGGGCGGAGCGGAGGCGGGGCCGGGGGCGAAGGGAAACGCGGGCGGGCTGGAGGAGAAGGCGGGGCCGGTGACAAGGGCGGGGCGGAGGCGGGGCCGGGGGCGAAGGGAAACACGGGTGGGCTGGAGAAGGCGAGGCAGGCGGCAAGGGCGGGGCGGAGGCGGGGCCGGGGGCGGAGGCGGGGCCGGGGGCGAAGGGAAAAGCAGGCTGGCCGGAGGAGAAGGTGAGGCGGGCGGCAAGGGCGGGGCGGGGCGGAGGCGGGCGACAATGGCGGAGCAAAGGGAAATGCGGGCGGGCTGGAGGAGAAGGTGAGGCGGGTGATAAAGGCGGAGCGGAGGCGGGGCCGGGGGCGAAGGGAAATGCGGGAGGGCCGGAGGAGAAGGCGAGGCGGGCGGCAAGGGAGGAACGGAGGCGGGGTAGAGTGCAGCAGGAAATCCCATTGCAGGAATTTTCCTGCAACGGGAAAGCTAGTCCTATATAATAAAAGCCTAATATGCTAAGTGTCTGACCGTTTCACCAGTCACTATGACACACTCTGACCACCAGGGGGCAGACGCTCCGACCGTTAGGTTAGCTTGCTGCTGGGGTCCGGCTGATCGGGACTGGGCAAGACAGCCCTGATCGGCCCTGATTGGCCCCGATCAGGACTGGGCGAGACGGCCGGACACGGACACACTCTGGAGCCCTCCCACAGCCCCTCCTCGGCCCCTATCATGCACCAGTGGGGTCCCTCAGCCTGGCCTGTACCCTCTCCCAATTCAGGACCTCTTGGGGGATGTCGGAGAGCTGGTTTCAGCCCAATCCCCACAGGCCAGGCTAAGGGACCCCACTGGTGCGCGAATCCGTGCACCAGGCCTCTAGTTATTTATAATAGCCAAGATATGGAAGCAACCCAAGTACCCATCAATAGATGAGTGGTTAAAAAGAATGAAATCCTACCATTTGTTACAGCATGGAGGACCTAGAGGGTATATAATGCTAAGTGAAATAAGTCAGTCAGAGAAAAACAAATGCTATATGATTTAACTTTTATGTGGATCTAAAGAACAAAATAAATGAACAAACAAAATTGAAAGAGACTCATAGATACAGAGAACACATGATGGTTGTCAGAGGGGAGGAGGTTTAGAGGGCCTGGGGGAAAAGGGTGAATAGATTAAAAACTCCTAATTGGTAGTCGCAAAATAGTCACGTGATATAAAGTATAGCATAGGAAATGTAGTCAATAATATTGTAATAACTATGTATGGTGCCAGGTGGGTACTGGAAATATCAAGGGGACCACTTTGTAAAATATATCATTGTCTAACCACTATGCTGTACACCTGAAATTAATACAGTACTGAATATAAACTGCAATTGAAAAATAAAATTTAAGTAAAACTGCAATTGTGACCCTCACCGGTTTGGCTCCATGGATAGAGCATTGTCCTGCAGACCAAAGGACTGGGTTTGATTCCGGTCCAGGTACCTTGGTTGCAGGCTCCTCCCTGGCTTGGGCCCTGTGCAGGAGGCAACCAATCGATGTGTTTCTCTTACATCAATGTTTCTGTCTTTCCCTCTCTCTTCCACTCTCCCTAAAAATAAATGGAAAAATATCCTCGGGTGAAGATTAACAAAAACAAAACAAAAATAAACAAAAACTGCATTTGTGGTAGACTACCTCTGAAAAAAAAGAAATGTGTGATATATATATATATATATATATAATAAAATATTATTCAGTTATAACAAGAAAAAAGTCTTGTCATTTGCAACAACATGGATGAACCAGAAGGGCATTATGCTAAATGAAATACACCAGAGAGAGTAAGTCAAATACTCTCTCATCTCACTTATATGTGGAATCTTAAAACAAACAAACAACAACAACAAAAACCTCATAGAAACTGAGAATAGAATGATAGTTGCCCAAGGTTGGGGGTGGGGGAAATGTGGAAATGTTAGTCAAAGGGTACAACTTTTATAGGATGAATAAATTCTGAGGATCTAATACACACATGACTATAGTGGCTATAGTTAATAATTCTGTATGTATTCTTGAACTTTGCTAAATTAGTAGATGTTAAACAGTCTCCCTCCAAAAAAGAAATAAGAAACAAGGTAACTATGAGGTGATAGTGCGTTAATTAACTTGATTATGATAATCAGCACAAAATGTATATGTATGTCAATTCATCATGTTGCATACTTTAAATATATACAATTGTATTTGTCAATTATACCTCAATTATTTAAAAAAGATTAAAGTTAACTGATGTATAACATTTTATATATATACTTATGTATAAAAATAAACATAAATGTATATAAAAATTTAAGTATCCTATCTAATAAAAGAGTAATATACAGATTGACCATCACTCCAACACACAAGATGGCTGCCCCCATGTGGTCAAAGGTCCTGCCCCCATGTGGACACAAGATGGCCACTACAAGATGGCCAGCAGGGGAGGGCAGTTGGGAGGGACCAGGCCTGCAAGGGAAGGCAGTTGGGGGTGATCAAGCCTGCAGGGGAGGGCAGTTAGGGGTGACCAGGCTGGCAGAGGAAGGAAGTTGGGGGTGACCGGGCCTGCAGGGAAGGGCAGTTGGGAGGGACCCAGGCCTGCAGGGGAGAGCAGTTGGGGGAGACCAGGCCTGCAGGGGAGGGCAGTTAGGGGTGACCAGGCCTGCAGGGGAGGACAGTTAGGGGTGACCAGGCAGGCCTGAAGGGGAGGGCAGTTAGGGGCAAACAGGCTGGCAGGGGAGCAGTTAGGCATCAATCAGGCTGGCAGGGGAGTGGTTAGGGGGTGATCAGGCTGGCAGGCAGAAGCAGTTAGGAGCAATCAGGAAGGAAGGCAGGCGAGCAGTTGGGAGCCAACAGTCCTGGATTGTGAGAGGGATGTCTGACTGCCTGTTTAGGCCTGATCCCACTGGGTCCCAGATTGGAGAGGGTGCAGGCTGGGCTGAGAGACACCACCCCCCCCCATGCACGAATTTCATGCACCGGGCCTCTAGTATATATATAAAGTTTTAATATGCTCTTTGGTGTTAATTCAATATTTTTGATACCATGCAAAACAACAAAATTTTTTTTTTTACTTTAGTTTCTTTCTGTCTAGTCACAGTGATCTGATAACTTTGTAGCACACAGTTTATTTTACATTTAGATCAGTAAAATGAAACAATGAAATTTTATTTGCTAAGAGGAGATAACATCTTGAGCTTTTCTACTCTTTTCCAAAAGTAACTAGTATTATTACATAAGTAACTATAATTCCAAATGGTTTTCTGCTTAAAACATTTAAATCCCTAGGACAAAATTAGGACTAGTGGAGATAAACATATCCATTAATTTTTCTTTGGAATTCTCGATAGATACATTATACATTCTCCCTAGTGAGCTGGCATTTCAAGCAAACATAAATCACTATTGCACCTCTAAATGGTGGAGTCCTAGCCCTGAATATGTTAATAAGTGAGTTACATAAAACAGTTTTCAACATTACTATAAAATCATCTATGGAATTCTCATAATTACTTTTACTAAAAGTAGTAGTATGATTTAAACATATTCAATTTCACAAATCAAAAATTTATAAGGGAGAGTCAAGCACTGGTAAAACCTCCCAACAACAAAAAGACCCTAAATATTAGAGATGACAGCCATTTCCTTTGGCTAAGTCACTCTGTGGCCCTAATAATTCAAAATTACTTGTAGACTTTTAAATAAAGTAAAAGTTAGTTTGAGACTTCAATAACAATTCAAATCCATTCTATACTGCCCAAAGTGACATTTTTCTAACCTCCACTACATAACCAATATAAAATGACATGAAATATCAACCCGCTAAAATACTGTCCTATTAAATCCTGAGATAATTTCTAGTGCTGGTCTGACCATTGGGAGACAAGTTTACAAAGAAAATTTTATGTTCAAATCTCAGACATCAAAAAAAGCACTAAAAGTTCTTATTGAAGCAAAGATCTCTGCAGAGAATCAAAAAATATCTGGGCCAATTCAGAGTAACAAGTCAGTCAGCCAAATGTTGTAGCCGGTGCAAAGAAAGAGTGGCTAACTGCCCAGATGTACTTCACTACTCAAATACTTACAAATGTGCACTGCTGGTATAACTCCTGTCACTTGATGCAAAAGTGACAAATACAAGGCAAATTCTATCTAATAAAAGAGTAATATGCAAATTGACCGTCACTCCAAGACACAAGATGGCCGCCCCAATGTGGTCAAAGATGGCTGCCCCCATGTGGACACAAGATGGCCTACAGGGGAGGGCAGTAGTGGGCAATTATGGGTCACCAGGCCAGCAGAGGAGGGCAGTTGGGGGTGACCAGCTCAGCAGGAGAGGGCAGTTGTGGGCGATCAGGCCAGCAGGGAGGGCAGTTAGGAGTGACTGGGCCAGCAGAGAAGGGCAGCTAGTGGAGACCAGGCCAGCAGGGAAAGGCAGTTGGGGGGGAACCAGACCTGCAGGGGAGGGCAGTAGGGGGGATCAGGCCGGCAGGCGAGGGCAGTTAGGGGCAATGGGGCCGGCAGGGGGGGGGGGTGGGGAGCAGTTAGGCGTTGATCAGGCTGGCAGGGGAAGGGCAATTTAAATATATACAATTGTATTTGTATATATTTTTATTGATTTTATTGCTTAGGGACTGATCAGGCTGGCAGGCAGAAGCGGTTAAGGGCAATCAGGCAGGCAGGTGAGCGGTTGGGAGCCAGCAGTCTTGGATTGTGAGAGGGATGTCCAACTGCCCATTAAATGGGTGGTCGGACATCCCTCAAGGGGTCCCAGATTAGAGAGGGTGCAGGCTGGGCTGAGTGATACCCCCACCCCCCATGCACGAATTTCATGTACTGGGCCTCTAGTACAATAATAAAAATGTGAGGCATCAAGAGCCACTGGGTATTGTCTTTGTGATGAGGTAGGGCTTTATAAATATAAATACAGGAGCCAATGTAAATATCTGTAGTCATTTTCCTAACCATATGTAATAGACATTTACCTCTAGTAATTTCATTGACATTAAATGATATCCATATATATTTTTACACAAAGCTTTCTATATTTGCACAATTTCTATATTTTTAACTCCTCAAATATATGTGGGAATCATTCCAGATCACAAGATGCTGAGGAATTGCAGGATTTATCAAACTGATGTATCAACACATATGAATATAGAACTGTACAATTTTGTTTTTATTCAACAAGCATGTCATAAACAAATTTTTCTGGTTTATGATGTCAGGTAGATGAAGGCAATTAAAGTAAGTCTAACTGTAAAAAAATAAATAAATTCAGAAACTTTACAACTAAGAAATTATTTTTTTAAGCTAAATTCACTCAAGATTCTGGGTCTAAAGATTCTAATCCCATATTCTTTCTACTCCCTCCATAGAGTTTGATGTAGAGCCATGAGCACACCAGATGAAGTGTATGTTAAATACCGCCTTGCAAATTAAAAGAAATAATCAAAATAACAAGGGCTATTGCATTTAACCAAGATAGAACAATACTTCCACTTTGTTTATTGTTCTTTGTTATTACTTATTGTTTTCAATATTAAATGCTGATTAGAGGTAAAAAGACAAACTTATCTTAAAATGATTTAAGCATACTTCTAGCCAATCATAACTAGAGTATAAAAAAATCCCAAGACAGCATAATATAATCAAAAAAGACAGAAACACCAGGGTTTCAGTCCTGTTTTTTCACTTAAAAAAGATTAGATAAAGCTGAATGATCTTGAGCAACTTCAGTATTTTGAACCAGTTTCCACATTTCTTACATGGGAAAAATAATATCTACTTCACAGAGTTGTTAGAAAGTAAGGAATAAAATGGATCTGAAAACAGTTTTGTAAAACTGGTAAGAAATAGATGCATTCATTGGGTTACCATCAAATAATGTTTGCCTGAGAGACAAGCTATTCAAACATATAGCATAATAAAGCTGCATATACACATATATATATACACATATATATGTAAAGCATATCTTAATTTAAATATTTTTAATTAAGTAAACATTCATCTAAGTAAACTGTGTAACTACCAATGTCCACTCTTTTAACATTTGGAGGTAAGAATAATTAATATATTTTATAATCAAGAGTGCTGACTTTTTTAAATCTTGCATTTAGTATGTTCAATTCACAAAGCATATACGTGCTTCCAATTAAACCCTATGAACAGACCTTAGTAGAAGGTAAGATATTTATTAAATTTCTACCTCAACTAAATCTTCCTTTTTCTTATTTGATGCAAACACAATAACAGTGCAATATATTCTTTCTCAGTGGTAAACAATAAATTACCATTTTACTTTCTCTATATTCATTGCCTAAATGAGGCTTTAGATAGAACCAAATAGTTACAATATCAAACACAACAATCAAAGGTAAAATACTTGCAACAAACCATACCTAGTCATAAGAACCGCATTATCGTGGTGGGCAATCCCATTTTCTGGAATGATGTTTCCATCACTTTGGTGGGAGAGAATGGATTTCTGCCATTTACAGAAGCTATTGAGGGACTTGTCTGCATGGTGGTTTATCTCCAAGTTTGGCTGCAATACAACATGCATACCAGAAATGTTCCAAACAAATTACTAAGGTCAGTTGTTAAAACTTTTGAAGACTAAAGTGGGGCTATAATTAGAAGCAGTGGTTTCTAGGAATACTCTCTTGCCAATTTTTATCTCTGTAATATCTGACCTAGAGCTAATTTAGTGTACTATTAAACAAACATTCTTTCTAGTTCTAGCTTTAAGATAATGTGAATATGTGTGATTATCAGCATATAAAATCAACCAAAACCACTATTAAAAGGTCTGTTGTGCAAATGTTTGTTTTTATACTGAAACATACAGCTAATATACATATATATAGCTCTAACATGACATAAGAGGTATATTCTTAGTAACTTTAAATTTGCTAAATGTGCCCTAGCCAGTTTGGCTCAGTGGATAGAGCGTCAGCCTGGGGACCGAAAGGTCCCAGGTTCGATTCCGGCCAAGGGCACATGCCTGGGTTGTGGGCTCGATCCCCAGTGGGGGACTTGCAGGAGGCAGCCGATCCATGACGTGGATGTTTCTCTCTCTCTCTCTCTCCCTCTTCCTTCCTCTCTGAAATCAATAAAAATATTTTATTTTTTAAAAAAGCTAAATGCTTAGTGCTAAAAATCATATTCAACTAGAACTTCCTAAGAGGAGCAATAATACAATATATTATTTTATAATACATAATTCAATAGCCTGTCTGTTAAGATTTTAGATTTATAAACTAACTCATTCTTACCTGATCATCCGTGAGAACAATTAAGCGGGCCACTATAATATTCACAACGTTTCCTAGGCTGGAATCACGGTAAAGTTTGGCAACCTGACCTCCAGAAAATAAGAAAAGACACAAAGTCAGACAAAAATCATAGGGTGATTAATATTTTTATAGAGTGGCAAAATAATTTTTCATGAATTTAGCTACTATGTATTAAAAAAGTTTTCTTTCATCCCATGTCACTTAGAGCAATATCCTCAAGATGCCTCGGTAAAAGGTCCAAGTCTACCTCAAGAAATATTTTCTCCTAAAGATGAATGACAACACAGTAATTAAGAGGATGAGCTGATGTGTCAAGTTAAAGAAAAACTCTTAGCCGAAACCGGTTTGGCTCAGTGGATAGAGCATCGGCCTGCGGACTGAAAGGTCCCAGGTTCGATTCCGGTCAAGGGCATGTACCTTGGTTGCTGGGCACATCCCCAGTAGGGGGTGTGCAGGAGGCAGCTGATCGATGTTTCTCTCTCATCGATGTTTCTAACTCTCTATCCCTCTCCCTTCCTCTCTGTGAAAAATCAATAAAATATATTTTTAAAAAAGAAAAGAAAAACTCTTAAACAAGATTTAATATGACCTAATTAAAAATTCATATTATCTGAAAATAATAAGATCACCTTTAAATGCATTTTCTATGGGACTGAAACATTAGTAGATCAAGTCTTTTTCATTTTAGATGAATAAATTCTTAAAATCATTATTTCCCAATAAAAATCTATGGCCTTAGTAAAAAAAAAAACAAAAAAACAACAAAACTATTAAATTAAATTATGTAGAGGGATCAAACTTACAATATTCATTACACTCAAAATGTAATGTTCAATGTCTTTGCGGCCATGATAGGACTCCATCATTTTGTCTGCCACGACTAATGTCTCCACATAGCGCTCAGTGCTTATCGATCTCTTCTGTCTGTGTGTGCCATTAAT
The DNA here is from genome assembly GCF_027574615.1 of Eptesicus fuscus. Lineage (NCBI taxonomy): Eukaryota > Metazoa > Chordata > Mammalia > Chiroptera > Vespertilionidae > Eptesicus > Eptesicus fuscus. Next base: position 79,239,238 of record NC_072476.1, on the reverse strand, counting down.
TGGTGGTGCAGAAGGAAAAGCAGATGTGTCATTCAGCCACCAAGGGTTGCCACCTATGAGGTCTACAACAGAAACAATTAACTAGTTCAGATAGGCTCATTAATTACATTTATTTATTTATAGGTCTTTCCTTTAGACATGCTTCTCATAAATTCTCTAACATACTAAGATTTTTCAAAGTGAGGGGAAATGTAGTAGTGAGAAAATTAAACTCTTTAAACGTTTTCAAAATAATTATATAAAAAAATAAAATATTCAATTGCTTATGAAAACAAAATACACTGAGTGGCCAGATTATTATGACCACCCCATCAGTACAATGAATTAGTTATGCAAATAATGATAATAATAAAACCTTGAGAGTATTTGCTTAGGAAGTTTTCAATATTCAGTATTTTTGGAAGTGTCAGTGAAGTACTGATGGGGTGGTCATAATAATCTGGCCGGTCATAATAATCTGGCCACTCAGTGTAAATCTAATGAATTACTTAATAAAAATGATATTTTATTATTAACATTCAACTGCTCGTAAGAACAAAATAAACCTAATGAACTACTTAATAAAAAGAATTTTCAAATAATCATTTCACATTATTCCAGTAAGTGATTACATCATAATACTTTTAAATTTAGAATAGGTATTTTAAAAAATCATTTAAAGTTGTTTAAAAAGCAACTAGAGCACTAATTTTCTAAACAGCCTCAGACAGTTCTGATGAAGAACATTAATGTTGCAAAAGTCTATTCCTAAGATGAGCATTTATTTTTAAAGTAAGATGCTTTTATTAAACTATCTTAATTAGAGCAATTCTACTACACTAGCTATCTCAATTTTAAAAAGCTGTGAATAAATTTTTCACTTAATTTTGCAGTCTACAACTATTTATACTGACAGAGTACCCAAAGTATTCCTTTTCCAAAACCTAGAGGTAGAGGGCATTAGAATGATTCCAGCATGACTCGCTTTAAACTACATCTCCAAGTGGACTGTGGTTGACCCATGGTTTTCTAGACATTTGGTTCTTCAGCACACAGAAAATCTGTTAGTGCTATGGCATTTGTAAATACTTGCTTCATTTATATTCATCTTCACTTAATAAACTTGAGCAGGTACAGGTCCTCTGTATATCTCACTTGTATTTCCTTATATACAGAAAATCTTTTGAACCTCCACTTATTGAAAAATTTAGTAAGAAAAAAATTAGATTAACTTATATACTTGACAGAAAGTGGTACTTTATCTTTCTAACTTCTTTAACCTTTCCTTTTAAATATGACTTTGGGAGAAGTTATAAATTTTAAGAAATAAGATGAATATGACCATGAGAAGAATCAGTCAAATATTTTTGAAACTCATTAAGTTAGTGTCTTGAACTAAGCTGTTGAAATAGTATCACAAGATCAGTAGTTCTTAACCAGACATTTCCCAAACTTAGTGAATACAAAACACTTTTTCCCAATAACATCTAATGACATTCTCACAGAACTTAGGGGACTACTACCATATTCTCATTATTGGGAAGCCAGTGACGTGTTTGAAGGAATGTAGTACAGCCAGATCTAGGAGACAGAAAGACAAAGCTGGAGACAGGAAGACCAGTTAGAAACAATTACAGTGTACTAGGCAAGAAACAATGAGGGTATGAACTAAATCAGCTGGTGTTAGGGGTGGTAGAAATGGCTAGTGAACGGAACAGATTAAAAGCAAGAACCATTTATGAAATAGTCTCAGTAATGCAGGGGAAGAGATTGTAGAAGAAAATCTTCCCCAAAAAGGGCAGAATGTTATGATGGCAATTAGACTCATGCCTAAACCATCTATAATAATAAAAGCGTAATATGCTAATTAGACCAGACATCCTACTGGACGACCGACCTTCCAAATGAAGCTGGGGCTGTGAGGGAAGCCCGGGTCCTGGGTGCCAGAGGGAAGCGGTGCTGGCTGCTGAGGGAAGGAAGGCCTACTCTTGCACGAATTTCGTGCATTGGGCCTCTAGTTGAAAAATAACAATCTGTCCGAGCAAGACCACTTAACGAGATAGGCACTTCAAAAGGGGATGATTTGCACTGGCCAGTTTGGCTCAGTGAATAGAGCGTCGGCCTGCAGACTGAATGCTCCTGAGTTTGATTCCAGTCAAGGGCACTTACCCCGGTTGCAGGCTTGATCCCTGGCCATGGTCAGGGCATGTGCAGGAGGCAACCAATCAATGTGTCTCTCACATTGATGTTTCTCTCTCTGTCTCTCCCCCTACCTTTCCACTCTCTCTAAAAATCAATGGAAAAATATCCTTGGTTGAGGATTAACAACAAAAGAAAAGAGGATAATTTGACTATTAAAAAATTATAATAAACAAGTAAATATTTTAATCCTCATTTTTAAAAAGCTTATAGATAGTTGTACTTATAGCCTAACTTTTGTTAAACATAAGATAAAATAAACTACTTCCATAATGTTTAGATCCATTACTCAATACAAAGACAAATTAAACATTTTTTATTATTATTTACTCTGAAATTTTATTTCATGCTCTAAGTGGATTCACTTGAAGTGGTCTTTTTCTAGTACTAATTATTCTGACCAACAAAGGGCCTCCCATAATTACTAGTAAAAGCCTCAGAGATTACTCAAGAAGAGAGAATGCAGAATAAGAACAGGCAGTTGAGGGAAGAAGGTTAAAGAACACTTATACTTGAAGCAGAAAATAAGGAGCCCATGAAGGACACACAAGAAATAAAGGGTGATGCATTCACTAATCGCAAGGCAATCCACTCCGTGTTTGACAAATCTACCTATTGAATCCACCCCATTTTTCACTTAAAGTACTTGTTGGTGAATTCTTTTTTGCATTAAGCTGAAATCTGCCTCTGAAATACGATGCCTCTAGTTTCAGCTTCTATAACTACACAGAAGAACAAATCTGGTCATATATATATATTTTTTTCATTCTTTTAATGCTAGAAACAGTTACCCCAATAAGGATAGCTACAATTTAACTGAGTAACTAATGTGTGATAAAAGGAGTACTCAGAGAGGTTGAGTAATTTGTCCAAAGCTATACCAAAGCCCATGTTCTTTCTACTATGCTATGCTACGTCCTCTATTTCTCTAAGTTTTCTAATCTTTAGACTGAACAGCCTCCTAATTCCTTAGCGCCGTGGTCAGCAAACTGCGGCTCACGAGCCACATGCGGCTCTTTGGCCCCTTGAGTGTGGCTCTTCCACAAAATACCGTGGCCTGGGCGAGTCTATTTTGAAGAAGTGGCGTTAGAAGAAGTTTAAGTTTAAAATATTTGGCTCTCAAAAGAAATTTCAATCGTACTGTTGATGTTTGGCTCTGTTGACTGAGTTTGCCGACCACTGCCCTAGCTCTAGTCTAGTCTCTAGATGGCTGCCAGAGTAATCTGTATGAAATCCAAATCTGACCATGTGATTCCTACTGCATAAAACCTTTCAATGGCTTTCCAGCACACTTAGGATAAACCAACTCCTTAACATGGTTTATAATGCCTTTGTGATTTGATTTGGCCTCTTCTTATTTCTCCAGTTTCATCCCTCACTACCACTCCCCCAACTACTATGAATCTCACCCCTATTTCTCCAACCCACATTCTACTATCCAGTTATATGAACTATCAGTTCCTGGAACATGACATTCTCTCTTCAGGTCCAGAACCTTTGTAAATGCTGTTTCCTCTACATGGAACACTACCAACTGCTCCCTCTACCTTTGCCCAGCTACCCTGACTTATCCCGTGGGCCTCAGTTTAGAAGTCACTTCCTCCATGAAGCCTTCTTTGACCACTGAAGTTTAGGTTTGTTGCTCCTTCTATATATGCTTACAACCTCGAATACTACCTTAAAACTCTTCAAGTCTTATTCAAGTGTCTAGATTCCTGTCACTAGCATGAAAATATCAAGCTAAGCAAACAGCACCAAGTGCTATGGAACACCTGTGCATGAAAACTACAACTACTACCTGGATAAAATAAGGTGGGCTTCTTTCCCCTTCGAAGAAAAAGTAATCGAATTTTACACAGATTTCTATTTCAAAGTGATTCCAAGATTGACTTAAAACTATGGATAGGTGACATTTTTAAAGAGGACTCTGGACAATAGCATTTTAATTACTCAAATTATTGTTTACTTTTATTATTAACCTTGCCAGAAGAAATGGAATGGCAATACAATACAATATGTCACTCACTCACCAGAAACCCCGCAATGAGAGTGATCATACATATGCCGTTGCTGAAGGGTAGACTTTTTGTAAATTACATGGGGATGGCCATTTTCATAACTAAACTGTTTGGAATCCTCTGTGGTATTCTTTAATGGTTCAATAAAATATTCTTCATCTTCTGTTGCAATAACACCATGCTAACAGAAAAAGAAACAGAGAATTTGCCAAGAAGAAGCATTTGAATATTATCATTACCAAAAGTTAAAAGTAAACGGATACCTCTCCAAAAAGGTTAAAACACATGTTAATAAAAATTTAGTAAATTTCCCATACTTAGCAAAACATTATATAAATTTTCATTTCCTTTAAAAAGGATGTTTAAGTACCTCTACATGTTATGCCCTGTACAAAGCATGACACATACATTATTTCCTCTGATCCTCCTAACAACTCTATGAGATAGCAGAGATCTCTATGTGCTCACTAAGACTTATTCCCTTTCCAAATTGTGCACACTTAACTACGACCTCTGTTTTAGGTATAGCTTTGTAAATCAGCTTGGCCAATAGAAAATGGGCAGTGTTGTACATGACCTTCAGGCCAAGCCCCTGAAAACCTCCCCAGCAGAATTCTCCACTCTCTCTCTGAAAAAAAAAAAAAAGGCCTAGGGAAGGTAGGAACCAAAAGAGAAAGAACCTGGGTCCCTGAATGACCTCATGGAAAGCTGTTGAACATAGACGCTGATATAAGAGAGAAATAAACTTTTATTGTGATAACTGACATTTCAAGGTTTATGTTTCACCAATTAATATGTCCTTAATTAATATACCTGCAATATATCACTGTTTTGCCAATGAAGTAACAGGCTCAAAGGTTAAGAACTTGCTCTATATTATACAGAGGCAAGTGAAGGAGCTGGAAGTCACACAAAACTCTACTCTTATTCACAGTATTAATTGCCTTACACCTAGTTATTGAGCCAAGTCCTACTCAGCTCAGTCACTTCTCTTTAAAACTTTCTCTAGCCCAACTGGAGTAGCTTCCCCCACCCCCTGAGTTCCAACAGAGCTTATTATTTATTTTTAATTAATTTATTTTTAATTAATTCCACACTGCTTTGCTACATCTCAACTCCTGAAGCTGTATTTCAATGTATTATAGCTTTTCACCTGCATGTGTTATCTTCCCAAGTATACCAGATGCTTTCTTGAGGCAAAGGGTTATATCTCCTGTTTCTCTGCATCAGTTACAGCCACAGAAAGTGTCCCACATGTATTACGTACACCACATAAAAAATTGCTAATTAAAAGAAATGAGATAGTAAAAGTTATCTGCATCAGAAATAAGATGTTCCATCCCTGTCTAATAGTATTTTCCTAAGTGTGGCACATGAGAGGACTGCTCTTAATCCAACTAATTTACCCTGTAACACTGGATAAAACACAAACTCCCCGGGTATTTCCTCAGCTGGAAAATGAAAGGGTTGGTGTAAATTAGTGGTTTTAAAACAGCACTCTGGGGAGCCCTAAGGGTTCCATGGAAGTGCCCTCAGGGGACTGCCCCAGACAACAAAGAGAGACCTACACAGCTTGGATTCCAGGGTTAAGGAATCAGCTATGCTTTTATTCATCTATTTATGAAGTTTCCACATAACATTTCATTTGAGAAAGGGTTTTGCTTCTTTAAAAAGAAGGGGGGTGGGAGCTGAAAGCCTCTTGCCCTGATAATCTCTGAAGCCCCTTTGAATCTAAGCCTCTATGATTCTGTTTAAGGAAATTCATGTTTCGTACCATATGCTTGGAAAGAAAGATAAGGCATAGTCAGAACTGCTCTAACTTAGAGATGAAGTTGGCAGCCACCTGTACGAAGTGAGCTAAGGAATGTAAAAAACACACCAAGAAAACAGCCCTTAGTCACTTCAGATTATTTTCACCATTTTACTTTAAAGATATTAGCCTCTAAATTAAATGCAAATACTGACAGGAGTGACATAATCTGCCATTAACAAACGCTAATACCTGAGCATGAATTACTTTACCAGGAAGGTTAGCAGTGGGACAGTGAACTCAACACGGCTCCTGCGGGAAGGAGGGGATGTATGAGAAGTCTTGGTAAGAGGAAAGGGTAGAAAGTGGGGTCTAGAGTACTGCCCTGAAAGGAAGAGCACTAACGTCATCCTGGACTGTGGGCAAGTCACTCAAGCCAAGAATCTCGGGTTGCTGGGAAAAAAGAGTCACATGCCTTGTAAGCAGATACAATCTCTAATTTCAAGAATGGAAAGACTCCAGAAGAAAATCCAGAGATTTTGTGAGTTAAGTACTCTGTAAGATGTTCACACATATCATCTCATTTCATCATTGTTGTTTTTTTCATTTCATCTTAGTAGCTCTTTGAAGTAAGTACTACTATCAATTCCTCTGTGCAGATGACAAGCGGAGACTGAGCAAAGTTAAGTAACAAACTCACTTGGTAGACTTTGGAGCTGGACTCAGCCACTGTACTGTAATTCCCTTATCCTCTGAGGGTGGTTTGTGACTTTATTCATTCACCAACTATGTTTGAATGCCTATGATAGGGCAGGTACTGTTCTAGATGGTGGGGATACAATAATGAACAAAACAAAGTTCCAACTCTATCATGGAGCTTACATTCTAGTGGGAGGAGCTAGAAAAAAGTAATTCATTCATTAGATAAATAAATGATCAATCAGGTAGTGATAAATGTTAACACGAAAAATAAAGCAGTGTAAGAGAATAGAAAGTAATTAGAAGTGAGGGAATTACGTAAACTATTTAGGATGGTCAGGGTCATCCTCTCCAATAAGGTGACATTGGAACAGAAATGTGAGTAAAGTGATCAGGGTTGTAGTTTAGTCAAATAAATTCCATGAAGGGAGAAAAGGGCAAGGGAATTGAAGGTGGGTTTGGAGGGAAGTGAAGACATGGATTGGGTGGACAATGAAAAGGATCAGTGGGTTCTCTTGGGCATAAAAAAGCTGTCTCTTAGAGTTGAGATACTAGAAAGACAGTACTGGAAAGATGGAAGAATGGAACCCTTGAAATGGAGACTATGGCAAGTTGCAGATTAAATTCAACTTTGCTACTCTGGGCCTATACCCTTGCAGCTTCATTTAGTCAGAGGAAAACACACCAAGATGCCAGCTGGTCTCACTTGAACGTCATCATCATAATCTCAACTGTGTCCTTAACGCTTCATGGTAATTATACTATGTTTCTCTGGTTTATTCAGTATGCTGCTCTTCTGGATAAATGTTTCATACTTTCTCCTCTCCTCTTAATCCCCTAACACCTCATTTTTCCATCTCCTGTTCCAATAAACAACATGACACAACCTCCTGCAAAGTCCTACAACAAATACCCCACCTACCTGAATCTCATCCATATAATCTATTTTATATACTGTTATTATGGATGAGCTGCTTATTCTCCTAGCTACGGACAATTATTGTATTTATGCAGATGAGTCCATCCCTTCTGTACTTATCAAGAACATCACTCCAGAAACTTCCTTTCTCTCTCTAGTCATTCCCATCAAACAAAACAGAACCTCTCACCCTCGCTTCTGCTGGCAGCAACTGATCATTGCTTGCTTTTCTAAAATTCCTTAAATCATTGTCTATATAGTCCTTTCTCTCATTCCTTCTTAAACCTTTGCCAACAAGTTTTTGCCTCTTTTCCAAACCCCACCATGACTTCACCATAACTGCTTTGGTCAACAACCTCCTCATTGATAAATTCAGTGGTTAGTGTTCAGTCCTACTCTTATTTTGACATTTTTCTGTTGAAATACTTTCTTACTTGGCTTCTAGAATATTTAACTGGTTTTCCTTCAATTTCTTACTCCACTGTTCTTTGCTGGTCTCCTCCTTATCTTTCTGACCTCCTTAACCCATTGGAGTGCCCTTGAAGATTCAGCCCTTGAACCTCTTCTTTATTCTATCTATTCTCCCCACCTAAGCAATTCCATGTAATCTCCTGTCTCTGTCATCTATATATTGATGACTCCCAAATTTGTAAGTTCATAATTCACATCTCTCTCCTGCATATCCAACATGTTCAATTAAACTTCTGATATATACCACCCCCCAAACTATTCTTTCTATAACTTTTCCATCTCAATTAATGCCTGAGTCTTTCTCATGCCATTTGATGACTGCTATATTTTTCCAATTGTTCAGGCCTCAAGCTTGGAGTTATCATTAATTTTATCCTAGTTGTGTACTCTAAAATCTACCATCTGGCCTCCAGTTCCCTTTCTAACTTCACCTTCCATTATTCCTCTCTTTCACTTAGCTCTAGCCATGGTATTCCTGCTTTTCCTCAACACTCTAAGATCAGACCTTTGTACTTAAAGATTTCCACCTGGAAAAATTATCCCTAAGATGTCAGCATTCCCTTCCTCATTTCCCTTAGTTTTTTGTGTTGTGTTGTTTTTTTTAAATATATTCTTATTGATTTCAGAGAGGAAGGGAAAGGGAGGGATAGAAACATCAGTGATGAGAGGGAATCATTAACTGGCCGCCTCCAGCACGCCCCCTACTGGGGATCGAGCCTGCAACCCTGGCATGTGCCCTGACTGGGAAATGAACCTAGACCTTCTGGTTCATAGGTTGATGCTCAACCACTGAGCCACACTGGCCAGACTCCCTTAAAGTTGTTACTCAATATTTTTCTACCTCAGAACTTATCATTACACTATGATTTTTATTTATTTATCTTATTGTGTATCTCCTCCACTAGAATGCAAGCTATATGATGATAGGGACTTTTGTTCACTGTTGTACTCACAGCACCTAGAGCAGTGTCTATTAAATGACAGGTATTTATAAGTATTTCATGAATAGATAAATGAATAATGGAAAAAGTAGAAAGGCAACTGTGGATATAACAAAATGAATAGAAAGTCTACTGGGGTCACTGGTCTTTTTTAACTAGCTATATAGTCTTTAGTATCTTCAGAGAGATGAAAGAAAATCATGTTTCACAAAACAAACACAATATATAAAGAAAGGAAGCCCTCTTGAAAATTAGAAATATGACTGCTGTAATTTTTAAATCAATTAAAGGAAAAGAAAAGAAAGCAAAATTGGGGAAATCTCATTGAACAAAAGAGAAAAAGATGAAAAAGAGAGATAAGAGAAGCAGAGAACCAATTACAGAAGGGTAGGGAGAGAAACAAGAAAATTTTTAAGAAAACATTTTTTAATTTTTCTAACCTAGAGGAAGGCCTTTAAATTGAAAGCACCCATCAAACACCAAGGAGAAATCAGAAAGAAGACCCACAGCTTACCACATGATTATAAAATCCTTGAAACAGGAAGGAAAAAGATCACTGTCACTGAAGAAAAAAATTTTAAGAAAAAAATAAAGAACAAGAATATTTATGCCACCCAAAATGAATCAATGCTATTTTTTTTAGATCTTTAAATCTTTTCCTAAGATATAAAACCATATAGATAAATTTAATGCCCCATATTTCCCTTTCCTGATTCCACCATCCATGGTTCTGAAGGAAAATGATTTTGAACCCAGACTCTCACATTCAGCTAAATTATTAGCCAAACATGAGGATAACATAAAGTCACTTTCAAATAGGCAAGGACTCAGAAATTTCACTTCCCAGGCACCTTTTTTGAGGTAACTACTTGAAGATGTTCTCTAACAAAACCAGAATGTAAACACAGAAAGAGGAAGATGTGTTACTAGCCTAGAAAAAAAGAAATCCCAAGATGAGAGATGTGTAGTAACTCAAAAAATGAAGTAACCACTAGACTCCAAGAAAAACATCTCCAAAGAAGAATGAAATATACAGGGTGGGGCAAAAGTAGGTTTACAGTTGTTTGTATGGAAAATAATACAATAATTAATAAATAATAATACAAGAATAAACTCTGCTTTGTGTACTCACAACTGTAAACCTACTTTTAACCCACTCTGTATATCACACAATAGATATAAGGACTAAAAAACTGAATATTAATCACTTCGCTAAAAAAAATCACATATTTTTTTTCCTCAATAAAACAAAAAAGAACAACTAGGAACTTCAGAAAAACAAGACCTAGATAAGAAAGCTGTGGTCCTAAACTGTGACATTACTTAAAACAGCTGATAGACTGTAATGTTTGAAATTTTTTCTTTTCTGTAACACAAACTATGGATCAGAAAATATGATTAGAAACAAACACTAATGATCTCTACATTGAAAACTATTTTTTATAAAACAGTTAAAAACAGAATTGGTTACAAGGGGCCTTTGAAAAGTAGGCTCTTTTTTTTCTTTACTATATTTTTATTGATTTCAGAGAGGAAGGGAGAGAGAGAGAGATAGAAACATCAATGATGAGAGAGAATCACTGATTGGCTGCCTCTTGCATGCCCCCTACTGGGGATCAAGCCTGCAACCCTGACACGTACCCTAGACCAGAATCGAACCCAGGACCCTTCAGTCCGGAGGCTAACATTCTATCCACTGAGCCAAACCAGCTAGGGCAAAAGTAGGATTTTTTTTAAAGCTTCTACACATATTCATCTGATTAAAAATATAACATGATACAAAATAAGAATGAAGACAAGGATTACTAAGACTAACAGGATATTTACATAGCCCCCCCATCCCCGTGTCTGTTCACAGATACCTTATCAGTTGCCAAGAGGTAAATAGTAACTTCAGTGGACAAACGGGGCAGACCTCACCTTAATCAAGTAATCAAAGTTAGTCAACATAGACCATGCAGTTTCAATAGGAAGCAAAGTAAAAAGGTGTTAATAAAGAGAGGGAAAGAGACCAAGAGACAGAAAGTCCCAATGGGGATAAAGAATAATCAGGCGGCCCTGGCTGGCGTGGCTCAGTTTGTTGGAGGTCATCCCATGCACCAAAAAGTCTAAGGTTCAATTCTCAGTCAGGTTTTGGGTTCGATACAGATCAGGGTAACTACAGTCGGAACTGATCAATGTTTCTGTCTCTCTCCCTTTCTCTCTCTATTTCAACTTCCTAAAATATTATATAATATCTACTACATGGTCTTATTAGATGCCAGGGAAGAAAAATTTAATAAAATACAAATCCTCTAAATTGTCTCATCAAATTTATTTTCTCTTCAAATTTATTTTCTCTTCTTTATTCTCAGTGCCATAATTTTGTAAAGGCCTTCATTATCTCCTAAATGTTCTAACTCATCTTCACACCTCCCATCACTCCTGTTCCCTCAAATTTCACAATGGAATTTGTGTGTTTTTTTCTAAATCTCAAATTTGTTCCAACCTATTAAAACTACCAATGGCATAATTAATGTTAATGCCAAATTTAGAGGGCTTGATCAATGACTGACAATGGTACTTTTCTATCGTATTTAACAGTAAATATCATTTAAACATATGAAAGCTTTTAAAACACATATCTACTTTGGGGGGGATTAAAAAAAAACAAAACAATAAAACACATATCTACTTTGGATAATTTATTTTTATTCAAAAAGATAAATCTATTTTTGTATATAAAGCCTAACACTGTTTACAGAGAAACTAATGATAAAAGTACTCAATGTTTCTATTTATAGGAATTAATCCCAAATCTTAAAATCTAATCATTTGACCCACTAACAACTATAGACAATAGACAATCTAAGCAAATTCATATTTATACCTATAATGAAAATTTTCCTAAACTGTGTGGTTCCTAATACTCCTCTCAAATTTACGACTTATTTAACTCCAACTTTAATTATGTATTTTTTATATTAACCTAAGAATAAGAATATGAATGTGATAGAGTATGGGAAAAAACCATTTCTGAAAGTATGACTTGAGCATCAAAATGTTTGTGCTCTAGACAGTTTGGCTCCGTGGATAGAGCATCGGCCTGCAGACTGAAGGGTCCCGGGTTTAATTCCGGTCAAGGGCAAGTACCTCAATTGCAGGCTCGCAGCCCTGGTCAGGGGGCATGTGGGAGGCAACCAACCAATGTGTGTCTCTCTCACACATTGGTGTTGCTCTCTGTCTCTCCCTCTTCCCTCCACTCTAAAAATCAATGGGGAAAAAATATCCTTGGTTGAGGATTTAAAAAAAAGTGTGTGCTATTGTCAGATCCCTCAGATCTGTCTCTTGCTTCAACAGTGTTTGGATGGAACAGACCCAGGGACACCCTTTCTTCCAGCCTCGGACCAGTCACCACCTTCAGAACCACTTCAAGCCATCCTCTCAGCCTCTGAGACCAGCCAATGAATGCCGTTTTTTAACCTAAACTCCTTATTGAGGAACAACATGAGCTCCCAAATTCGTCAGAATTATTCCACCCAGATGGAGACGGTCCTCAACCACTTGGCCAACCTGCACCTTCAGGCCTCCTACACCTACCTCTCTCTGGGCTTCTATTTCCACCACCATGTGGCTCTGGAGGGCCAGGGCCACTTCCGCAAGTCAGCAGAGAAGAAGCCGGAGGATGGCCAGCGTCTCTTATTAAAGATGCAAAACCAGCTCGGTGGCCGAGTTTTTTCCAGGACGTGCTGAAGCCGTCCCAAGATGAGTGGGACAAAACTCACGACGCCATGGAAGCTGCCCTGGCCTTGGAGAGGAACCTGAACCAGGTCCTTCAGGAGCTACAGGCCCTGGGTTCTACCCACACAGACCCTCGTCTCTGTGACTTCCTGCAGAACCACTTCCGGGGTGAGGAGGTGAAACTCATCAAGAAGATGGGCGACCACCTGACTCATATCCGCAGGCTGGCCAGCCCCCAGGCTGGACTGGCCAGGTATCTCTTCGAAAGGCTCACCCTCAAGCACCGCCAGGAGCCTTTAGAGCTCAGAGTCCTTAGAGGGGCCCCTCTGCATTCCCCTGGTGTCTCTGGCTTTTGCCTGAGCCTCTCCCCGAAACCACTAGCCACCCTTTTAACCACCCTGGAGCCCTTCCCCATGCACCGGACCAAATGGAAACAATAAAGCTTTTTGCATCAAAAAAAAAAAAAAAAAAGTGCTCTTTTACACAAATAGAGCTTTAATGGAACATCTACATTAGCCTGAATATGGTAAAAGCAGTAGAGGAAATATGGGAATATGCTTTGTTTTGCAACCTTAAACTGTACCATTAGACTAGAATGGACTCAAATGCCCAGGATAGACCCTACACTCTTGAAATCTAAGTAAAATAAGATTTATAATCAATCTTCAGATAAATGCAGAAAAATTTTATTTAATAAATAGATATTGGTATAAAAGATTTTGCTTCAAGAATTTATAACCGCCCTGGCTGGTCTGGCTCACTTAATTGGAGTATTTGTCCCATACACTGAAGGATGGCGGGTTAGATTCCTGGTCAGGGTACATGCCCACATTTTGGGTTTGCTCCCTGATCAGGGCATATACAGGAAAGCAAACAATCAAAGGCAATCTTTCACATTGATGTTTCTCCCTCTCTCTCTCTCTCTCTCCCTCCTCTCTAAAATCAATTAAAAAAATTTTTAAGACTTTATAACCATAAGTAGGTCACACGTAATTAAGCTATGTTGACAACCAGAGAAAGACATTATAGAAAGAAACCTAAAGAGGCAATCAGTGTCATGGTTTCCTGAAATAATACACGCAAATACATGCACCCATAACCTTAAACTCTTCACCAATGATTGGGTTTTGTTTATGCATAAAAGATATCTTACTTGAACAGAAAAAAAAACTTAAATCTAAAATTAAACCTGAGGTTTCATTCATTTTTCTACTAACAATATAGGGTTTTTAATATTGCTCTGACTTGGAAAAATCAATACTATCAAAAGCAAAGGCAGCAGAAATAACAAAAAATATTTAGATGTTGTATATACATATTTATTAATATGAGGAAAGTTACATTGAGATTTTATATCCCCATAAGAAATTTAAAATTATAACATCTACTTACCAACCCAATACAGTTGCTTAAAGCCACTTTGGTTGTACTATGTTGATCTTCCAAGTATCCTGTGTAGTGACAGTTGTCTAAAAAATCATGTTTCCACTGAGGTCCATCTTTCCCCCAGTATTCTACGGTAAAATGTTTGGACACAAAATCCATGTTGAGAGTCAAGTTTAGGTGAAAGTGCTTGCCATAGGCTGAAAGTTTAAAAAATAACTTAGATGCTGCCTGCTGTGGATCGATAGGGTCCATACTCCGTCTTCTCCTCGAGTGTTTATCATTTTTCACAGTATAGCTGAGGAAATCTCCATTCTGGTCAACCCTTATTGGAATAGTTAGCTGGTAGTGTTCTAGATAAGTCAGGAATTCCTCTTCATAATCATAAAGCAGAGTATCCAGAAGAAAAAAACACATGGAAGAAAAGAAAATTTAACAGAACAACAAAGTAGCAGTGTGAATAACAACTATATCAGTTAAAACTATGAACCATCATGGGTGAGTTATGGAAAAAAATGTTATAGTACACAAAAGTAAAAGAGTAAAAGTTTCAAATCTAAAGATGAATTACGTTTCAACTATTTAATTCCTCAAAATAACATTATTTGAAAAGACTATTTTTATTCTTACAATTTAATTTTAAAGAACATGAATTCTAAGGGGAAATTCCACAGGAAATATGAATATTTTATATTGAAATTTAAAATAGTGGAAAACACACATATGTAAAAGAATATAATTTAGCTCAGATAAAATGTTTGTGAAAGTTATTCACAAAGTTTATAAAGAATCTTGACAACCTTGAAGACTTTTAAAAAAAATAAATTATCAGCAGCCACTTTGTGAAACAGTCTGGAAATTCCTCCAAAATTAAACATGGAACTACCATCTGACCCAACAATTCCACTGCTAGGTATACACCCAGAAAAATGAAAACACATATCCACACAAAAACTTGTACATGAATGTTTATGGCAGCATTATCTATTAATAGCCAAAAGGAAGAAATAACCCAAATGCCCATCAAGTGATGAATAAATGAGTAAAATGTATTATATTCACATAATGAAATATTATTCTGCAATAAAAAGGGATACAGTGCTGATACATGCTATGACATGAACGAATCTTCATAATAACTGCCTTCATAATTAAAGTTCATTATCTAACATTATAAAAATCAGCTAAGTGAAAGAAACCAGTCACAAAAGATTATGTATTATATGATTTCAGTTTATGGAAATAACCAGAATAGGCAAATCTCTAGAGACAGAAGTAGATTAGAGGTTGCCTAGGGCTAGGGGTATAGAATGGTTTAGAGGGAATTTATGAGTGACTGTTAATGGGTACAGTTTCTTTTTAGGATGTTGAAAATGTTCTAAAATTGATTGTAGTCATGGTTGTACAACTCTGTGAATATACTGTAAACCATTTGAATTGTATACTGTAAATGGGTAAATTACATGGTATACCTATTATATCTCAATAAAGCTGTTTTAAAAAGTATCAGAATGACAAAAAATTCAGAGGACTATTAACTAATATTTTCCTCACTTAGGAGTACTAAATATCACCAATCTACCTTCTTAACTACATCGTCCTTTAGCGGGGTTTCCTACTAAGGAAAACCAAATGGCTGCCTGATGCCTCACTGACTCTACATGGAGCTTACTCACAAATATAAACTCCCATGAAACCATGACCAAATGGAAATAATTTGAAAGATAATATTTATTTTACTTCTCATGAATAAGAGTGCATACCAAATGCTATGGCTCTGTTGATCTACTTTGAGATCCACATTTTGTATGTATGGATTTCTAGACAGCAATCTATAATAGCCTTGAAAATCTGGTTTCTCAGCACCAAAAAAAAATGATCTGTTACTCTACATTCATGGCAGGGGAATACAAAAGGTCTGCTTTCACTAATTCTATAAGGATTGGACTGGCTCATGGAAAACAAAATGACATTTCTTCTTGGGATCTTTCTGTTAGGATCTTTCCTATAATACAAAGTTCATTCAATTCTATGAATGAAAATCATAGGAATCTATGGGTTAGAATTTGAAAAGTTAAACTTCTTACAACTTTTACCTTCTTACCCAGGTTTTAGATCTTAGATCAGAATTTTTAAGTTAGGAAAAGCACTTTTTCACTAAGGGTCCATATTTTAAAAATCTTATATCAGAACTAGAGGCCCAGTGCACGAAAATCATGCACTCAAGGCAGGGGGGAGAGGTCCCTCAGCCTGGCCTGCACCCTCTCACAGTCCAGGAGCTTTTGGGGGATGTCTGACTGATGGACATTCTTAACACCACCTCAGAGGCAGGAGAGGCTCCCACCACCGCCGCTGTGCTTGCCAGCCATCAGCCCAGCTTCTGGCTGAGTGGCGCTCCCCCTGTGGGAGCGCACTGACCACCAGAGGGCAGCTCCTGTGTTGAGTGTCTGCCCCTTGGTGGTCAGTGCGCATCATAGCGACAAGTTGTTCTGCCGTTTGGTCGATTTGCATATTAGCCTTTTATTATATAGGATGTGTCTAGTTTCTTGCTCTTTCATAGTATAAACCTTTGGATTCCATTTGAACATGACTTAACCTGTACACTCTATCAATGAATGAGCCTATCAATGTTGGGATTCAGAAGAAGAGGCCTGGTCTATATCTTTTGAAAAAGACCAGTCAGCTCTAAAATCTACTGGATATTAAATACCAGTGGAACAAGTTAAACAGACTTTTAGAGGCCTTAACATTTATGAAATGTGCACTGAACTGACACTGCTCCTATCACTACATATCCCAAAGAAAATGTTCACCCAAACTAAATATTCAGTCCCTTTGATAGTTTAGCTGGTAGAGTGCAGGACTGTAGTTGATTAATAGCAATAGTTTTTGTCAGTTTCAAAAGCAGGGATCCTACCTTGTGAACTGTATGAGAGCCTGTGGTCACTATGAAATTCCGATGAAGCCATGATGAGGCTCAAAATCCAGGTCAACGTCTTCCACAAAATTTCCATAATTTAGCAAACTGGATGATTTTTTGGAGGGTTACCTATGTGCTAGAGAGTCAATACCATAGCAAATTAGTTATTAGATGGTCCACTGTTTAACAGGTACTTTTTCCCGACATCCTATACTTTCTCCTATATCTGGATTCATTTTCTCAATCCAAAATGAAAAAATTCATGATGGTAAAATTTTCATAAGTGAAAGCATTAGGCTGATTAGTTACTAAAGTATGGCCATTTTTAAACATAGAAAAACAGAAAAATTTTAAATTAACTGAAAAATACCCTGAACAGACAGATCTATATTGCCGAATGCTTGCCAAAGGACATGTACGATGAAATAACTTAATATAGTTAAATTAGGCCATTGTTGTTCTTTATAGTCTAAATAAAATTCACAAGACTAAACACAGAGTTAGAAACCAAAATGTTTAGCAGGATAATGTCAAAGCTATTTAATAATCAAAGAACAAATCTGAAGAGAAATAAAAATTCTTTTAAAAAAATACTTTGAAGATAACAATGTATGGGTACAGTGACTAACCTCCTTTTGATAAAAATAAAAAGTAGGCTGACTTCACAATCAAAGTTCATTTTATGAAAATGTTAAACAGGATGTGATCCCATCCCTTTACATGCTTTTTAGAACACTCAAATCCACAGTTGATGTGTTACTTTATGAGGCACCTATCCTTTTTTTCTTACAGACTAGATTTACAAACACACAGTGACATTTAGCCGCTGTCTGAATGCTCAGACAATAACACAAACTAAACTTCTGAAAAGTTTAACCATATTTGCTGCAACCCTTGACTTTATCTGGAAGTCTTGTATAACTTATAATGCAGCACATACAAGTCAACTTCAACTACCTAGAATGTAACTGAAAGGAAACGAAATTCATTTTCTGAAAAGAAAATCATTTTTAAAAATTCATTTCAGGTATCACAACAGATTTCATGACCCATCTCATGGACTTTCTCTTCAACTTATTACTTCACTCAGAGTACATAAATTTACATTTTATACAGAAAACTAGTGTACTTGGCTACCTGATTTCCCAACAAAGGAACCAGAAACTATCTCACTAACAGCACAATAGTGACCCAAAAAGGAGAAAAAACTAGAAAGTAATTTTAGTACTCCAAATCAATACGGTTTGGTGCAGAAACAAGCAGTCCTCACTTATATGGTTTAACAGTTACAACTGTGCATATAACTGTGTGACAGTCAGTGTCTGATACTCAAAATACTATGCCTGAGCTAAGAGCAAAAGGTTACATTGTTCTTAATAAGATAGCTTCCTATAGCCTGGCTAGTGTGGTTCAGTGGTTAAGTGTTGACCTATGAACTAGGAAGTCACAGTTCAATTCCCCATCAGGGCACATGCCTGGGTTTCGGGCTCAATCCCCAGTGTAGATCGAACTCCCATCCTCTCTAAAATCAATAAAAACATATATTTTTTAAAAATATAGCTTACTATAACTATAGAGAAATACACAAAAGATGTTAGAGATTTTCATCCCACGTCTCTAATATATGGGCTTATTATAATAAATGCTTACATATTTGTTGGTTAAAAAAATGATTGAGTAAATGAATGAATAAATAAATGGTTGTTACAATCACTTTAGGTATATAAAAGGATATTTGTAGTTCATTGGAAAATTATGTGCAATACTTTATTCCTTATGATGCTAGAAATATCGGTTTTATAAGATATAAAACAATCACAACCATTTAAAATTCTTTGTGTCTGTTTCTACAAGTTATTAAACTGCTTAACTTTGGAAAAACTAATTCATTGATCAACAAATACTGTCTTACTATATTTTCAAAAGGATGTTATAATCTTTTCCTTTGAAAAGATTAAGACAGAATCATTGCTTATAATCTAAGTAACAAAGAAAAAATTCAAGGCAGACTGACATATGCCCTAATGAAGTTATGAAAAGGTGTTACAAATCAGATGAGAGAGATGACTTCTGAATCAGAGAAAGATGAGTCAAGGAAAGTTTATTTAAAAAGTAGCCTTTGAGATATGTCCTAGAAGATGAACAGAATTTCACAAGTCAAATCGCTAGGGGCAATCATTATAAAGAAATAGATTCCACAGAGTCCAAATGGCAAGACAAAAATAGAAAATAATATTAGCAATAATAGTAAGTTTGATTCTTATGCAGAATACTAATAGGTAACATCTAGAAAAGCAGTTTAAAGTCGGACCAAAAGTAAGGAGAACTTTAAATAGATTGCACTTCTCTGAATATTCACAACAATCTTAGGCAGGAGGCATTAGTGTCCCTGTGTGAGGCACACTCCAATAATAGTGCTTTCTGATATCCACGCCTTTGTGTAATCCCCTTCCCTTGAGTAATTTGCTCCTAACCAATTAAAGACCTCAATGTGGAGGGGATGTCACTTCCATGATTCGATTACACAAGGTTCTAACTTCCACCTTACTGGTAGACTCTCTCCCTTGCTGAATTGATGAAGCAAGCTGCCATATGGAGCGGCTCCCATGGCAAGGAACTGAGAGCAGCTTTCAGATAACCATTGGCAAGGAAATGAGGCCCTCGGTGCAATAGCCTGCAAGAAACTGGATCCTGCCCCTAATATGTAAGCTTAGAAGCAGATCCCTTCCCAGTCAAGCCTTCTGTAGTAACCCCAGTCCTTGCCAACACCTTCATTGTGCTTCATGAGATACCCTGAATACAAGGTATATAGCTCAGCCATACCCAGACTCCTGAACCACAGAAACTCTGAGATAATAAATGTGTGCAATTTTAAGCCACTAAGTTTAGGGGGGGGGAGGTATTTTTGCTTGTTTGCAGCAATTGATAACTAATACAGCTGCCAATGTACAGATAAAGAGGTTGAAGCTCATAATGGTCACAGAATATAGCTAGAAAAAAGCAGAGCCCAGAGTATGACACTAGGCTACTTGGATCTAAAGTCTAAATTCTTTCTATTACATCACACTTCCAGTTTAAGACACCCTAACTTAAATATTCAATAGCAGTTGCATAGAACCAGTATCAAATAAGATATTCATAAATGGTATAGGTTAATTAATGTGAACAGTTTTAAGCAACCTTATACACAATTGTTTCATTTCAAAATTATGTACTTCTACAGTGATTTAGGCAAGGCAGCAGGCACTACATAGCCTTTCTCAGGCAAACATCTATAAAGAGATTAAGTTACACCATTATTCAATATCAGTAATGAAAATAATCAAATTCTCTTGACTCTCAACCTACTTAAATACAATCTCGAACTCCATAACCGTTGTTTCATTAACAACTTCCATTCTTCATTTGTTTCTTTTAATTTTCTGATTAATTGAGTTCTTCAATAATAATGTCTAACATTAAATGAATCCCTCCTACACTTTAAAAGTAATATTCTTTTAACGTATTAATATATAACTAACACATTTCAATTAGTTTTCTAGTAGTGGTGATAGATTTGTACCGAATCATTCATCCTTTTTTTCTCCTATTTTCCTGGACTCTAAAACTAATGACAAACTTATACAAACTAATGACAAACAATATAGTTAGCTGGTCTCATTTCTTATAGATAACTCCTTTCCCCCTTGAGAAATTTCTGCTCTTCACAGTTTTGTAACCTCCACTTTTACCATTACTAACACTGTCCTGTAAACACCCAAGTTAAGTAAGCCATAGCATTGAGAGAAAAAATAATATGTAACTACTTGGCCAGAAGTAGACTAACATTTGATTTAAGGATTTGTAGTAAAAAGGGCATTGGTGCATGGCAGAAAGAGCAGAAGCTTTGAGGTTAAACAAACCAGAGCTACAGTCTTGGTTCTACTAGCTATCTGGCACATGGACACTCAATAAATTTGGTTTTCTCTCTCCTTTATTCACTCCAGCCCTCACTCCCCACTTTTTTTCAAGCGTCTAGTCTGCCAGTGAAGAAAATTAATAGTAAGTAAATGAGTTGGCTCAAGATCAATTCATATCAACAACAAACACATCTTACCATATTCAGTCAACTCACAATAAAAATGAATGGGTTAGGAGCGGGGGCTGGGAGAGGAAATCCACAAATCCCTGGGAGCAGGAAAGAAGCTACAAATCAGGGTGCTTTCTTAGCCTGGACACTCCTCCCAGGTACTCCTGTGATTCAGGTACTCTACCTGCAGATAATCGCTAGCCCAAGTTGGTCCTCCAACAGAATTCTGTGCCCTGGTACCTGGGGATCTCCTTGGAGACAGGGCTCTTTTGGCTGAGGATAAGGATCACAGGTGTCTTCCAGCCACTCCATGAGTGAGACAAGCTAAACAGCGGGTGGGGCTCTCAGAACTCCCCAAGAGCATCAGCCACGACCCCCTGAATCATGCACCGGGCCTGGCATGGCCTGTGCTGATAGGGGTTGTGCTGGTAGCTATGCTCCTTTCTCTCCTCATTGCACTTGCTGCCAAATGCCACCTCTGCCGAAAATACAGCACCAGCTACCAGCACAGCCCACTGCCTGAGACAAGAAGGGGATCTGTCGAGTGAAAATGAGGATGAGGATGGCTTCATCAAGGTCAACTGCATTCAGCCTGGGGCCTGAGGGCTGGAGACACAGGGTAGCAGGAACCATTTCAACTTCTGATCCCCGATCTTTGGACACCCTTTGCCCCCATGCTTGACAGCTTAAGAATTATGAATACTACATGGGAGGCAGAAACCTCAAGGGAGGTGGCTAGGGGTTGAGCAATCAATCCTTCCTTCCCTAACACTAGACACCAAAGTGACAGTGACCCTCTTTTGCTCAATAACCCTCAAAGGCTCCCTGCTATTCTCAGGATAAAACCAATCAAGGGTCTAAACTATGGAAATAAGCAATCCTTCTTCCCTAACACTAGGCACCAAAGTGACAGTGACCCTCTCTTGTTCAATAACCCTCAAAAGCTCCCTGCTATTCTCAGGATAAAACTAATCAAGGACCTAAACTATGGAAATTAGGCCTCTGTCAGCCTCTTGGTTTCCTTTCTTGCCTTTCCCTAGTATGCTCCCCACTTAACTAATTATTATTACATACCAGATGATAACATTTTAGCAGATGAATATCAGAGTGCCAAGTTTCTTACAGAATTTTTTTCCCATCAACAAAGTGGGTAATCTTTAACAAAATGGTTTAAAAAAAAATTTTTTTAATGAATCAGTTAACTTACTTTCTGACACCTGCAGGAGAAGTTAATCTGCATATCATCAACAACTATGTAGAGGCACTAACAGATATAGTTTCCAAAATTCAGACTAATATTAAAACATTACATAACTGTCCAGAAATCATAATGCATTAACTCTCTACATTGTATAGCAGAAGCACTATCATGGGAAAGCACAAAGGCTTTGAGTCCTGGCTTGACTCCAAGTTATTTAAACTCTCTGGATCTGTTACCTCATCTATAAAACTGTGATAATGATATCTACCTAACAAAGACTCGTTGAGAGATTAAATTAGATTACATGTGATGTGAAGTGTTCGCGCACTTCACTTTAATGGCTAAACAAATATTAGCGCCCCCCCCCTTCTCCTGCTTATCTGACTCATCACTTTTCAAAGGCCTTCCTTCAAAAATAGTTTTATGTTCTTCCTTCCCTCAAAAATGTGGAATAGTTGGAAATGATGATGGAATCAATCAAGTGCATTGTATTATCTTTTGAACAGTAAAGAATTTAGATCATGATAACCAGGCTTACAATACTCTAAATTTGAAAGCAAGACTCAAAACTTTTCATTTTACTTTTATTTCATATATGCTTTTTTCCTAATACAAATGCACCAGCCAGTGAAGTTAAAGGATCATTTACCTGCATCCATGGATCAAAGCTACTCTAGCTAAACAGAAATAAGAGCAGACAACGTGCACTACAGTAATTGCCTCAGTATTCTGCCCTGGTTGGAGGGTACTTACTTGTCTTTTTGCTCTATCATCTTTACTTCCCACTCAAGTGATCTGGAGTAGCCAAGGTAATAATTTCCTCTCCTGAACTATTATTATAGAGCTAAAAGAACATGTATAACATCCTTCTCAGCTTCTTTCATCCATCTTAACTCTGGCTATTTATTTTAAGGCTGATCTGGTCTTCACAGAGGAAGTAGCAATACTGGGCTCCCTTCAGGTGTTCAGTTTTTATATGTGAAAATTAACCTCTCATTTCATTTTCCATTTATTCTCTCAACAAATATTTACTGTCATATACTATATGCCAAGGACACCACTAGCCTATAAGTACAAAGGTTTCCAGATCATTTATAAACTTTGCAAGATTAGTTTCCAAGGAAAGGTAGAATCAAGATGTATCTATCAAGAAAAGCAAATGAGCCAAAAGCAAAAATACAAAACAGCAGTCTACAAAAAGCAGGCCCTAAATTACGTAATGTCCCAAATTCCTTTTTTTTCCAAATGGCAAGTTGGATATACATTATCTGTTATAACTTCTCTCCTGAAAACAAACACCTTTGTCTCTTGAGGTTAACTCAAAGTGTTGATAATCAACTATGTCCTTTGGTATAACCAAGAGAGCAATCAACCTCTTGCCAGTTTTCTTCTTCCCCCCAGAAATGTCCCATGGAATGTGCCATTTACTTTCCTAACATGTTAACTCTCTTTATTCACTCACGAGAGTCACACATAGGATAAGATTTGGCATACATACCCATCCTAAACCACTAGTAGCTACTAGTGGTTGCTAAGGAAATAAAGAGGAAGTGGTAAGAGTAGACAAGAGTAGGAATTAATCTCACACATATTGGTCCAGACAGGGAAAGTATTAAAATATTTCAGGTTTTGAGGTTAGAGATTTTCCCCCTTGAGAATCATAAAAATATTAATATCAAAACATAGATTTCATTGGCTGCCATTTGTGGCAAATGAATGAATTTGATTTGTTTGAAATCAACTATCTGCTTCTATACACTATTCTTCAAAAATCCAAAACACCAATGATCACATTTAAGCACTAAATTAATATAAACCAGAATTGCTGTTACCACTTTGGTGAAACACAGGAAAACAATTATCTCCAAAATTAATTTTCTTAATTTCCTTCAACTACACCAGTTTTATTTTGCATTTCCTTCCCTGCAATGAATTTGGAGAACTGTCATTCCCACATCTAAGTTTGAGTCTAATCAACATAAGCTAAAAAGAGAAAGAAAAACAAAAGAAAGAAAATTGGTCCAAAATATTTAAACATAAAAGAATATGCTGAAAATCACACTCCAGTGTCTTTTTAAAAGTTCCAAGCAATGGTTCTGTTTTCCCTTTCCTCTCCCCCTCCCACCCCCGCCCCCGCTCAGTTCTGTACACCCTCATGCCCCTTCCCCCAACCCCACTTCGCCCAGACAGAGGGTAACAGTCTGAGCTGCCCTGGTTGAGTTGATCCTAAAGTTAACATTCAGCAGCCCATTTCCAGACAGCAGCGCTAAATCTATTTGGATAAAACGCGTGTGACCCAGACAGTTGGCATTTGGCCCAAACGCGTTGCACCGGCAGCTCAAATAAAAACAAGAGTAAGAAACTCACTCACTCTCTTGTTCCCTCTCAGTGCGCTTTCTCACTCTCTCGCTCTCTTTTCTTCTAGTACAACAAGGAAAGAAATTACTAAAGACAGGAATTATAGTACACATTATCAGAAGGCAGCTTTCCAATAACCCCTCCAGCACTCACCCCCACCCCCAAATCCCTAAACTTAGATCCCATGTACCATATAAACAGACATACCCCGATATTCAAGGCTCCGGAGGGATATGAGTCTAGCACGTCCCAAGTGGCCAAAAGTAAATCAAAAACACACGCTTCCATCTCTTTGATTAGCCTATTAAGAGCTTAACATATCCTAGAGCATCAGGGCTCCAGCTAGCACATTAATTCTGCCCTCTGAGCCCAGGCATAAACTATGCACTTGTCTGGCTACTTAAGACACTGACATGAAACCATAAAATGCAGGTTTTTCTTTAAGAAAACTGGAAATCCGTTTAAATACACATCATTATTACTTTCCTGATTACTATTTGGTGATGAGTTAAAAGACCACAATAATCATAATTAAGTCATATTTCACAAAACATATTCTATTCTTATAATAAACGTATATATTTTTGCATCATAAAATACTTGCAAGACCCAGAATTCTCCAACCCCCCGAGTAGTCTGGAGTTAAAAAGTTTTCTATCTGTAAAATGAATTCAGTCAAGCTCACTCATTGCCATTAAAACACACACACACACACACACACACACACACACACACACACACACACACAGAAAAAGGTTTTCTACACGTTATTCGGAAGACAAGCAAAGCACACGCTTTAATTAAAAAAAAAAAAAAAAACGGTTTCATTGAATATTGTGAAGTCTTCCTTACCGTTTTCATCTTCAAATTCTGATAAAAAAGTAAGTTTCAAACAATAGAGATTGCACTGGACGACTCACGTACTCCCTTCTCCTCTCTTAACTTTTTTTTTTTTTTCCTGCCCCCCTTTGCAAAGCCACAGCAGTCAGTTAGTTATTCTGCAGCCAGAATAAAACCCTATAGTCTGGCTAACCCGGGTTTTAGAGAACGGACTTTCCGATTTGGCAGAAAAAGAGATGTCTTCAATACAACCAGGTTATCATCCTGAGATGCTGCCTTTGCAAACCCCCTTTTTCTCCCGCACGCGCCCCCCACCCGGCCAAAAAAAAAGAGAGAGAGAGAGAGAGAGAGAAAGAAAGAGGGGGAAAAAAAAAGAAAGGAAAGGGGAAAAGAAAGGAAGGGAGAAAAAAGACTTATTGGGGGTGGAAAGGGTGCCCTTTCTTCCTGGACAGCTTAGTGCCTTTGCTATGCAAATAACATGTGAAGAGCATCAAAAGGTATCAGGAGAAAAGAAGACAAGAGGAGCAAAGTTTGTTGAAGTAGGTCTCACTACCGGCCCCCGGCCAACTTAGAATTGCAGCAGAATATTGGCAGCTTTTCCTCGGAGGCAGAGCACTGACGTCAGTGTGCAGATGTGCCGGCGTCGGGTGCGCATGTGTCCTGGGCCGTCACGTGGAGGGGGAGGGGAGGTAGAGGTACAATCGGGGTAACCAACTACCAGCCATTCAGGAGGGCTTAGACAATGTCAACTTTTCCACCCTGTGAATGAGAGAAATCCTGGCCCTTCTGCCCTCCACCCCTACCCCACTCCGCCTCTTCGCCTCCTCCTCCTCCAACCTCGTTTAGAAATTCTAGCCTGGTTTGTGATTAGTTGTTTCTTGGAAAAAGGAAGGGGGAGGGAGAGGATGAATGACTTAGATGAACTAATGTCACTGCTAAGATCTCTGGTGTCCTTTTCCTTGTATTTTTAAATCCACAAAAACAAAAATACTAAAAAAAGTGCACATAAACAGTCCCTTGGAGGAAACTCACAGCAAGTTTACAGCAGTGACAGATTTCAAGACTCCGTAACCACATGTGCACAAAATGCCTCTCTCAAAAAGACATCTCTACGAGTAATATTGCCACAGCAAGGGAGTACAGACTAAAGTAAACTAAGACCAGCACATTTTCTATCCGATTACCGACTTCAGGTTATGTGGGGCTTTAAAAGGGGGAAAAAAAAAAAAAAGTGGGGGAGGAGGGAGCGGGGGAAGAGAAAGAAGCTTGCATTATTTCCAGATGAGGGTGAGACTGGATGGTGTTTTAAAGTGCAACCGGGGAAAGCTACAAGTGGAGTGTATTTTTTTTTTTTAATTCAGTACATTGAATGAAACCTCAATGACTGCCCGAAAGAAAATAAATCCAAAGTCAGACCCCCAGAAAAGAGGGAGGTGGAGGGGGGGGAGAGAGGACAGGAACCCTGCTGTGATCTAAGGATAAACAAACAAAACCTCAAATCTGGTTCTTCAAGCTTCCCAGTCCCACCCTCCCGCCCTCCACCCCCTCCACCCCAGAAGCCAGTCCATACTTTGAGGATAAAACACCACTACAACGTAGCACTTTCACTTTCATTTGCTGGGAGAACGCCACTGGCACAAAACTGGGGGGGAAATGCCCAAATATGTTTTCCATGTCCTAAGCAAGCAAACAGCGTCTGGCACACCAATCGGAAACAGGAGGGGGGGGAAAAAAAGTGAAAATAGCTCAGGACAAATGTTGTCTTTCAGCGGTGGAATCTGCTGCATCATTTATCTGTTTCTGCCGTTGAGTGCAGGATAGGAAGAGGTTTAAGAGTTTCCAAGGTTGGGGTGGGGGTGGAGGAATTGACGCCTTGAAATTCCAGTCGGTAGTTAACGCCAAGTCAATTTCCGATGGCCAGAACCAGAAAAGGGAATTGGACCGGAGGGAAGGGGGTGGGGAGGAGGACCTTTCTGAAAACAGGCGCTTAAGTTTCAAGCTTCTGCTCACATTATTGCTCATTTGATTTTTTTTTTTTCTTCCTACACCGGAGGTAGTAGGTGTAATTCTTCTGGTGAATACATGAATAGTTGGCTAAAAGAAGGCATGAATCAGACTGAGATCGTCCAAGAATTCTTTTTTGAGGGTTGAAAGGGGAAAGCATCTGTCCACAGTCAATAGTCCTCATCTTGACCTTAAATCAGTAGTATTTGGCTCAATGCCTTTTGAAACGTAGAAATACGTTCTGTGGTTGGCATTCACAGTTTTAAATAAAGATGATTCATATAGGAATAGAGATATTTGCATTAGCACACAAGAGGTGGCTGATCTCCTAGCAATAATTGTAAACGTCAAAAATAAGAAGAGTGGACACAGAGCTGTTTTTGCATCAAACCC
This sequence comes from Eptesicus fuscus, assembly GCF_027574615.1. Classification (NCBI taxonomy): domain Eukaryota; kingdom Metazoa; phylum Chordata; class Mammalia; order Chiroptera; family Vespertilionidae; genus Eptesicus; species Eptesicus fuscus. Next base: position 79,211,374 of record NC_072476.1, on the reverse strand, counting down.
ATCCTTTAAATTGTTGAGGACTTTGTCCTTAATTTTTCAAAAACTGGTGGTGGATAAACACAGCCATCACAGAAAACTAAACTTAAGGTGTGAGTAGTAATCATTTCTATAAGCTATTTGAAAAATTTTTACTCTCAACTAAGACAAACTGCCCTAGGAAGTAGCAATATTGTAAAGGAAAGGAGCTTATCCAGTGAAAAGTGGACTTTGACTAATTACTTATTCAAAGAGTGCCATCCTGTGTCTAAACAGAGTAATGAAAATTTCCCAAAAGATTCCTTTCTCCTCCAAATGACTGAATTTAAAAAACAGTATTAGTAAGGGTGAAAAATTATTAGCGAGAGAAATGGATCCATGTGTATGTGTGTATGAGTGTGTTTGCATTTTAATTGCATTACAGAGAATTCCAACACATATAAAAGTAGAAAACTCCAGTGTATCCACCATCCAGTTTCAACAAACCAGTTTTGTGGCACACACAAAGGACTAAAAAAATAAATAACCATTACTACATCACTATTACTCTTAGAAAAATAATTCCTTAATTTCATCAGATATCAGATTTTCTCAATTGCAAAAAAAGGCTTTAAAAAAAAACTTCCTTTTATAGGAATCAGGATCCATATATTGCATTAAGTTAATCTCTTGTGTCTTTTTAAAATTTTGTTGTTGTTGTTAATCCTCACCCGAGGATATTTTTCCACTGATTTTTAGCGAGCATGGAAGAGAGAGGGAAAGACAGAGAGAAACATTGATGTGAGAGAAACACATCTATTGGTTGCCTCCTGTGTAAGCCGTGACCAGGGCTGGAGCTGGGGAGATGCCTGCAACCAAGGCACCTGCCCTCGACCAGAATCGAACCCTTTGGTCTGCAGGCCCATGCTCTAGCCACTGAACCAAACCAGCTAGGGCCCTTGTCTTTTTTAAAAAAACTTTTTACTGAAGTAGAAAATACATTCAGAAAAGTGCATAAATATAAAACTTGATGAAAGTGTTCAATCCAATAAATTTTCACAAAGTGAGCATGCCCATGTAACCATGTAATTCTTTTCATCTATTTCAATCTATCAGTTCTCCCTCGTTTCTTCTTTAACCTGAAATATAAGTGCTATATTAATAACTTGCCATCTTAATACTACATATAGCACTTTCATGTGCATGGAAATGTTTTAGTGTAATATCCAGGCATTAGTTCTTAATTTAATCATATGAAACAAATTTAAATTTAACCCTGAATGAATTTCAGTTGCAGTAGAAATTCTTTAAAATTATTTTAACAACCAATCCTTTACTCTTCAAAAACTGTTTCCTATAGCTTTCCTTTTCTCTGATAAATTAAGAAATGAAGACAGAGTAGAGTTGACCACAAACCCCCTATTTATACCTACAAAAAGCTATGTGAGCAGTTCTTAGAAGCCTAATAAATCTAAGCGAATCGAGCCCTTTCAGGAAGTCAAAGATGCAATAAATGGAAATGTGAGAGGAAGCAATTTGTATGTATGTATGTATGTATGTATGTATATACACATGTATGTATTAATGTATGTATGTATTTCAGAGACTGAAAAACAGAAGCAATGTCAGAAAAGTTTGAGAGCCAATGAATAGGGACTGAGAAATTTTTAAAGGTAAAAAAGTAGACTTCTAACTTATAATTTTTAATACATAAGCATGCAAATTTAACTTAATTTTTAAAATAAAAACTAAGGTATTTCTTAAAATTAGACTATACTTGTATTTTAAGAAAAAGATATGAAGAATTCTGATTTTATGTTTGCTTGGAATTATTAAATTGGAGCAGGTGACTATCTCTAAAGATGATAAATTTTGAATTCTACATCCCAAACATTAAAATCAGATTCAAGCCCTGACTAAGTAGCTCAGCTAGTTAGAACATCATCTCGATATGCCAAGGTTATGGGTTTGATCCCCAGTTGGGACACATACAAGAATCAACCAATGAATGCATAAATTAAGTGGAATAACAGATCAATGTTTCTCTCTCTCTAAAATAAACTTTTAAAAATTAAAATTAAATTAAAAAATAGATTCAACACATTAAAACCAAAGTTTTATACACTTTCTACACATACATTTTATTCTTTCAGTGAGACTGTATTTGAATTTGATATAGTGAAAACAAATATTTTTTAATCTTTTGAAGGATTATTGTAGCATTTCTTAAGTAAGATGCAAAAGCTCGAAGCATAGAGAAAAAAATTGATAAATTTAACTTAAATTAAAAATGTAAAAACCACTAAAAAGTAAAATATAAGGTAGAGATTAGGAGAATTTGCAACGCATTTAAGTGAAATATAATAAATTTCTAGAATATTGAAAGAACTATCACAAATCTATAAGCCTGTCAACATAAGAAACTAAGAAACGTATCCACTTACCTGTAGAGAATTTTTATGAGTTTCTTTGAGCCAAACTGACAACAATTGCCAGGAAGCAAAATCTCAATGAATTGAGAAAATGCTCTGGAGAATGGGAGTTTTGCAGCTTATTTTATACACTAAAATAAAAGGAGAAGACGTAAGAAGTGTTATATGAAATCCATTGGTGGTAGATTAGGTAGGCGGGAGAAAGCAAAGCGTGGAAATCTCTGGGATTGGATAAAAAGCAAAATGGAGAGACACGAACTTCTTTTACATTGGTGGATACAGTATTAGTTAATAATTGACCTTTACAGCACATAGAGACGGTATGCGTGGACTGAGATAACAATGAGTGATTCTGTGGTCTTGTGCTCTAGTGCAGGTCTGGAAAAGAAGATTACTCTGACATTTCAGAGGTATGTTGTCTTATACGCAAAAAGACAATTGACAGGCTCACTTAGGTAAAGATTGACCTTTGTCAAGGAAGCTACAGGCTTAGGACATGACTACCCACCATGTCTGGCCTTTAGTTAGGAATTTGCATGTTCAGACCATTTTATGTGGTTCCTTTTGGTTTCTGAATTTGTAAGTCCCGCTACACAGGCCTCCCCTGAGCTACTCAGGTTTGGTAGATGGCCTCTACTTCATCCCCAAGAGAGATAGGCCAAAAAAATTAAAAATAGGAAAATGGCATGAATAGAAATGTCACAGGAGAAAAAAAAAGCTAATGACCAATAAATGAATAAGGGAGTGTTCAATCTTGCTAGTAATCATTGAAATGGAAATGATTCTCTTTCATTAGAGTGCTAAGACTGTAAAAATTTAATAATACCAAGTGTTGCCCTAAACCGGTTTGGCTCAGTGGATAGAGCATCGGCCTGTGGACTGAAGGGTCCCTAGGTTTGATTCTGGTCAAGGGCATGTACCTTGGTTGCAGGCACATCCCCAGTAGGGGGTGTGCAGGAGGCAGCTGATGGATGTTTCTCTCCGATGTGATGTTTCCAACTCTCTACTCTCTCCCTTCCTCTCTGTAAAAAATCAATAAAATATTTTTTTAAAATATCAAGTGTTTGGGAGAATAGAGCAAACTGGACATCGGATATACTATTGATGGAAGTACAAATTAAATGCAAACAACATGGACAGCAATTTGGCAATATCTAATAAAGAGGAAGATGTGCTAGTCTTTGACCTGGTCTTGCATTTTTAAGTATATAACCTTAAGAAGTTCTTGCACATGGGAATCCCCATTAGTAATTATAACAACACAATTTGTAGCAGTGAATAATTGGAAACCACCTAAATGATTACCAATAGGAAAATAAATTGTAATCTATTCCTACAATAGAATTTTACATGATAGTTAAATGATGAACTATATACAGGTATCAATGTGGATAAATTATATAACATTGAGTTGAAATGCTACAATAGGACACATTACAATTCATATTGGGGTAGGATGTATATACCATTTATATAAATTTTTAATACCACACTAAATATATATCTCAAACTTACAAAAGTGTGCACAGGAAGAACATGAGATCTTAAAGATCACAGTTACCTGGGGGGCAAGAGAAACCAATGGGGTTAAGGAGGAGCACAATGTGGGCATCAACTAAATGGGTAAAATTTTGTTTGAAAAACAGAACAACCGGAATTATTATTTTCAAATGTTTAAGTCGACACCATGTACACTAAATACTCTGCTCATTCATGGTATTTAGTGTACATGGTGTCGACTTAAGAAACTTCCAAACATGTAGAGAATTTTTATGAGTTTATTTGAGCCTAAAACCGATGCCAATTGCTGGGAAGCAAGATCTCCAACACTCCAGAGAATAACAGTTTTGCAGTTTCAAATTAAGGGGGGAAGTAAGGAAGATTACATGAAGGTATGAAAAAGCAAATATTAGATAACAGACTAGTTAACATGATTATGTGCTCTTTTGAGTGTGGTTTCTGAAGGATCTGCAGAAGCATTTAAAAAAATGTGTCTCGCAGTATAGAAACAATAGACAGGGCTTGCTTAAGGCAAAGATAAAACTTTTACTAAAGAAGTTATAGGCCTGGAGCATGACTACCCCATGACCTGCCCAGTTAGGAATTTATGATCACATCATCCTGTGAGTTTACTTTCCATAAAACCCCTATTTTGTCCCGTTTTTTAATCTCTATGTAGTTGGAATTAATACAACTTTACAAAAATGAAAAAAAAATAAAGATTACTGTTGCCTTAGCCGGTTTGGCTCAATGGATAAAGTGTTGGCCTAAGTACTGAAGGGTCCAGGGTTCAATTACAGTCAAGGGCACATTCCCAGGTTGTGGGCTCAATCCCCAGTAGGGGGCATGCAGGAGGCAGCCAATCAGTGATTCTCTCTCATCATTGATATTTCTATCTCGTTCTCCCTCTCCCTTCCCCTCTGAAATCAATAAAAAAACATTTAAAAAAAATAAGATTACTGTTATTTGTTATTACAATTTATCTGGAAATTTCAGAAAGACTTTCATACTTTAAATTTGCAATTATCAATATAATGATATATTATGGATGAGCAAAGCTAACCAAAATTCTGTATATGATTTATCATATTTCAGTCTTTCATTTACCATAGAGAATGACAAAAAAAAATAGTTTAATTTTAACCTCTCTTTCCTTATCTACTTTTTTTTTGGGGGGGGGGGGGAGGTATGAGATCAATAGCAGTAAAGGGGAAAAAATGGAGAAGAAAAAGAGTGGGTATAATCAATGGTTTATAACTATGTTATAAAATATCTAACATTCAAAAAGAATGAAGAGAAAAATTAAGTCAAAGCTAACAGCAAAGACCTTTATCTAACAGCAAAGACCCTGACATACACTAATAATCACCTACTCTTTAGCATTGTGCAAAGTGCTAAGAAGTATAAAAAAAATAAGACAAAGTTCCTTGCCTCAATACATTTACGAATTGGAAACAAGATTAAAGTGTGATAAGGGAAAATGCAGTAAGTTATATAATTTAGCAACATACAATGAAGTGTTGTGGGATTCAAATAATAGAGACCTCAGTGAAGTCTAAATGATTTTTCTGATATCCATGTTGTCAATGAGCTCCCAGCAACATTCAATTTAGTTGGTCACTCCCAACTTCTAGAAATGCTGTGTTTTCTTCCCTCGGGTTCTGTGACACTAGACTCTTCCTAGTTCCCCTCCTATCCCAATGTCCCTTCTTCCTTCTCTACTCAATCACTAGGTTGTGTGTTCGATTCCTGGTCAGCATACATACAAAATCAACCGTTGAATGCACAAATAAGTAGAACAACAAATCAGTGTTTCTCTCCCCCTTTCTCTCTCTCTAAAATCAATCAATAAAAATAAACAAAAATGAAAATGATAAAATGCCCAGGGGTCCATTCTGATATCCATTCTATTCTCTGTCAACTGATTTTTCCTTTGATTACTGTATCCTCTTCATAGCTTTGAAGAACATCTATATGCCAAAGTCTCCTATATCTAAACGTCTGCTTGAGTGTGTGTAATATGCAACATAAACTTCATGTGACCTATAACGGAATTCAACCTGTTTCTCCATCTTTTCCATTTGGTAAATGCAATCCCAATTCACCAAGTCCCTAGCCACTGTACCTTCTTCAGTTCACTTTTTAGTTTTCTTAGCATGTGTTTTATATATACTGAGCAAAGTTTTTAGCTGTATGTAGCAGGAGGGAGAAGTGTGTCTATTCCACTTTTTAGTTGGAAACTAGAATTCGTCTCTGCTATGGTCTGAATGTTTGTACCCCCAATTCGTATATTGAATTCCTAATGCCTAATGTAATGGGTACTGGAAGGTGGGGCTTTAGAAAGGTGCTTAGGTTATTAGGTGGAACCCTCATACATTGGATTACTGTTCTTATGAAAGAGACCCCTACAGTTATCCCGCACCCTGTACACGATTGGAGTGAGAAGGCAACAGCTATAAACCAGAAAGAAGGCCCTCACCTGACGACGCTGGCTCCCTGATCTCAGACTTCCAGCCTCCAGAGCCATGAGAAATAAATTTCTGTTGTTTATAAGTTACCAAGTTGGGATTACTTTGTTATGGAAGCCCAAACAGTCTAACAAACTCTCTCTCCTTTATTTTTACATTTTCAAGAAATTTATTTTTTATTAAGTGTCTCTAAAGTCATTTTATTGATATAATTTTGAGATGTATATCTTATTAATTTTTTGGGCACTCTATATACATTTCATATTTGAGTTCTTTGTTGACTATATATAGTAAATACTTTCTCCAATTCTACAGTTTACCTCTCTAAATGTGTTTTCCTTTTTTATAAACAGAAATTTCTTTTCAAAAAAAAACTTTTTTAAATATATAGTCCAGCCCTAACTGGTTTGGCTCAGTGGATAGAGCGTCGGCCTGCGGACTGAAAGGTCCCAGGTTCTATTCCGGTCAAGGGCATGTACCTTGGTTGCAGGCACATCCCCAGTAGGGGGTGTGCAGGAGGCAGCTGATTGAAGTGTTATATATACATTCCATTTTAACGTTTTTCTCTTTTATGTTTAGGGAACTTTGCAGTCTCTTAAAAAGATTTTTTTGCTCACTTTTTCAAAATATTTTTTCATTGATTTTGAGAGGGAGAAAGAGAGAGAGAGAGAGAGAAGGGGGAGAGCGAGACATCAATGTAAGAGAGAAACATGAATTAGTTGCCCGCTGTATGCACCCTGAACGGGAACCAAACCCGAAACCTTAGCATTGCCCTGACCTTTTGGTGCACGGGACGATGCTCAACCAACTGAGCCATACCAGCCAGGACTTTGCTTACTTTTTATAATTTTTTTCCTTACAAAAAAAACAAAACACAAACAAACAAAAACTCACTGGTTTCTTTATAATATGTAACTGTCCTAGAGAGAAAACAACCCTTTCCCTGCTGCCATTACACAGTAAGAATGCATATCATGCTCCATAATCAAAACAAACATGTTATATCCTAAAATAAGCAAAAAAAAAAAAAAAAAATTAGATAGGAAATCCTATCTCATCTTCAAAACACCATAAATATTTCCCACAAGTTAGCTTCCTACCAAATATTTATTCTTTACTTCTGTAATACTGATGCCTAAAGATACATTACAACTTATATGTGCATATGATAATGATGTGGAAAATAATGGAACCAGAAATGTTAATAGAGATGTACAACCATAAAAAAAAAACACAGGATAAGACTAAACAAGGTCCTATTCAACTGGTTTAAATTTTCAACCAAATAGAGATTTAAATTCTTCTAAATCAATCCATGTGCACACATTAACCAATAAGAAAGTTAAATATGTTTTGTGGCAAGCTAAAACAAATATTTGTTTTTAGGTTAGGCTAACATCACCATCTGGTGTGGGAAAGCTAGAATGTGGTATTCCTTTCAGGCATTTTGCATTATCATATTTAAGAACTTGTAAAATAAAAACAAATTCTAAGTCTTAATATGACAAGTGAAAATACATATAGATCCTCAGAACTTGAAACATTTTCTCCAACATACTCAAAACCACAAAAAGCTTCAAGGACCGTAAGCTTAGATGGAGTACAAATCAAGACTAAGTCTACTGCAATTTACTTTGTTTATGATTGAGCTCAAAAGTGGGCAAATCTTGCTATCTAAGAAGCCTGGGTTAATGAATTAAAGTAGGATGAAATAATAGTTTTCTTTAGACCCACAGGTTGAGAACCGCTAGCAGGGTCGCCTAAGACCATCGGAAAACACAGATATTTACATTACAATTCATAACAGTAGCAAAATTACAGTTATGAAGTAGCAACGAAAATAATTTTATGGTTGGGGGTCACCACAACATGAGGAACTGTATTAAAGGGTCACAGCATTAGAAAGGTTGAGAACCACTGCTTTAGAGCCTTATACAAGATACTGTAGTAAAATGATCCTAATCTGGAGATTTATCAGTAAAATGTGAAATGAAGACTTACCAAATAAATCAAGTTGTTTATTGCCTTTATCTATTTCTTTCTGTAATTTGTACACGGACAATCGCACTACCTGCTCTGTAGAATTATTGTCAGGCTTATTCTGCCAGAACCATTTCTTCTTTCTGCAGTAACTGCAATGAATAAAAAGTCGCTTATTTCTTTGACTCCCAACTGGAGTAACTAGGAAGGTATATGTTATCTTCCTGTAAAAGAACTTCAATTCATTAAAATATAGCAGCATTTGTATTTTCTATAGAAGAGACATGGTATACTTGGAATATCACTTGCTTACTTTTAAAAGTGCTAAGGTTATCAAGAAACTTGGAGACAAATGGTTGAAAGCATTTTTAAATGTAAAAGTACACACTAAGTCCTCTTACAAAACTAAGGATACTGTAACCGTGTAGAAACTTCATTTCTTTAATGACCTTTTTTTTCCTTTCTTTTCTCTTTTATTTAAACTGACTCACCTGCCTCCTTCTCCCATGCATGTCCACTCCCTTAATCATTAAGCCCTCAGGGCAATGAGGTTCTGATCAGCATCAAACAATCTTAGAAACAAAGCCTCGGAGCTGTTGGCCAGAGACAGTTTCCATCAAACTAGACATAACATCTAGGCCTCAGTTATGTTTCAGCTCCAGGGCCAAAATAGCGACAATAGCAGATAAAGCGATGCCATGCTGATATTAGGACCAAATGCCTTGAGCAGCTACCCTGTACCCTAGCACCAACCCATCAGTAGAGACCACAACCCTAACTCTCTTAACCACCATGATTAATGATTCCCCCAATATCTGCCCCCCCCCCCCGCCCCTTATAAGCCATCCCCTGGAAGCTGTTGGGGAGCCAGGTCCTCGAGCATTAGCTCACTGTGACTCTGGGCATGGGCCACTTCCTCAAGTGAAACCCGTTCTTTCTTTGCTGCAAGCTCCTGTGCATGTCTTTCTTTTTTAAAAATTTATCTTTATTGTTGAGAGTTATAACATATGTCCTCCATTTCCCCCCATTGTCCCCCTTTACCCACTTCCCACCCCACCCCAGGCCTGCACCCCACTATTGTCTGTGTCCATGGGTTAGGTATATATGCATACAAGTTCTTTGGTTAATCTCTGCCCCCCCACACACACCCCTTGCCCCTTCCCTCTGAGATCTGTCAGTCTGTGCCATGCTTCTATGCCTCTGGACCTATTTTGTTCATTAGAGTCCACATATAAGTGAGATCATGTGATATTTGTCTTTCTCTGCCTGGCTTATTTCGCTTAGCATAATAATCTCCCGGTCCCTCCATGTGGTCTCAAAAGGTAAGAGATCCTTTTTTTTTTTTTACGGCTGGATAGTATTCCATTGTGTAAATGTACCAGTTTTTTTTATCCACTCATCTACTGATGGGCACTTTGGCTGTTTCCAGATCTTAGCTATTGTAAATTGTGCTGCTATGAACATAGGGGTGCATATATGCTTTCTGATTGGTGTTTCGGGATTCTTGGGATATATTCCTAGAAGTGGGATCATTGGGTCTAATGACAGTTCCATTTTTAGTTTTTTGAAGTTACTCATACTATTTTCCATATTGGCTGCAACAGTCGGCAGTCCCACCAGCAGTGTACTAGGATGCCCTTTTCTCTGCATCCTTGCTAGCACTTGTTACTTGTTGATTTGCTAACGGTAGCCATCTGACAGATGTGAGGTGACACCTCATTGTTGTTTTAATTTGCATCTCTTGGATGCTTAGTGACGTTGAGCACTTTTGCATATGTCTCTCGGTCATCTGTGTGTTCTCCTGTGCATGTCTTATTGGGCTTTGATGTGCGCAGGCAAATGGACACCTTTAGTCCTGTGATAATTTTGATGCCCAACCTAGGGCTCCCTTTTGCCTGTGGTTTTGTGGACCCAGGGCTTGCCACCAGGCCCTAGTCTAGCATCTGCCTAGACCTGCTGTCTTGTAGGCAGAGGCTGGGTGGAAATCCATGACTGGGTGCCCCCAACCTACAATACTTTTGTTTGCAGCATAAGACACAAGGGATTGAAAAATGACTAGATTTGGAATTTGCTCTGGTTTGGAAAATCAAGACGTATTATAATAAGGTTTCCTGGGTGACCACCTCAGGAAAACCACCCTATTCTAGGCTCAGGGGAACCCAAATGGGAACTGGGGGGGGGGGGGGGGGGTTTCCTGAGAAATCTTTCTTTGTCTGATCTAGTCTCCTTTTCTCAGACTTGGGGAAACTTGGCGGGAACCAAGAGATCTGTCAGTCTGAAGGGAACCAAGACTCCTTACCTGTGGAGTCTGAATTTTTTTCTTGTGGAAGAGGGCCAACTCCGACCGAGTTCCATCAAACCTAGGAGTCAGCAGCGGAAGTTAGTCCAGGCCTACCTAGAGGCAGCTGTTTATCTCATATTGACTGATCTAAGCAGACCTCATATTCAAGACATAAGGGGAAGTTTGACCACTCAACCTCTCCTCCTGTTTTGTCGTGTCTCATTTGCTGCTACCAAACTTTAGGAAGATACATGTATATGGGTTGCTGAATTGTTAGATCTTGTAACTGCTTGTTCCCTGTTTGTTCTGTTGTGTGAACTGTCTAATCCTAGGACTTAATTAAGGTTGCTTGAGCTGAAAATAAATAATTACTTTGATTGATAAAGACCTTAGTAACATTGGTAATCCCATCTCTGTACCCCAATGTAGCTCTCTGGGCTTTATCTTACAGAATTGGAGTACATTTAGCTACAAACCTATGAAAGAAAAAATGGGGCTAAGTAAGACAGACATTAAGAGGGGTAAGACAAAGTGTTTAGTACAGCACTATGAAAGGCTGAATGGGGCCAGGCTGATTAAACCTGGTCTGCTCTGTTTACCCCAGCGTGGAGAAATTGGAAAGACTGGAAGAGATGACAATGAGAAACCTAACCAACAATTGCTTGGAGCAATCGTCAGGCTGGTAAAATCAATTTAAAGACTGATAATAGGGCCAGGTTACAATTCAATCTGGAGTCCTTATTCCAGCAAAGCAGATTTAAAAGAGCCTAGCCCTAGCCGCTTTGGCTCAGTGGATAGAGCGTTGGCCTGTGAACTGAAAGGTCCCGAGTTTGATTCCAGTCAAGGGCACAAGCCTGGGTTCGGTCCCTAGTGGGGGGCGTGTAGGAGGCAGCCAATCAATGATTCCCTCTCATCACTGATGTTTCTAGCTCTCTCTTCCTCTCTGAAATAAAACAACAACAACAACAAAGAGCCTATATGGTTTCAGGGACTGATACTGTGTAAGCCACAGAGAGCTTTCTTGAACTGGTATCAGGACTTGCATTAGGGGCGTTCGGGCTGTAGGAACCTGTCAGATTGTCATGGCTTCCCTTCATTCCAACAAAAATGAAGCTCTGAAACTTTCATCCAGGGGTCTGACTGGCAGCCTTAAAGACTCAGAGCCTAACTGTGGTGTGCTCTTGTTATTACTGAGTACACATATCCTGGCCGACTGCTTCATCTACCATTGCTGTGGTTCCTGCTTGTAAACCGAACACCTAGAATGCTCTCTCTAAGACACAGGGAAAATGAGCTAAATCCTCCCTCTTGATTGAAACTGGACACATTCTCCTTTTTTTTTTTTTTTTTCTTACTTAAACTGGCCTCACCCAGCACCCTGCTTCCTCCTCCCTACCATGTCCACTCCCTTAATCATTAAGCCCTCAGGAGAAGAGGTTCTAGTCAGTATCAAAGAATCAGGAACAAAACCTCGAGTCTGTAGGCCACAGAGACAGTTTTGTCAAACTAGAGATAACATCTAGGTCTCAGCTGTTTCAGCTCCAGACCCAGAGAAGTGGCGAAACCAGATGAAGCGATGCCATTTTTGACGTATAAAGACCAGATGCACTGGTCAACTACTCCCTACCCTAGTATCAGTCAGTAGAGACCATGACCCTAACTCCCTTAGTCACTCGATTAATAACCTGGAAGCCACTGATTAGTCTATCTTTGAGCACTAGCTCACCTGTGACTCCGGGCCACTTCCTGAACTAATTAACCCTTTTTTTGCTGCAAGCTCCTGTGCATGTCTTCTTGGGCTGTGATGTGTCCTGGCAAGTGAACCCAGTTAGTAACAATACCGAATGAGTTTTGAATTCTATAGTTTAGCTTGCATACAATACTGAATGAGCCCTATATTATCTTCATTTATCTACCTATCAAAAAGTGTATTTATTTTATAAAAATATCATGCCACATCACCAAAAGCTAAATATTTTTAGGTAAGAGAATTTTATTTACAGAAAAGTCACAAAGATAAACAAAATTTTATTAACACAATTTCGTTAGTAATAATGAACAGACGAATGGTTTAATATATATCACTTGATATGTGATACACATTAAAAGAGTTCTCTACTTTTATCCATTTGTGTTTTTTTTTATATTTCAATTTTTAACAAATCTAGAAATAAGGCAGTATATATGGGGCATATTTACTAAATACTTTTAAGTTATGCTTCCTTCTACATCAGATACAAAGTCAATTTTCAAACCATCTGCATATATAATGGCCTTTTCATTATAATTCCTAAATTTAATGGAGTTAAGCAACAAACAACTCAAAATGAATAAAAGAAACTGTCATAAATTTTTAAAAAAATTATGACTTAATAAGCAATATCATAAATTAACAAAGAATTTTCCAAATATTGCTGCAAAAGGTACATTAAATGTTTTATAATTAAGTCTAGAATATTTTTATTTGTATCCTTGTCCATCAACTTGAACACACCGAAGCACAGAACTGAATGTGAAAGGACCCTTTTTAAACAAATAGTACATGGCAGCACGTGTCATTTTAAGGATAGAAGGAATATGAACTACGTGCCTTGATATGCATATCATTTTCTTTATCCAAGTAATACTCAGTGTTTCCATTTATCCTTGAATGACAAGATTCTTTAAGTACTTGTGAAAGACAGAGCATACTTTACTGATGGAAAGCTTCCAGTCTTATTCGGTTTGGATCTTCTGGGTGTCTCAAGGCAATTCCATTACGCAGGAGCAGCTCAATATAAGGTGGCCAAAAAGAATCACTAATTTTGACATATGGATCATGTGGAACATCAAATAATCTATTTAAAAGAATCTAGGAAAATATATTATTTTAAGGAACGTGGAAAAGAAAACGCATAATTTATACAAATACTAAGTGCCATAGCAATAAAGTAAAACTTTAAAATTCTCATCTCAATCACATTTCATAATAATATCAGTATCTCAATTATTGAAATAAAATTTTCATCTATCATTAACTTTAGCTATTTCAAGTACGTATTATGAGGGGCAAAAATCTTTTGATCTCACTTAGGTATGATGATAATAGAGTTAAATATTATTCCTATTTTAAAGCAATTACTTATTTTAACATACTTAAATCCTTATTTTTCATTTTTAATTCTAGTAGATGCCAGAAGTAATAAAATGATAAAAATTCAACTTTAAAATGAACATGTATATTGTTTTATTTTTCGCTAAATTTCAGTTCATATACTGTTTACTTTTATCATTGATAATGTAAGTTGGAGACAAAAAATTGTTTCTTATTCTAAATTTTAGATGAGATCTCAGAGTATACTACTGGAAAATTACACATGTATCACCCAGTTAATCACTGCTAATATCAGCCACATATATGACAACTTTTGTTTAAAAAAAAAAAGCTAAGTCATGCATAAGAAATAGTGTTTTCTTAGTTTCAGTATAAACTAGAATTAGAAATATATTAAGATATCCTAATATAATTTGATGTAACATACAAATCTAATAAATATTTGTATTTTGCTTTCTTTTTTTTTTCTTTTTGCTTTCAGAGCAATAATTATCTATATTAAGATATCTTGAGGCACCAAAACTATTTAACTGGGTAAAAATAGAGATTTGAGCATCCAATTCATAAAATTACAATGAAACAAATTTAATGATATCACTCTTTCTCCTTAACTTGCCAATTAATTTAAAAAGACACATTAGCTGTAACCAGTTTGGCTCAGCTCAGTGGATAAAAGTGTCGGCCTGTGGACCGAAGGGTCCCAGGTTTGATTCCAGTCAAGGGCACATGCCTGGGTTGCAGGCTTGGTTTCTATCTCTCCCTTCCTCTATGAAATCAATAAAAACATATATATTAAAAAGAAACACTAATTGTTAAATATCTCCCTCTTCATAGACTATTTTACCTTCCTTTCTGCCTAATTCACAATGGATTGTGAGACCAAGATTTCTCAAATATTTAACATACTTGATAAGTGGATGACGTTCAAAAGCATTTTTTTAAAATGTCAAAGAGCCCAGATGGCATTGCTCAGTGGTTGAGTGCCGACCTACGAATCATGAGATCACGGTTCAATTACCGGTGCAGGCGTCCTCAAACTACGGCCCGCAGGCCACATGCGGGTGTTTTTGCCGTTTTGTTTTTTTACTTCAAAATAAGATATGGGCAGTGTGCATAGGAATTTGTTCATAGTTTTTTTTAAACTATAGTCCGGCCCTCCAATGGTCTGAGGGACAGTGAACTTGCCCACTGTTTAAAAAGTTTGAGGACCCCTGGGTCAGAGCATATGCCCAGGTTGTGGGCTCGATCCCCAGTGTGGGGCGTGCAGGAGGCAGCTGATCAATGGTTCTCTCTCATCACTGATGTTTTTATCTCTTTTTCCCTCTCCCTTCCTCTCTGAAATAAATTAAAAAATATATTTTTAAAAATAATAAAATAAAAAGTCAAAAATATTTATAAAAGAAAAGGTAAATGTTGAGCAGAAAAAGATGTTTCTTTACCAATTCTATAATTATTTGAAATTACTTAGTACTCACATTATGAAAAAAAGAGGCTGATGTTACTTAAGAAAATATTATGCATGGATTTCTACAATTTTGTTGAAAGAATCCTTAAACTCACTTTTTACTGTATTTTCAATAGAATGTAGAGTTGCTAACTAAAGATACAGTCAATGTAACAGCATAAGGTTTCATTGTGTAAATATTAAATAATATAAAATTTTATTGAAGTAATAATCTTGAAATATGATTAAGAGTTAGGCTCTAATTTCATGTTCTTTAAAAAAATGACATTATTCTTTCTAATGCTATATAGAAAACACAAACTAATTTTATACCCAAGATAAATTAACATAAGTATATCTAATAAAGATTGGTGTCTACCATAAGAACTAAAGCAGTATTTTTTCTTTTTCAAGCCTATGAAAAATTATTCACAAATCACTAATTAAGAGACATCTTCAAGACAAAACAACTACACAAAACACTTACCTCTAACATTTCATGCAATGTTATCAGCTGTATAGTTGATTCTTGAGTATTTTTCTTTGAGAGAAATGTGAATAACAAAGAATTAACATTATGACTCTGCCAATGGCAGAATATTAAACTATACTTATTACAAAAAATTAATATTTCTTAACTGCAAGGGTACAAGGTATACTAAAACCAAACACTTATAATTAGGTGATTTAAAAAGGATTCTGAATATAAACAACCTGCTTGTACTAACAGTCGTTTCCATTAAAAA
Organism: Eptesicus fuscus; assembly: GCF_027574615.1. Classification (NCBI taxonomy): domain Eukaryota; kingdom Metazoa; phylum Chordata; class Mammalia; order Chiroptera; family Vespertilionidae; genus Eptesicus; species Eptesicus fuscus. The sequence goes on along the minus strand of NC_072476.1, from coordinate 79,195,474 downwards.
AAGTTGGAACAACCTCTAAGACAGTGAAATTGTTTGCAATTACTAGAAGATACAATTCAGACTATCTATATACATAAAATGGATGCTATATTATGTATATTGTATACTTACATATATAAAAGTGTAGTGTTTGAATCTCCTAATCAAAATAACCCCAACAAATGACATTCCAGACTGTGTTTATACAGCTTCAGGACAGGAAACCTGCTTCCCAGGGAGCCTTGTTCGTTCATCTTTCTGTAATTCTTGACAGTTCGTAATGTTAACTAACTGGCTCTTTATCCTTGAAATGACAGAGAATCTCTTCCAATTCTATGCAAGAGTTCATTCAATATTTGAAGGCAGCTATTATGCATCTCAGGTCTTTTCCATATTAATCATTATTAGTTCCTTCAATTATTTTTCATAAGCCATAGACTTGTAGCCCTTCAGTATTATGGTTGTTCTTTAAATGTGATCTAATTTGCCTTTTTTGGGTTTTTTAATCCAATCTCCACAATGATATCGGTGTGATTTGAACACCAAAAGAAGACTCGTTTCCATACTTGTAGATGCTGGAATTCTATTCATTAGGTTAAAGATTGCATTCGTTTTTGGACATTTATTTCACCCTATTAACCTCTATTTGAACATAGTGTCATATTTATTTTTTTAATCCTCACTCAAGGAGCGAGGATATTTTTTCCTTTGATTTTTAGAAACATTGGAAGGGAAGGGAGAGGGGGGGAAAGAGAGAGAAACATCGATGTGAGAGAGACACACATCTATTGGTGTAGAGACACACATCTATTGGTTGCCTCCCACACGCACCCTGACAGGGGGCCGGGATCAAAACTTCAACTCAGGTACGGGCCCTTGACCAAGTATCAAGCCTGCCACCCTCCAGTGCGGAGGAGAATGATGACACTTTAACCACAGAGCAACGCTGACCAGGGCACATTAACAGATTTCAAACAATTCTTCCGATTTTAAAAGTTACACATGGTCATGGAAAATATTCAAAATAGTAAAAATGAAAAATCTCTCCTAAGATCCTAGCCCCTAGACATAAGCACTATTACATCTTTTGGTATAAATTAGACATACAATTTAATCATCTATTTTTACTCATTTAACAATAAATTGAGAGTATTTCATTAATTCCTTTGATAGTGTTCAATACATTTTTTAAAAATATGTTTTTATTGATTTTTTTAAGAGAGAGGAAGGGAGAGGGAGAGAGAGAGAGAGAAACATTGATGTGAGAGAAACATTGATCAGTTGTTCCCTGCTCGTGCCCCACCAGGGATCGAACCTGCAACTTAGGTATGTGCCCTGAGTGGGAATCGAGCCCACCACCTTTTGGTGTACAGGACAACTCTCCAACCAACTGAGCCACTGGACCAGGGCTCAATAAGTTTTTTAAAGCTGCATTTTCCCCATCATATGGATACAATATTAAAATATGTATTTAACTCCTCTTGTTGAACAACAAGGTTACTTTTAATTTTCCTTTTTTTAATATATATTTTATTGATTTTTCACAGAGAGGAAGGGAGAGGGACAGAGAGTTAGAAACATTGATCAGCTGCCTCCTGCACACCACCCACTGGAGATGTGCACGCAACCAAGGTACATGCCCTTGACCGGAATCGAACCCGGGAACCTTGAGTCCGCAGGCCGACGCTCTATCCACTGAGCCAAACCGGTTAGGGCTGCTTCTAATTTTTTAATAAATTTTTAATGTAATGAGAAACCATTTCTCTACATCTATCTATGTGTATGTGTCTTTGAAATGTATAATAAACATACAAATATTTATCAGAAATTTATATTTGATCCCATCTGAAACAATTTCATACATGCATATCCACATGAATGTTTTCTTTAAAACTTACCCTTTTCTTTTTAACATTTCTATCAGGCAGAGGAAAGTGGTCTTCTAGAAACTCACTCAAGGTAACCAATAGTTTCTCCTTATATTCTTTTACATCATGTAGTTTAGTTTTCAGTTCTTTAAAGGTTCTAATAGATTTCAAAATAATGAAGAGAAATAGTTCACTGACAAAATACATAAGTGTATATAACTGGTTACTTATAAGGTTGATCAAGAACTCAGTTCAAATTTTATTTGCTCAAACCAAATTTAACTAGTTTTACGAAAGTAATATTTTCTATTTAATATATAGGGAAACTGAAAGTCAAGTTATTCATAAAAGATCATGTAATAATAGAAATCAAAAGCTGGGATAAGGCTCACATTTCTTGGTAAAATTTACCCCTTTTCATGTTAAAAAAAGAAAAGAAAAGAAAGAAAGAAACTACTTCCTCCTAGTTTAAAAACATAGGACACAAAAATAATACCTTGATTCTGTCACAATCTGTTGTTTCAATTCACTGTGTAGTGCAATAAGAGATTCAAATATCTGTTGCTGTTCATCCAACCATTGTTGCTCCCTTTCAACACAGAAAAATAAAACAAACAGCAGCCAAATAAAACATCAATGACAATTCAACATATCAATGACTAATAGTAATTATAAATATACCTTTCCAAGTCTTCCTTTAACTTTTCATTCTTTGACTGAATAGTAGATAGTACCAATTCAAGATCCTGTCTCAATTTTTGGAACTAGAACAAAATAATTCATATTAATTGCTTATTCTTTAATCATATAACTAGTTATATTTCTGAATAATAGTAAAATTTATGTTAATTCTAAAATTTATATTCAGAAATTTACAGCAAAAAAGCTGAGCAGAAAGTCTTTAAAATGGACATATCGAGCAGGTGCTAAGTTCTCTGTAATATTCCATTGTCAAATTCAAAAATATAAGACGGGGTTTTTGAGCAATATATTACATATTGAAAGGCAACTTAATGGTGAGTTTTCAGTAACCAGGTAAATTAGGTCTCTTTTCTAAGGAGACTACACAAAAACAAACACAAATGAATACTACTATTATTCATTCAACAAATATTAACTGACTATCAGGCATTGTTGAAGGGAGTCAGGGATGCAAAGGTGAACAGAACAAAGAGGGGAATCCAGACAAACAAACAAATATATAATTCCAGTGAGTGATAAGTTCTACGAAAAACAAAGTAAGTCTAGCCCTGGCTGTGTAGCTTGGTTGGGTATTGTCTCGCGCACCAAAAGGTCTCTTGTTCAATTCCCATTCAGGGCACATGCCCAGGTTTCAGGTTAAGTTCCGGTCGGGGTGCATACAGGAGGCAACCGATAGATGTTTCTCTCTCACAGCGATGTCTCTCTCTCTCCCCATCTCTCTTTCTAAAATCAATAAAACATATTTTCAAAAGAAAATAAATAAATAGATTTAGGGCAACCTCAATCAAAATTCCAGTAAGCTTTTTTATGGGATAGAATGACAAGCCAACTCTATATGAAAATATAAAACAATTTTGGTAAAAAACAACGAAGTTAGAAAACTCATACTATTTGTTTTCAAGACTTATTACAAAGCTTCAATAAGTCAAACAATGTGGTATTGGATTAAGACAGAAACACAGAACCAAGGAAGAGACACATCCAAAGCACAGAATGGAGAACAAATAAAGAATCTAGAAACAGATCCACCCATAAATGGTAATTAAATTTCAGTAAAAGAAAAGTCAAAACAGATAGTTCTTTCAACAATTTGTGTTGGAACAATTCGTATCTACATGCAAAAAATAAACATTTATCAACAACTCATTTCATGTATAAACATTATTTCAAAATGGATCATAAACCTAAATGTGAAATCTACAACTTTAAAATTTCTAAAAGAAAACATACATGAAAATCTTTGTGACCTTAAATTGGACAAATATTTCCTATATTTGAGCACAAACTTTAAAAGTTGATAAAACAGAATTAATCCAATTATGAGCTTATGTTCTTCAAAAGATACCGTTAAGAGAATAAAAAGACAAGTTTCAGTGAAAGGGTTAACTCAGCAGGCCAAGGTTGCACAAACTCTGCACTTTACCAGGAAAGGCTTTTCTTTAGGACTGGCTCCTGGTGGATTCCTGGAAGAGAAGCTATGAGCCACTGAAATATTCTGCCTATTGCGAGTGTTTTGCGTATGCCCGGAGCCTTGGGCCAGTTGGTACCAGTTTGATTACAGTTTATTCTAACTATGTCATTCTTGGTAAATGCATTTTTGTTCTGGGACCTGGAGTCTGCATAGCTGAAGTCAGTCAAGGAGGCCCTGCATGCATAGCGATGGTACTCCTGATAAAAACCATGGACAATAGGCTAAAATGCATTTCCCTGGCTTTTTTATTTAAAAAAAAAAAATGTTTTTATTGATTTTAGAGAGAGAGGAGGGAGAGGGATAGAAAGATAGAAACATCGATGAGAGAGAAACTTCGATTGGCTGCCTCCTGCACACCCACTAGTGGGGATCAAGCCGGCAACCCAGCATGTGCCACAACCTCTTGGTTCATGAGCTGATGTTCAACCACTGAGCAACACTGGCCAGGCGAACTTCCCTGTTGGACCACACTTTGACCAAGCTGTCACACATAATTGCAGGGAGAAGCAAACACATCCACTGGGAAAGGACAGCTATAAGCTTGGCCCACGTGCCTTTTCCCTTTGCTCATTTTAGTCTGTCCTCTCACTATAATAAACGCAACCATGACTAGAATAGCTCTTCTGAATGCTGTGAGCCTATCTAGCTAATCACAGAATCTAAGAGTGGTCTTGGGGAAAACCCTGACAGTTGGCATCAGAAGTGGACTTGGTGGTCAAAGGAATGGTGGCGTCAGAGGTCCCCTTGAAGTTTCAACAATTTGAACAGCTATAATTCAACAAAGGATTTCCTGCTCAACAAACACATCTGAGAGATCCAAGTATTGAACAACTGAAGGTGGGCAAGTAGAAGAAAACGGGGGAGATGGGAAGGGAGAAGAGCTGAGATGGTGCCAAGGATGCAGCCTGGATCTCGTAGCCCAGAATTCCCTGTGAGGCTCAGCCTAAAGAGGGGCAGAATCAGGTTAGCACTGGTGCTCCCCTCAGCAGGGAGGAGCAGAGCCATACAGTGAGTATTCCTGAAGGAACTGTTAGTATGCACTGTCACTGGACCCAGTGACCTGGGTAGGGATGAGAGGCACACTCTGTGACTAATCCAGGGTTGGGTGAAGACACAGAGGGGAGGCCGCTGAGGTTTGCCAGTCACCATTCCTGGGAGAACAAAGCAACAAAGACAGCTGCCAGCTTCCCCTAGCTCACGCCACCGCCATCCATCACAGCTGCGCCTGGCTGCAGTGGACAGCACTGGGATTTCACAGATTTAGAGCACATTGCCCACCACATTCCCCCACTGGGTCTGGCCTGTGAGACTGAGGCAACCTGAACACAGAGGAGATGCCCACCTTCCCAGGGAACACAGGACATTTCCATCACCCTGCCGAGACCTGAAAAGTCAGAGCAGTTCAAGAGACTAAACAACTTGTGCTTCAATGCCACCTACTAGAAAACAATAGAGAGACTTCTTATCAATTTATTAGAGAAATGCCACTCACATATAGACCCCTCAGTAGAGAAGGAATCCACCATGAATAACCAAGATAACTGAGCAGCTCAAAAATAAAATAAAATATCTCCAGAAAACAAACATAAAGACATAGAAATATGTAATTTAAATAACAGAGAATTCAAGATTACAGTTCTGAAAAAACCCTCAATGAGTTATAAGAAAATACAGATATGAAGTTTAACAAACTCAAAAATAAAATCCATGAACAAAATGAGTACTTTATCAAAAAGATTGAAACTTTAAAAAAGAACTTTAAAAGCTTTTCTAACTTGGCAAAGGAAATAGGTAAGTCCAGGAATTGCAGAGGGTCCCAAACAAGATGAAACCAAAGAGGCCCACACCAAGACACATTATAATTAAAATGCAACAGGTTAAAAACAAAGAGAATCTTAAAAGCAGCAAGAGTAAAGCTGTTACTTACCTAAAAGGGAGCTCCCATAAAACTGATTTTTCAACAGAAACTTTGCAGGCCAGAAGGGAGTGGCATGAAATATTTAGTGATGAAAAGCAAGGACCTACAACCAAGATTACTTTACCCAGCAAGGCTATCATTTAGAATGAAAGAACAGATAAAGAGCTCCCCTGACAAGAAAAAGCTAAAGGAGTTCATCACCACCAAGCCAGTTTATAAAAAATGTTAAAGGGTCTTCTTTCAGAAGAAGAAGAAAAAAAAGATAAAAAATATGAATAATAAAATGTCAATAAACATATATCTTTAAATTACTTTAAATACAAATGGATAAAATGCTCCAATCAAAAGACACAGGATGGCTGAATTGATAAGAAAAAAGACCCATACATATGCTGTCTACAAGACTCACTTCAGACTGAAAGACACACAAAGGGATAAAACAGGTATTTCATGAAAAAAAAAAGGAAAAAAAAAAAGCTTGGGTATAATACTGATACCAGACAAAAACAGACTTTAAAACAAAGTATAACAAGAGACAAAGAAGGACCCAGTAATTCCATTTTGGAGTTATTTATCCAAAGAAACCCAAAACACTATGGAAAAGACATATGCATCTGTATGTTCACTGCAGCATTATTTACAATAACCAAGATATGGAAGCAACCTAAATGTCCATCAATAGATGAATGAATAAAGAAGAACTGGTACATATACAATGGAATATAATCACTTCGTAAGTTATATAAAGGTCTAATCACCAGGTTGTATACCTGAAAATAATATAATATTGTATGTCAACTGTAATTTTTAAAAATTTAAGAAATAACAGTAATAAAAATCAAAGGTCCAAAAATTATAAAATATTCTCTTCAATAAGCATAATTAATATCAAAATAGAAAATTTAGTTTTAAAGAGTCCTTATCCTATTCCTTATGGCATGAACTTACCTAAAACATTTACAGTAGGGTTACTAAAAATTCATTAAGTGACTTACCTCTTCTTTTCCTAATGTTACCAGAACCTCTTCATTTAGTGGAAGTACTATAAAAAAAAATTTAACATATGCTTAGTTAACTCTCCAAAGTCAAGAATTTGACTTTGTGGTTTCTCAGATACCCCTTTTCCTTTCCATTTAATGTTACAGAACTTCTTATGAAATATGTAAGTTTATGAAATCATTCTTATTTAGCAGCTTTACATATATGTTATTTTAGACAAATGTGCTATTAAGTATTTTGTTTTTAGTGGCTTTTTCTTTTCTTGTTTTGTTTTCCCAATCATTAAAATTCAAAATTAAAATAACCTCTAGTGCATTCCTTCTGTGCATAGGATCCTATTCACGTATACATATACACATTTATCGGTACATATACACATTTATCTGTACATATACATGCAAGAGTTATTAATTTTGTCAATGCTGGTATTATAAGAATGGGATCATACCATACACATTGTTCTTATCTTTTTAAAAAATATATATTTATTGATTTCAGAGAGGAAGGGAGAGCGAGAGGGATAGAAACATCAATGATGAGAGAGAATCATTGATGTGCTGCCTCCTGCATGCCTCCTACCGGGGATCGAGCCCACAACCCAGGCATGTGTCCTGACTGGGAATGGAACTGTAACCTCCTGGTTCATAGGTCTACGCTCAACCACTGAGCTACACCGGCTGGGCTAGTGATCATTAATTTGCCATTACTTTGTTTACAAAAATATAAACCTAAAAATAAGAATCTTACTTTCAGGAGTTTCTTTCTGCCATTGACTGAGTTCAGCAGTTAAACATTTCACTTGCATAATTAATAATGACAGCTATAAAAAAAAGAACAAGAGAATAAAACAAAATCATTTCTTGTGGAATATTCATAGCTATTCATGATGAATGTGTAGAGATTCTTTATACATTAATACAAGGTCTTAACATAAATGGCTAACATGATAGCTACCTAAACTATAAAAAAATTATCACTCCAAACAGAATTCTGCTTTAAACCACATTTATAGCTCATAAATTGCCAGTTATATTACTGATATTGTATTAAAAAATGATCAATTCTGCTTCACCACTCAATCTAAAAGAACCTAACTACATTAAGTTTATTCCCTAAATTAATTTTTTTTAAAAAGGATGCTATTTCTTGCCAACATTTTTAAGACAAAAATGTGCACTAAAATGCTCTTTTTCCTCTCTATGCGCTTTTAGGAAAATTGCAACTGTTTTTAGCTGGGTAATGAAAAATAACTTCAAATGCATACATAGAGACAATTATGAAATGAGACTGGTTCCACAAGCCACATATAAAACACAGTTTTACTACACAATAGTTTGTAAATTAGCCAAAGACAGATTTAGGGTAAATATGTTTCTGTTACTAGGAGGCTCCAATCATTGTAATTTTGATAATTACAAATCTATGTGATAAATATTTTGCCTGATTAGACCACAAAATTAAAGTCCATGTGTGGTTAAAGCTAAATTTTAGCACATTTTCTCTCGTCTGAATAATTCTTATTAGTAGCCAAACATAAAAAAAATTCATATTTCAAAAATGCAGTAGGTATTACTTCAATATTTACACTAAAAGAACACTAAAAGTACTATCTTTTAGTAGTTCCTGCTCTGTATTATAACATTGCCTGTTGAATAGTCACAGACAAAAAACAAAAACAAAAAAACCTAGCCTCTTTGAAAAATTCATATTATTATATAAAAATGCATTTGCAGGTATTTAAATTATTTCCCAAAGGAGAGTTTAACATTATTTTCTTATAGATAACTAAGTAAGAATCTGGGAAAGTTTTTTTATTAACTATAAAGCGATGCATAAATGTTAATTATTATTATTACTAGGAAGTGGTAACAAATTCTTAAAAAGCCGTATCTAAACTAGGCAAAACTATCATAATGATAAAGAATTCATGTATTTTCCGCCACATATTAGGTTGAAATATATAAAATTACTGATATTCATTTTTAACCTATTAAAAAACAGTAACTTCATACAGTTCAACCTTGTACTATATTGATGAAGCACAGCTCTTACCTTGTTAAAGCCCAGCTAAGGCAAACACTCAAATTATTTCTAATCTATATATATAAAAGGGAATATGCTAATTAGCCGGGCATCATGACCACTCAGGAGTAGGCTGCATCACGACCGCTCAGGAGGAGCTGCACGCACAGATGGGCGGGAGGGGACTGAGTGCCGCCCCCAGCCCCAGCCCCAGCCCCAGCGGCTACGGGGAGGCTGGGACTGGGTCAGAGTGGACACATAACACACGGAGAGGCTGGGGCTGGGGGCAAGCCAGAGCAGAGACACAACACACAGGAGCGCCTGCCCCCACTCCAGAGGATACAATGCAGCGGCCGGCGCTACATGGGTCAGGCGTGGGTCCCGGCCCCCCAAGGGGGGCCTCCTCGCAAGGCGGGAGGCGGGGCGCCTCCTCACGCAATTTCAATCGTATGCTGGGCTTCTAGTCTATAATAATAAAAGCGTAATATGCTAATTAGACCGATGTCCTTCTGGACATCCTTCTGGATAATCTTTCAGACAAAGCTGCAGTGGCGGAGGCCGAGGCAGAGGCAACAGCCATGGCGGTGGGGGCCAAGCCCCTTGCATGAATTTCGTGCATCAGGCCTCTAATCTAATAAAATTAAACAACCCTTTCTTAAAAAATATTATGTATAAGAACAGTACTTCTAAAGTTATGTAAACATAAAAATTGGAGAAATCCTGTCATTCTCTCATTTAAAATATCTAATGTCTTGCTTTAGAAAATGAATTGAAAATTTTAAGTCTAATAGGTATACAGAAAAGAGTTAACAAAGCAAGCCCTAAGATTATCCCTGAAGGCCTGCTTACAAGGCTGGCATCTGGGAATTTGGATAGTGGTTCCCTGGGTCTAAACTGTGCAAAGAACATGACTTCTGCTAAACACCTGCCTTCCTCCTGGGTATCAGGTATTTTGTTAACGGCTAGACAGAGGATCCCTATGTCATTAGCCCCCACAAACAACCTTAGGCACCAAGTCTCTAATGAGATTTCCTGGTAGATAACATTTCACAGTTGTCACAAATCACTGGGGGAATTAAGCATGTCTTGTGTGGCTCCACTGGGACAGGACTCCTGAAAGCTTGTGCCCGGTTTCCTCTGGACATCAACCCATGATCCTTTTCTCTTTACTGATTTTACTCTGTATCCTTTCACAGTAATAAATCTCAGCCATTAGGTTTACTATTTACTGAGTTCTGTGAGTCCTCTTACAGAATCATCAAACCCAAGAGTAATCCTGGGGACCCTCAACACGATGGGAAAAGACATTGATACTGATGATTTACAACTACTTAAGTAACACCCTCAAAGCCAGTGTTTGGCTCACTGTTTGAAAATCATTGAGGAAATGTACAGGCCCAATACCTACTGATTCTGATTTAGTAGGTCTCAATTTCTACACTGTAAGAACCACATTTCCCAAGGAAAACAAATGACAGTTTATATACTAATGCTCTTCCAAATATATTATGCAGTTTTACCCTGTACAACAAAGCTCTATATTTATTGATGGCTTCTTTATCACCAATTTTTATATTAAAGATCAGATATGACATGTACTTTTAAAAGTTTTTTTTTAATATTTTTTTTATTGATTTCAGAGAGGAAGGGAAAGACAGAAACATCAATGATGAGAGAGAATCATTGATCAGCTGCCTCCTGCACGTCCCCTAATGGGGATTAAGCCTGCAACCCCAGCATATGCCCTGACTGGGAATCGAACCTCGACCTCCTGGTTCATAGGTCGATGCTCAACCACTGAGCCACGCTGGCAGGCATGACATGTACTTTTAAAGTGACAAATTAGTTTTCCTCTTTCTCTCTCATTCTCATTTTTTATTATTATTATGCCCATAGATTATCATTTTTTTCATATTGTTATAATGAATTTAAGCCATTACATCTTTTGATGCTCAAGTGATACTAGATGGAGTGCCTTCAATAATCTTTGGGCATGCTCCCACCAGTATTAGAGAACTTTCATTGGATTCATTTGTATATTTCCCTTTGTTCTTAGAATTTTTACTACTAAAATATTTTTAACTCTTTTTAAAAAATGTTTTTATTAATTTTAGAGAGAGAAAGGGAGAGGGAGACAGAGAAACATTGATCAGCACTCCCCCTACTAGGGATTAAGCCTGCAAACTGAGCATGTGTCCTGACTGGGAATCAAACCAGTGACCTTTTAGTGTATGGGATGATGCTCAACCAACTGAGCCACAGCAGCCAGGGCACATTTTTAACTCTTATGTGATCAAATACATCTAAGTGTTCATATGTGTATGTGTATATATATATATATATATACATATATATATATACACACACATATATATATATGTATATATATGTGTATATATATATATATATACACACACACACACACACACATATGTGTATATATATATATTAATATATATATTAAAAGCATAATATGCTAATTAGACCGAACAACCAAATGACCTTCCAGACTTCATTCCGGACGTCCTTCTGGATGACCTTCTGGACAAAGCGGGGTGGCGGGGGCTGAAGCAGAGGCAGTTAGGGGTGATGAGGCAGGCAGGCAGGCAAGCAGTTAGGGGCGATCAGGCAGGCAGGCAGAGTGGTTAGGGGCAATGAGGCAGTTAGGGGTGATCAGACTGGCAGGCAAGCAGTTAGGGGTGATCAGACAGGCAGGCGAGCAGTTAGGGGTGATCAGGCAGGCAGATGAGAGTTAGGGGCGATCAGGCAGGCAGGCGAGTGGTTAGGGGCAATCAGGCAGGCAGGCAGAGGGGTTAGGAGTAATGAGGCAGGCGGCAAAGTGGTTAGAGACGATCAGGCAGGTATGTGAGTGGTTAGGGGCAATGAGGCAGGCATGCAGAGTGGTTAGGGGCGATAAGGCAGGCAAGCGAGCGGTTAGGAGCCAGCAGTCCCAGATTGCAAGAGGATGCGGGCCAGGCTGAGGGGACCCCCGCCCCCGCATGAATTTCGTGTACCGGGCCTCTAGTATATATTATTAATTTCAGAGAGGAAGGGAGAGGGAAGAGAGATAGAAACATCAATGATGAGAATCATCGATCGGCTGCCTACTGCATGCCCCCTACTGAAGATTAAGTCCACAACCCAGGATATGCCCTTGAGAGGAATCAAACTGGGACCCTTCAGTCTGCAGGTCTACACTCTATCCACTGAGCCAAACCTGCTAGGGCTAAGTGTTTTTTTATAATGTCTAGATTTTTATTAATAGCCAAATTCTCCCATGTCATTAGGTTGCACAGTCTACTTGCTTTTCTTGTAATGAAATATGATTGTACCAGTATCATTCCTTAACTAATTCATCTCTTTCCATACATTGGAACCATCATCTTTGCTATTTTAAATTCTTAATCTGTTACACAGACCCTTTGGTGTATTCCTAAACCAATTCCATAGGTCTCTGATTATTAAAATGGATATCTTAATCCTTTTTTAAGCCTTGATAAAATCAGTTACGATTCCACACAGATAGTAAAATACCTGTGGCTACTATACCTAACACAAAGTAGAAAAGTCTTTGTTCTAATTTTTAACAAAGTACCATAATAGCAGCCAAGGGGCAATTGACTCAACAGTTAAATGTATGTATAGCTGTGGAAAGATAAAAAAGAAAATATTCTTATCCTATATAATAAAGAGCTAAAATGCAAATGATCGTCACGCCCTCGTGCCAGGGGACCTGAGGTCAGGTCCCCCGCCCCAGTGCTGGGGCCAGGGGACCTGAGGCCGCGCCCCCTGCCTGGCAGGTCTTGACAGGGAACCTGAGGCTGTGCCCCCCGCCCTGGCGGGGCTTGATGGGGGTGGGGCCAGCCGGGTCTGGGTCTTGTTCGATTTCGAGGTGCATGCAGTTGGATGGGGACTTGACTCTGGGTCCCGCGATGCGGCAGATTTTCATACACGTTTTACTAATTTTCTTTCATCTCTGACACTTCTATTATAGAGAAAGGGCAAATAGCAATATTAAAATATTTTCTCTAATTAATTCCCTTTTAATGTGCACGAATTTTGTACACCGGGCCACTAGTTTATTTATAATAGCTTATTCAAGATAGTTTTTAAAATACTTCTCTTAAATCAGAAAGAGTAGAGAATTATCCAAATGATTAAGCATACAGGTATTAACAAAACTATTATACTTGACAGATAAACTTCTTATCCAAAACAATGAATTCCAAAGAAAAGAAGGTTTCATACCTGAGCATTTGAATCAGTGAGTGTCTCGGTTCCAATAAGTGATAATTTATTCTGATACTTGATTTAAAAAGTAAAAAAAAAAAACAAGTCACACTATAACCCAAAATTTCCTCTCCCTCCCCTTTTATACCAGTCAATGTCATATTCTTTTAAAACAATACACAATTACCTGATGTAAGACAACAAATTGTTTTCAATTCCACACTTTCTAAGCAAGAAGGTAAGGAAGGCAGCCAAATTGGTTCCAAGATGAACACATTAAAAGTAAAAGGGTATACCTGACTCTATAAAGAATTTAAAAAATTAATATGGGAAATAAGAAAAAAAGAATGAAAGCGAAAACTAGGGTGAGTTAGAAGCTAGATAATGGAAAAATGGGGAACAAGAGGGAAATCACTATAGGAAAATAACAAAAGAGGTAAGAAGACATTTATAAAAAAATAAAGCTTTTAAGACACATTTTTATTTATGCCATTAAAAAAATCCACAACTGTTAATAGCAATTATATTTGAACAAAATTATGATTAATTTAAATTTTATTTGTGGTTACTTCTATTTACAAAATCTTTTTTTAAAATATACTTTTATTGATTTCAGAGAGGAAGAAAGAGGGAGAGATAGAAACATCAATGATGAGAGAGAATCATTGACTGGCTGCCTGCTGCCCACCCCCTACTGGGGATCGAGCCTGCAACCCATCAAGCCTGCAACCCAGGCATGTGCCCTTGACAGGAATCAAACCCAGGACCCTTCAGTCCGCAGGCCAACGCTCTATCCACTGAGCCAAACCAGCTAGGGCAACAATAATGACATAGGCCGTGGAGCAAAATCTCAAATGCTCTAGAGAATAACAGTTTTGTAGCTTCTTTTATGCATTTGAAATTAAGGATGGAATGTACATGGAGGTGGGAGAAAGTAAGGTGGGTATTAGATTACAGGATAGTTAAAAAAATTATGTGCTCTCTTTTTTAAATTTCCAACTGAAAATTTACTGTGAAGAATAGAATGTGAAAAAAATGACTGTGGCCTGGATCATATACTGTGATACACTATCATATGCTATTTCAAGTAGAACAAATTTTTACCAAAATACTGTAGTGTACCAGAAGTGACTCTATCTCATGAACTCAAAAAAATACATGCAATTCAAAAATAACATTTTCTAAAGTAACTCATACTTTTACTCAAACTCCAGAATTGGGTGTCCTCTAACTTCTATATTCTCTATCTCAGGAAATAACTCCACTAATCATCCACTGGCCCAAGCCAGGAACCTGAAACTATCCATAACTCCCCCGTTTCACAACAATTAATCTCCAAGTGCTTTTGGTCCTACCCCCTTAACATCCCTTGAATCCATTCTTCTGTTTGCAATGACAGGATTTAGCCCTTCAGTACTTCTTACCAGGACTACTACTACGGTCTCCTAAATGCTCTACCTGTAGTCTCACTTTTCTTCAAAACCACCAGAGTAATTTTCTCAAACTATATATCGCATCATGTCACTTCATATTTATAACCCTTTAATGGCTCCCCACAGTATACACTCAACAAAACTGGCCATGTACTTGCCCCTAATTACCTCTCCAGTCTCACTTCACAAGTCCTCTTTTCCTAATTTACATAAATCATAATATTCTACATGGAGTTCTCTACCAGTAAACTCTTTCAATCTTTATATATTTCGTTCCTTCTACTTTGTATGCCTCTCCCAATTTCACAGGCTAACTCCTATTAATCCTTTAGAAATGAATTCAGTCATTACCTCTTTTAGGACACTATCCTTGACCCCTTCAGTCTAGGTTTAGGACTCCTCCTAAGTATAATCTCTGTATTTCTACAATACTTTTAATATAATGGTTATTGCCTCCATTAGATTATAATCTCCTTGAGGGTAGGGATTGCTGTAATTTTTTTCTCTTCCTACAGTTCATCCAGTATAAACTTCATTGAATGTTATAGGTCTAAAACTTATATAAATATTTATTGTACAACATTAATGACTTTCAGGAATCAGCAGAATTATTTCTTTCTCAAGTCTATTATTGAAATAGAATTAAATCTTATAGTAATTAATTGATATATCATTTTAATCTCTTGGTACTTACTTCTTCCAGATCTTTCCACATTTCTTCACATTTTTTAATAAGTTCTTCCTTAGCAGTTGTAATATCTTCATCTGTAGTACTATCTGGATCTAGATCTTGGTTACTCATTGATATTGCCTTGTGATTTCCTTAGCCTTATAAGAAAACCTAAAGTAAAAAATATTTGTTGAATACCTATTACTTGCCAGATACTCACCTAGGAGCTAAAGGTGTAACAGTGAACAAAATAGATAAAAATCCCTCCTATGATGGTGCCTACATTCTAGCTAAGAAAAACACAAATAAGCCTAAAAATGTTAAAAATCATACTATAGTACATAAAATGATTTATAAGTGCTATGAAGAAAAGAAAAGCAGAGAAGAAATATAGCGAGTGCTGGGGAAGGGGCAATGTAATTTTCCATAAGGAGGCCATATGAAGTCACTGAGAAGTTGAGAACTGAGCAAAAACAGAAAGGAAATAATTGAGACCTGGTGATATTTAGGGGATGATGATCCAGGTGAGGTACCTGGAAGTGCAAAGGCCTTGGGTGATAAAATAGCCACTGTGACTAGAGCAGAAGATGTAAGATAGAGAACACAAGATGAAGTCAGAGAGATGATAACAGATCATGCGGGCTTTAGGCCATTTTAAGGACTTAGGCTGAGATAGTAAGTGATTGAAGAGGAATGACATGATTTAAGTAACGTTTTAACAGTATAACTCTGGTTAATTACAGCCAAGTAAGGACAGAAGCAGGAAAGCCTATTAGAAAGCTATTGCAATAATCCAAGCAAGATGTGGACCAGGATTAATACTGAGGCCGTACCAAATGTCTAATTCTGAATATATTTTTAAGATGGAGTCAACAGGATTTCCTAACAGCTTACATATACTAGTAGTGTCAATTAAAGAGAGGAGTCAATTATTACTAAAAAGGTTTGGAAAGATGACTTTGCCACTTAGTGAGATGGGGAAGATGGTGGAAGAAACAAATTCAGCAAGATTAAGAATTCAGTTTTGGCCTGGCCAGCATGGCTCAGCGGTTGAGCAACAACCTATGAACCAGGTCACTGCTCAATTCCCGGTCAGGGCATATGCCCAGATTGTGGCTCGATCCCCCGTGAGGGGTGTGCAGGAGACAGCTGATCAATGATTCCCTCTCATCACTGATCTTCCTATCTCTCTCTCCCTGCTTGAAATCAATAAACATATGTATATATATTTTTAAAAGTGTGTATACATTTTTTGGGACACCCTATATTTGCACAAGTCTACATGGGTATGCTTACTGCAACATTATTTATAAAAAAAAATTTATAAGTGTAACTCAACAGATTGTCTAAGGTTTAAAACCTAGCTTTAATACTTACAAGCTGTGTGACCTTGGGCAAGACACTTAAACTCCTTATCTTTAAAATGAAGATATTACTTACACCCTAGGGTTGTTGTTACAATTAAATGCCTTAATATATGTAAAGCTCTTAGAACTGTACCTAGCATATAAAGTGGTATATCAACATCAGCTATCAACATTACTATTAGCAATCTGAGTATCAATTAGTAGAAAATTGGTTAAATAACTTACGCCATACCCAAAAATGTTTTCACTAAATATCTTCCTTGCTATATGCAAAAGACATAGTTAAGTTCACAAAACCATAGTCATTAACAATCTTAGAATATTTTTAAGCAAAAAGTAAAAAAAATGGCCGAAACCAGTTTGGCTCAGTGGATAGAGCGTCGGCCGGCGGACTCAAGGGTCCCAGGTTCGATTCTGGTCAAGGGCAGGTACGTTGGTTGTGGGCACATCCCCAGTGGGGGGTGTGCAAGAGGCAGCTGATCGATGTTTCTCTCTCATCGATGTTTCTAACTCTCTATCCCTTTCCCTTCCTCTCTGTAAAAAATCAATAAAATATATTTTTTTTTAAAAAGTAAAAAAAATGTGTTTTAAATATGCCTTAACTTAGAAATTAAGTGCAAATTGATCTTTCCCCACTTTGTAGACTACTAAGCAATACAATATATTATCAGTATGCAAAAGCAATGTGAAACTGTGTGTGCTTGAGCCTGTGGATAGATATTCAACAAATTAGCTGGATTGGCAGCTCAATGTAGTAGTAGAATACAATGAGGTATATAAAAACAATAAATAAAAACAACTAAAGGTTTAACTTTACCCCTTTCCCACATTTTGTATCCTTAAATCTACCTTTCTGGAAATACTTCCAACGTCCTCAGTACCCCAATTCTGAATTATTTATTGATGAACAATATTGCTTATTTGGGGGTACCATCCTGTACAAACTTAAAACGTCTAATACCAAATTTAAAAAATTCATACTAGTATTGGAAAAAGACTAATATACAAGAAGTACAGAAAGTACCCATACAATTCTAAACTGTAATCATTCACTTATCCAACAGATATGCTCTTAATGTGGCAATAGCTGTGTAGGTGAAAAAGTCTCAGTCTTCATGGAGTTTCCATTTTAACTGAGGAGAGACAATATAAACAAATGGATAGGATTTCAGGTAGTGAGGAGAGCTACGATTAGGTAACTTACGCCATACAGATTGCAAATGCTTTCAGAATTCAGGATAGAGAAGAGCAGAGACATCTACCTGGAAAAATAAAGGGCTGAGTACAGTGCTGGGTGCACAGTACTAGCTCCCTACCTTTGTCATTATCAGTCTTATCCTCATTATTACCAGTCTTATCCTCATTATTTTTGCCATGGGTCTAACAGATGAGAAGCAGTAAAGGTGAAAGCTAGATTTGGTGTAGAGATGCTTTCAAGGCATAAAAACATAAGACTGGAAGGCAAAGATGAGCATGGCAAATTCGTGAGAGACACACAAAACAGTGATCTGATTAGAGCAGAAGGCAGGGAAGAAATCAGACTAGCTAGGTAGAACAGGCCAAATAAAGGGAGTCTTTAAAATTAAAAGCAAAACAAAGAAAAACCCTTAGAAAGTACTTACTACCGGCAGTTCCTTTCCTGTATCTGGGGTCCACATCCAAGCAGAAGTAAAGAAGAGATTCACCTACCGTAGTTTGAAATACAGTAGGTAACCAGGAGGCTGTTAAGTAGGTATTTGAAAGCAGTGATTTAGGGAGGTCATTTTGACAAGCTGTACTTAATGGATTAAAAAACAAAGGATTAAGATGGTAAATGTCTAAATGTCATGTTAGGTGTTTGTCTTTAACCACGGGGTATTTCTTTTCTTTTTTTCCATGAAGAGAGCTGAAGCCCAGAAGGCCACTAAGAGATGGAAGCCTAGACTAGAGTGAAGGCAGAAGGGTGCGTGGTCCCGCCAGGGGGGCCACGCCGGCATGGCTGGGTCTCTCCCCAGAAAACAGCAGCAAGCGCTCACCACCTTCTTCAGAGCGTGGGGGGGAGAATCCAGAAGCTCTGGGGAGAAGACCTGTTTGGAGCACCGGAGGGAGCCCAGGGAGCCAGTTCCTTCAACTCCCCAGCGCTCCGTCCTTCTCCCTTAACCCGCGGCGTTCTGGAGCCGAAGAGCGGGACTCAAGGCCCCGCGGGGCCATCCGGTTTCCCGGAGGTAAGGGTCCCCCACTCTCCGGGCCGCAGCTCTCCATCCAGCCCCGGCCGGCGCGGTCGCCCCTGCCCATTTCTTACCGCTCAAGCCCCGGACCGGCAGCCGCCGCCTCCAGCTGTCCACACGCCTGCGCCCCGGAGCCGCGCGCGCTGCTTGCTGATTGGGCCCACCACAGCCAATCCCGAGCCTCCCTCGGCTGTGACGAGCCGGCGGCGCTGCCCTGGGATTGGTTGTTGAGCTGTGAGTGTCGCGCCTTTACCGACGATCCGGACAACATGGCGGCGGAAGGGGCTAGTGATTCCCAGCTAAGAAGAAGAAGGCGCCGAGAGCCGGAGGAACCGGAGAAAACGGAACTCAAAGAGAGCGAGCTGGCAGCGGCAGTAGCAATGGCCCAAGAGAACGAAGAGGATAACGAAGAGCGCTGGGTTGGGCCCTTACCCGTAGAGGCAACACTGGCCAAGAAGAGGAAAGGTAGTTACGGAGATGGGCCTGCTGCGCGCCCCGAGCGGGGACCCTAAAGCCAGACCCGAAGACGGTGGTGCGTTTGTGAGGTTTTGCGCCCTCGGAGCCGAGGGTCGTCCTTCTCACTTCTGGCCACTCTGGGCCTGTACGTGCTCCCGAAGTAATGATTTGGACGCAGTACAGCGTCTTTTTGATCCTATCAAATACTGTTAGCCACTGACTTGTTATATAGATGCTAATGCTTCTTTATGCCAATGCTTACCATGTCCCTGGCACCTCTCATTTAGTCCCTACGGCGGCCTTAGGAGGTTGGAATTTGTAACTCCGGTTGGAAGATGCGGAAGAGTACTGGTTCTCTTAGAGGCGTTCAGTTCAGGAGCGGTGTCAGGGTGTGGGGACGCGAGGCGGGAGTGAGGGAAGGGCGGTGCCCATTTAGAATCAGAAAGTGTACGTAAGTAAAGATGAGTTCAACCCTGCCTCTTCAACTAATGAGTTTTGTGATTCCCGGGGTAAGTGTCCTGGATCACATATTTTCATCGAAAACACGAGCTCTGTGGTTTTCAAACCATACTCCTTGCATACCAGGACAGGAAGCATTTTGCTGTTAACGTGGAACAGTGACAAAATGTTATCAAACAAAACGAAGTGAGTAAAGGAATAGATTACATTTTCTTTTCCTTCCAAGTTCTGTGAAATGTTTCCTTAAACGGGTAAGACCATTAAAATGTGGCCTTTTAAAAATTCAAATCCTACTTTATCACTTTCCTTACTTAACTCTTGAATTAACTTAACTCATGATTTTCAAAATAAAGTCCAAACTCCCTATGATGGCTTACAAGGCCTTTCATGATACGCTCCCTCCGTCCTTATCTAGCCAGCATATTTCCATAATAACCCCTTGTTTCTCCTGTGCACGTGGGCCATACTCTTTCTCCACTGGATGACTGTTGGGGTATCTTGGTGTGTCTCTCTACCTGGAATATTTGCCCTCACCCCTTTGATTTGGCTAACCTTTTGTTGTTGTTCAACCCTTTGGGCTCAGCTCAGATATCACCTCCTCTGGGAAGCCTGTGACTTCACCAGCCTGGCCTGGGTTTCTAAAGCACATTGCTAATAACTCTGAGATAATGTTTACCACAGGTAGCCTTCAAATTTTATGTCTCCGAATTTTGAAAAACCTTGTGTTTTTTTTTTAATCCTCACCCTAGGATATTTTCCCTTTGATTTTTAGAGAGAGTGGAAGAGAGGGGGAAAGGGAAAGGCAGAGAAATATCAATGTGAGAGAAACACATCGATTGGTTGCCTCCTGCATGTGCTCTGGACAGGGCCCGTGTGCGGAGGAGCCTGCAACCAAGGTATGTGATTTGTGCCCTTGACCGGACCGGAATCCTTGCCGACTAGGGCAAAAAAGCTATTTTTTTTAAACCTTGTACATTGACACCCTTAAAGTGTTATTACCTTTTTTTATTATTATTATTCCCAAGGCTTCCTGATAAATGTTTCCATAATAACTTTTCCTCATTGCACGTTTTACATTTTGAAATTATATATTTATTCATGTGATTGATTAATGTTTCTCTCCACTGCTAAGACTAAGCATATAAGAGCAAGTCTTGCTCCATTGCTTTGCATATAGCAGGTACTCAATAAGTATTTACTGAATGAATATTACAGTGTTTATGCTCTTATTTTATTGAATTAGAATATTCTTGCATATCCTTTTTTATGGAAAATAAGGGGGGGATGTCAAAAATATCAAAGTGATGATATTACTATTAGGAGACAATGATCTTAGAAACTTAAAAAACAATTGAGACAGATACGGAAATTATTAGGTGTGAAAATCTTCACCCTTAATTAGATGCTTATTGTATTTAAGTCACTCCATAGCATATTCAGTTTGAAAAAAATTGAAATTTCAAAGATGTATGAAATGTTTTAAAAAATAATTGAAGCCCTGGCTGGTGTGCACAGTGGTTAGAGCATGGGCCCCGAGCGCCAAAGGGAGGCAACCAAGATGTTTGTCTCTTCCTCTCTCCCTCCCACCCCACTGCCTTCCATTCTCTAAAAATCATTGGAAAAAATATCCTTGGGTAAGGATTAACAGCAACAACAAAAACATCATTGAAGGTTTTGTCTAAAAGGACAGGAGTTTAATAATATATTTAACTTTCTAGAAATGGAACCACTTCCTTTAACACGTTGTTTGGCTATTGGGCTTTTGAATACATTTTCAGAAAGACATTATGAATGACTAGAGGCCCGATGCACGAAATTTGTGCAAGTGTAAGCCTGCCTTCCCCCATCTGCTGGCACCGGCTTCCCTCTGACACCCAGGACCTGGGCTTTCCCTCGCAGCCCCAGCTTCATCCGGAAGGTCGTCCAGAAGGATGTCCAGTCTAATTCTCATATTATGTGTTTATTATAGATTGTATGGCACTACCTTTAATTAAACTAATGGATTCTCAAGGACAGAACTATGTGTTATTCTTTATTCCATGTGCCTTGGAACCTATTTTCAATAAATACCTGTTCAATAAGTGAACTAATTGGCAGCAAAAGGCATGTGTATCAGATAGGATTAAGTTTAACTCCATATTACAGAAAACAACAAAATAACATTGAAAAGGTAAAGATATACTTCTCTCATATGTAAAAGAAGTCCCAAAGTAGACAGTCTAGGATTGGTTTGGAGGCTCCAAAGGAACCTAGGCTTTTTCCAGTGTTCTGCCCCTAGCATCACTAGGGAATGGCCCTCACCTTTGTCCTGAGTGGTTATTAGAATTATGGTGCTCACTAGAGGACCGGTGCATGAAATTCATTCATGGGGCGGGGTGGGGTGGGGTGTCCCTCAGCCCAGCCTGCACCCTCTCCAATCTGGGATCCCTCTCACAATCCAGGACTGCTGGCTCCCAACTGCTCGCCTGCCTGCCTTCCTGATTGCCTCTAACCGCTTCTGCCTGCCAGCCTGATCACCCCGTAACCACTCCCCTGCCAGCCTGATTGATGCCTAACTGCTCCCCTGCCAGCCTGATTGCCCCTACTGCCCTCCCCTGCAGGCCTGGTCACCCCTAACTGCCCTCCTCTGCAGGCCTGGTACCCCCCAACTGCTCTCCACTGCAGGCCTGGTCACCCCTAACTGCCCTCCTCTGCAGGCCTGATACCCCCCAACTGCCCTCCCCTGCAGGCCTGGTCACCCCTAACTGCTCTCCCCTGCAGGCCTGGGTCCCCCCAACTGCCCTTCCCTGCAGGCTCGGTCACCCCCAACTTCCCTCCTCTGCCTGCCTGGTCACCCCTAACTGCCCTCCCCTGCTGGCCTGATCGCCCACAACTGCTCTCCCTTGCAGACCTGGTCCTTCCCAACTGCCCTCCCCTGCTGGCCATCTTGTGGTGGCCATCTTGTGTCCACATGGGGACAGCCATCCTGTGTGTTGGAGTGATGGTCAATTTGCATATTACTCTTTTATTAGATAGGATAGAGGCCTGGTGCACAGGTGGGGGCCGGCTGGTTTGCCCTGAAGTGTGTCCTGGATCAGGGTGGGGGTTTCCTTGGGGCATGGGGGTGGCCTGGGTGAGGGGCCTGTGATGGTTTGCAGGCCAACCACGCCTTCCAGCGACCCAAGCAGAGGCCCTGGTATCTGGGATTTATTTATCTTCTATAATTGAAACTTTGTAGCCTTGAGCCAAGGCAGGCCAGGGCTGTGGAAGCTTGGCTTCCTCCATCGCCAGGGGCAACTCAAGCCTCCTGCTCTCTCCAGCTCCGTGGCTGCTGCCATTTTTGTTGAGATTTATTTATCTTCTATAATTGAAACTTTGTAGCCTTGAACAGAGGCCAGGGCTGCGGGAGCTTGGCTTCCTCCATTGCTGGGGAAACCCAAGCCTCCTGCTCGCTCCGTGGCCACAGCCATCTTGGTTGGGTTAATTTGCATATTAGCTCCTGATTGGCTGGTGGGTGTAACGGAGGTATGGTCGATTTGCATATTTCTCTTTTATTAGATAGGCTATCCCAGTTCCAAGCTGTAGGACTGAGGAAGGGAAGAAGGGTACACCTTTTATTTATTTTGAAGAAGAATTCTTGACTGTGACACAACATTTCCACTTTTATCTCATTGGTGCAATGTTACACTTAACTGCAGGAGGTGAGAAAGGTTATCTTATAGCTGGATGTCAGTATGCTCATGTAAAACTGGGGATTTTGTTACTAAAAATGATGGGAAAAGTAATCCACTGGACAGAGCTTTGAGTCTGATATACAGTAGTTATAAAAAACTGAAATAGCTCATTTTACTTGGCAACTTTGTGGAAATTTTTGGGTAAATAAAATAGTCATTGGATTATTTTGTTAGGTACACATATATTATCTTTTACTAGTAAAATTGTTTATAGCTCATATAATGAAATGAATATTTTCTCACATTATCACTCTTACAAATGTTTTGCCCCTGGAAAGTGCTTTGGAAGCAGTCAACTGGATACTCTCTAGGGTTTTCTCAACTCTAAAAAAACCAGTATCGTGCTTCAAAGAGTATTAGTGCCTTAAAGATAAACTGAGACATCTTATAGATGGCTACTGGCCTCTTATTATTTAAATTAGCACTAATAATTGGATCTATGTGGTTAGAAAAATGGTTGTGGTATGTTCATGAAGCTTTTTAAGGTTTTTGTTTTTGAATGAAACCTTCATATTAAGCCAGCCATTCAGTGCTTAAGTTCTGGGGAAAGTTAAGTATCTATGTATTACTTAAGAACTTGTGACTTGCTAAATATTAGTGCTGTTCAATATTGTGCAATAATAAAAGTTACAACTGACATGAGACACTGAACTTTTGTTTTTATTACATGTGGAATAGACAAAGAAAATCTAGATGAAAATACAACATAGAATTTAGAAATACAAAATAGTATTTAGTTCCAGTTGTTAAAAACAATTTTTTTCCTTTTTTCCTCAGTTCTAGAGTTTGAAAGAGTATATCTTGATAATCTCCCCAGTGCATCTATGTACGAGCGCAGTTACATGCATAGAGATGTTATCACCCATGTAGTGTGCACCAAGTAAGTGTATCATATCTTCTTACATTTTCTGAAAATATTTTTTTAAAATACTTACGTTTTGACATGGACTAATAGAAGTAACTTTAGGATATTATGGATTTCTATTTAATTTTATAGGTTCTGTGGAAGTTTAAGTTAAGGCTGACATGTTCTTTCCTCTATCACACAAGGAATGCATCCTCTAAGACAGAACTCTTCAGTTTGTGTGCATGTCTTTTGGAAATAAATGCCAAAAGAAGATGAACTAGTCTGAGCTTTCCAGAAGAAGAGTATATTAGTTAAACAGATGGAGTAATTGGTAGCTGGCCCCTTCAGTACTAATGGGGAAATGATTAGAACTAAGACAACCTGGAAATGTCACAGGACCTTCAAAATAAATGAATGGGATTTGGAGAAGAATAATCATAATAGTAATATTCTACTGTATGTTAAGTGCATATTATACCCAATACTGTTCTAATGCTTTTTCATAAATTATCTCGTTCATCTTAAGAACA
The DNA here is from genome assembly GCF_027574615.1 of Eptesicus fuscus. Lineage (NCBI taxonomy): Eukaryota > Metazoa > Chordata > Mammalia > Chiroptera > Vespertilionidae > Eptesicus > Eptesicus fuscus. The sequence goes on along the minus strand of NC_072476.1, from coordinate 79,170,603 downwards.
GTCTAATGAGGTAGTACTATAATCTACATTTTATAGGTGAGGAAGCAGGTTTAGAGAAGTTAAATGGCGGATGAGGCTGGAGCAAAAAATGCAAGGGTTAAGTCCTAGAGAGTTTTCTATTCCTTGTATGGATTTTGAGCCTATAATCAGGAGAGTAACATCAGGTTTATTTTATTAAGACCACTCTGGCTGTGGTGAGATTAATGGATTTAAATAGGGCCAGAATGGATATAGTAAGAGCAGTTAAGAGACTAGTATAGAAATCTAGATGAGATATGATGGTGACTTGGATGATATTGGCAGTGATTATGGAAAGAAGTAGATGAATTACTTTGTTCTTTGAATCAATTGGAAGCCATTTAAGATATACATGTAATTAAAATACCATTTTTAATTGTGGTTACATAAAATATCCTTATTTTTCCTTTATAGAATAATTCTGACAGACATTAGCACTTTTCCCAATCCAAAGTTACCAGTGTATAAAGCAGCATATTAGACTAGAATTGCTGTCACTCTCTCCTCAAGTTTTTCTGTTGTTATTGTTAATCCTTACCCGAGGATATTTTTTACATTAAGTTTTGAGAGTGGAAGAGAGAAAGGGGTGCGGGGAGAGAAACATCGATGTGAGAGACACATTGATTGGTTGCCTCCCGCATGTGCCCCAACCAGGCCAGGGATCGAACCTGCAACCCAGGTACATGCCCTTGATTGAGAATCAAACCCGTGACACCTCGATGCGTGGGCTGATGTTCTGTTCACTGAGGAACACTGACAAGGCTCCTCAAGTTTATGTTTGTTTGTTTGTTTGTGTGTGTGTGTGTGTGTGTGTGTGTGTTTTCCCAAAACAGCAGGGTATAACAGAAAGATTATAGATTTTGAAGTTAGGCAGATCTGACATTGAATGCCGCTCTTCAGTTGTGGACTTAGGGAAAATACATTTAACATTTCAAAACTATTTTCTAATTCAGTGGTCGGCAAACTGCGGCTCATGAGCCACATGCGGCTCTTTGGCTCCTTGAGTGTGGCTCTTCCACAAAATACCACGGCCTGGGCAAGTCTATTTTGAAGAAGTGGTGTTAGAAGAAGTTTAAGTTTAAAAAATTTGGCTCTCAAAAGAAATTTAAATTATTGTACTGTTGATATTTGGTTCTGTTGACTAATGAGTTTGCTGACCACTGTTCTAATTCATAAAATTATTATAAAAAATACCTACACTAATAGAGTTCCTGTAAAGATTAAATAAGGTAATATGTGTAAAGTACCTAGCACATAGTAGGTTTCAATAAATGGTTTCTATTTTTATATACCTGCAGACAGGATTATTCTGTACAAAATCTTTTTTTCCCCTAACTATATTTTTGGTAATTTAAACAACCAAAATACCTTGCATAGAATACAAACAAACCTATATTGAATTTTGCTGTATATGAAAGTAATATGTGGAGATTTAATTTATGAACTTCTGAAAAATAGAACCTTTTCCCTGTGAAAAGATAGCCAGTAGGGTAATTTTAACATTAAAATACTCTAAGGTCTAGTGATTCCCAGTGAGATTTATTTTCTTTATTTTTTTAATGTCAAGTCCCAACTCAATTCTGAGCCTAGGTCTTAAGGTGAAAATTAGTTACGATATCCAGAAAAGAACTTCAAAATTTGCAATGTTCTATCTATCCTAATATAGTGGCCTGCATAAAGGAAGATTTTTTTTGAAAACCTTTTCTGAAAGAGTCAGATATTCTCAGTTAATGATTGCCTTGGGGATACTGAGTGATTCATAGATTTGTTTTAGATGTTAACTTTTATAATTTCATATATGCAGGACAGACTTTATTATTACTGCCAGTCATGATGGACATGTTAAGTTCTGGAAAAAGGTAGAAGAAGGAATTGAATTTGTTAAACATTTTCGCAGTCACCTGGGTAAGAATTTCACTTTTTTTTTTTTTTTGGCTCTCTTAAACTGTACTAACTCGTGTGTGTGTGTGTGTGTGTGTGTGTGTGTGTGTGTGTTTTAAGTTCCAAATATACTTATTATTAAATATAAAGATGTTAGCTCTGTAAAGTTTTTTTAAACTTTTTTTTTTCTTTGAATTATGTGCATTTATGTCATTGGTATTTATATTTTAATTTTATTTATTTAAACAGGAGTTATTGAAAGTATTGCAGTTAGCTCTGAGGGAGCATTGTTCTGTTCTGTGGGTGATGATAAAGCAATGAAGGTGTTTGATGTAGTGAACTTTGACATGATCAATATGCTGAAGCTTGGGTGAGTCTTTCTTAAATTACATATTTTTTGACTTAGTGAAATAATTTTTTAAAAATATATTTTTATTGATTTCAGAAAGGAAGGGAGAAGGAGAGAGAGATAGAAACATCAATGATGAGAGAGAATCATTGATTGGCTGCCTCTTGCACAACCCCTACAGAGCCCCCAACCTGGGCATGTGCCCTGACTGGGAATCGAACCATGTCCTCTGGGTTCATAGGTCGATGCTTAACCACTGAGCCACACCAGCGGGGCATGAAATAATTTTTAAACTAAACTTCACCCATAGGTATTTCTAAACAGAATATGTTACCATTCCATTAAAAAATGTACCTTTGGATTTCGCTTGGGAAATGGTGAATCCTTGTTATGATGCTGTTTGGAGGCTTCTGCTGTGGTTATTGTCATAATCACTGCAGAAATTTCCAAAACAGCATCATAGCAAGAATTCATTATATCTGTTTAACACTGCTTAATAACAAGGGTCCATCATGTCTAATTTACTGGTACTTAGAGTTAAACTTGTGGTATTGTGTTCTTAGAAAGCTAATGCATATTTTTAGAATAAAAGTTAATTGTTGATGATTTTAACCTTTGAAGTATATTGATACCCAAACTTTGTAGTTAAATTGTACAGTAATGAGACTAATACTTTGCTTCAAGCATGTCTTTTTAAAGGTAATATACACCTGAATTTATATACACCTAAATGAATGTCACCTTGAAAGTTTTAGCATTGTTGTCAGAAACAGTTTTGAGACATGTTTTTGTCTGCTCAGACTGCCACAGCAAAAGACCAAAGATTGGGTGGCATAAAGAGAAATTTATTTTCTCACAGTTCTGGAGGCTGAAAAGTCCAAGATCAAGGTTGCAGCAGGGTTTGGTTTCTGGTGTGAATTCTCTTCTGTGTTTCACATTGTATTTTCATTGGGAACAGGGGATGAAAAGAGGAATGATATCTCCCTCTTCTTCTTAGAAAGCCACAGGCCTATGGGGATAGGGTTCCACCCATAAGGCCTCATTTAAACTTAATTACCTCCTAAAGACCCTATGACCAAATACCATTACATTGAAGGTTAGAGCTTCATCATATGAATTGGGATGGAGAAAAACAGTAGTTCAATACAGAGCAGGACTCTTTTGGAATTTCCTATTAAACCAGTGTACAAGCCACTAAAGGAAATCAGTCTCATTTATGGTCAGAACTTATTTTTTTTATTACAAATAGAAACACCTATTGATCATCTGTCTTACTCCCCAGCTTTGTTTCCCATGTTAGCTATTTTTAAAAATAAAATATATACATAAATGTTGAACATTTGCCACCTTTGCAAATATTGACAGAGTATTTTTTTAGGCTCTGATAGAAATTCAAAGAGAAGAGTCCCAAAAATGTTTTGAGCATCAGCACCATCATTAGAATAACGGTAACTTCTCAGACTGATTACTTTGAAGGAGACAACACTCATTTGAGTGTAAAAGTTTGGTGTGTTGATTAACTCTATCTCATTTTTTTAATACTCTGGTCATCAGGGAGCATGTGCAAAGCTTATAGTTTTAATATCAAGTTACCAATAATGATAGTGTGATAAAAGCATGATTTTCTTTTGAACATAGTCATAACTAAAATAATTTGAGTTTTAATATTTCAAGGATGGATTTATAACATACTGTTCAAAAAGCATTGCCCCAAACTATCTTAAGTCCCAGGTCTAGTTAGGTTTCCTTTTCTACTCAACAGAAGTAAATGGTCTGCTATATAGCAATTCTCTTCTTGTAGATTGTAGATCCTCAGAAGTTATTATCAATGCACTGATGAGGTCAGAATGAGAAAAATCAGTAACTGTCCTTAGTTGTTCCTCCCCATTCTGTAACTCTCTGCCTTTTTTGAGCAAGGAATCCAAAACTAGCCAAATCACTGGTCACTGGCCAGGACATTTTTTGGTAGCGGGGATAGGAAGGGATGCTTATTTCTTGTATTGACCTCCCTTTTCTCTCAATTCTTTATTATTTCAGCTATTTTCCTGGACAATGCGAATGGATCTATTGCCCAGGGGATGCCATATCATCAGTTGCTGCTTCTGAGAAGAGTACAGGAAAAATTTTTATTTATGATGGTCGAGGAGATAACCAGCCACTTCATGTTTTTGACAAACTCCATACGTCACCTCTTACTCAAATACGGCTAAACCCAGTTTACAAAGCAGTAGTGTCTTCCGACAAATCTGGAATGATTGAATACTGGACTGGGCCTCCCCATGAATATAAATTCCCCAAAAATGTGAGCTGGGAATATAAAACTGACACAGATTTATATGAATTTGCCAAGTGCAAGGCTTATCCAACCAGCATATGTTTTTCACCTGATGGGAAGAAAATAGCTACAATTGGTTCTGATAGAAAAGTTAGAATTTTCAGGTTTTTAACTGGAAAACTCATGAGAGTCTTTGACGAATCACTAAGTGTAAGTGCAATTTAAATTTAATATATATATATATATTTTTTTTTTTTTTTTCCAGAAAATGTCTTTGTTTTGTGCTATTTCTTCAAAAGATATTTTTTCAGGGTATTAAATTGATAGTTATTTCTCTTGGCATATTATAATATTCAATTGCCTGCTGTCTTGCATTGTTGCTCCTCAAAACTCTCTTCCCTAGGTTTATTTTTTCTGAGCCAATGATCCTTCTATTATGTATCTATTTTTTTCTGTTTTCTTTTGTTTGCAAGCTCATTCTCTTAAGATCTTCAGAACTCATTCTAAGCCACCCTCTCTTCCCACTTTATTCACTCGTGTCTGTCTATGACTATTCCTAAATTTATTTCTCCAGGTTTCTATTATGAACAGACCTGGTACTATCTTTTCCATTTTTCCTTTTTTTTTTTTTTCTATCTTCATGAATGGCATCAACATCCATTAATTGCACAAGCCAGAAACCTGATTCATCCTTAACTCTGCTTCCTTACCCCTCTATTTATCATGAGTCCTGACAATTTTACTTTCTAAATATACTTTAAATCCATCCATTTCCTTTGAGCACACCTGTCACTATCATAGTTCATGATCTTTTGCCTGGCTTATAACATGATCTGCTAGTATCTAATCTGTTATCCATGCTACATGTAGAGTAATTTTTTAAAAGCACATATCTGATCATGTCATCCTTTGAACCTTTCAGTTACTTCCTGTTGTTCTTAAGATCATGACCAAAATAATGGCCTGCCATGTTGTGGTGTCTGCCTACTATTACAGTCTAGTGTAACTCACCTTTCTCCCTGCCTCTTACTCTAGCCAGTTAGGCCTTGCTTCCGTTTCTTGAACATTCTGTTCCTTCTACCTGGAGTTACCCCTCCTTCCATTTCTCCCATTACCTGTTGAACTTATTCTTCAAATCTTAGTGAAAGGGTATCTTCCTCTGGTAGCTTTTCACTATTCATCCAGTCTAGGACAACTTTTTTTTATGTGACTGTATATCACTATTATTTTTAGAAAGCATTTTGTATGGTCCAATTATTTGATTCACGTATATCAACCCCCAATAGACTAAACTTTATACAATCTATGGTCCTGTATTTGTTTTGGCTCATGATTGTATCTCCAGCATTAAGAATAGTACCTGACATTACTGCTAACAAGAATTTGTTAGAGCGTATCATTATAGAATAAGAGTGTATCCATACAGAGTTAACTAGTTTTTGTGGAAACTTGGATCTCATCAGCTGTTTTCATCAAGTACTTCTTTAACTGCTAGTGGTAAGAGTCTGTGTTGAACCTTTGTAGCAGTAATATTTATTGTGTGACAGACAGTGTTGATTCCAGTCTCCGTAGTAACCAATTTACATTATATTCCCTGCATTAAACTCTTCAAAAATGCTATCACTCTTATTAGTGGCACTGTTGTTTGGTGGCAAGTGTTAAATATAATTTGCAAAACTCTACCAACTTGCAGCTCTTCTAAGCTTCCTTAGGAAAAGAAATATTCAAATCCTAGTTTCTGGATATAAATCTCTTTAACATACATACTCTGAGCTGTTCAGTTCCCTCTGTTTCTTCATTATTGTCTTCAACATTTGTTGAAGTGATAGAACTAAAGTATCAAGAGCTCAGTATTAAAACCTATGTCAGGAGTTGATTCAGAATGAGAAAGTTTGAAAAAAATGAAAAAGGCAAATGCCATTTAAATTAGTTGCAATGCTAGTAAGTAGTAAGTCACTGGATTTTCATAGTTCCATGTCACAGGGAGAAGTTTCTAACCAGTAAGAGTCTTAGTTTAAAAGACAAGAAATTTGATTGGATGGTGTGAAGTATCTTCTAGCATTTATTAGCCAGAATCACTGCATATGGCCATACATTTGTATATCACAGAGGCCCTGATAGTAAGGCTAGAATTCTGTAGCAGGATTCTGATGTACTTATCAGGTTAGATTAACATAAAATAAATATATAGCTCAGCTGGTTTGGCTCAGTGGTTGAGTGTCAACCTATGAACTAGGAGGTCAAGGTTCGATTCCTGGTCAGAGCACATGCCCAGATTGCTGGCTTGATCCCCAGTAGGGGGCGTGCAGAGGCATCCAATCAATGATTCTCTGTCATCATTGATGTTTCTATCTCTCGTCTTCTTACCTCTCTGAAATCAATGGCATGGCCATCTACAAACTTTAAGTCTTGAAACTGAATCCTCTAACTTCTAAGCTGTTTCTGACATATGAATATAGAAATCAGTAACATATATTAGTCTCACAGATTGAAGAAAAGGAACTCTAATGACTAGGCTTTTTAGCTGGCCTATAAGACCATTCCCTAACACACCTACCTCCTTTTGATTTTTGGAGCATATTGTTCATTCCATATATAAAAAAACTGGAGATTTCTAGTTAACACAGACATGAAAAAAGAAATAGATGGAACATAAGTCTGGCTTATTTTCATCTGCAATGGAGAACTACTTTTGAATTATGCTCTTTGATGCCCTAAATGTCTGGAAAACTAAATGTAAAGATCATATATTCTGGGAGGCCTATAGTGTAATAATAGTAATTGGATGTGACCCCTATTTTTCTGTATTAATTATCTATAAAAAAAGTAGCCCTAACTGGTTTGGCTCAGTGGATAGAGCATCCGCCTGTGGACTGAAGGGTCCTGGATTCAATTCCCATCTGGGGCACGTGCCTGGGTTATGGGCTTGATCCCCAGTAGGGGGCGTGTAGGAGGTGGCCAGTCTATATTTCTCTCTCATCATTGATGTTTCTCTCTCTCCCTCTCCCTTCCTCTCTGAAATCAATAAAATAAAATAATTTTTTTAAAAAGTAAACCAAATTTCCAAACTAAAGTACACCCATAAAAATAAGCATCTATCCTACATCATATTTACTAATGATAATTTAACTATATGTTAGAACAACTTGAAATATTTTCTGAAATATCATGAAATTGTTATACATTAGTGAAATAATAAGAGTTTATTCATTCAACAGGAATTGAGTGCTGCCCTAGCTGGGTTTCCCAGTGGTTAGAGCAGTGGTCAGCAAACTCCTTAGTCAACAGAGCCAAATATCAACAGTACAACGATTGAAATTTCTTTTGAGAGCCAAATTTTTTAAACTTAAACTTCTTCTAACGCCACTTCTTCAAAATAGACTTGCCCAGGCCGTGGTATTTTGTGGAAGAGCCACACTCAAGGGGCCAAAGAGCCGCATGTGGCTTGCGAGCCGCAGTTTGCTGACCACGGGGTTAGAGCCTGATCCCCTGTACCCTGCATATGATCCCATTTAGGTTGCACATCCTGGTTGGGGAGTGTCTCATCAATGTTTCTCTCTTTCTCTTTCTCCTCCTCCCTCTCCCTCTTCCCCTCCCCCTTCCCCCTTCCTCTTCCCCTCCCCCCCTCCTCCTCTCTTTCCACCCTCTCTCCCCCCAGTTCCCTTCTCTCACTCTCATTCTCCTTCCCTCTCCCTCCCTCTCCTCCATCTCTCTCTAAAATCAATAAACATATCCTAGGGTGAGGATTAAGAAAAAAATTGAGTGCTTAGTATGTCTTCTCCTCCTCCTCCTCCCCCTCCCCCTCCTCCCATTGGATGCTCAGTATGTCAGGCCCTGTGATCCTTATATAAGGACTTCATAGTCTACAGCTACATCATCTAATATAGTACCCACATGTGACTCTTGAGTATGTGGCTACTTCAAATTGAGATAAACTGAAAGTATAAAATACAATTTCAAAGATTTAATATAAGAAAAAAATGTAATTTTATTGAATTGCTTAATGTTTAAATGTTAATATTTTAGATATGTTGGGTTAAATAAAACATTAATTTTACCTGTTTCATTTTTGTTTAATGTAGCTACTTGAAATTTTTAAATTACTTATATGGTTTGCATTATATGTCCAATAGAAACTGCTAGTGTGTAGCTTATAAATGGCAGCAGAAATATCCTATAAAGTAGTAATTACATTGACTTTTTAATTTAATTAGAAGAACCAGTTAGTGTAAATTATTTTTTATGATTGAAATAGTGTTTAGAATCCTCCATACGACATAATACAAATACACAAACTGTCACTTGCTCTTAATGTATACTCTGCTTCTATTTGAATTAGCATTCCCTTTATTATGTAGCTTTTTTGTTAATAAATGGGTTGTTTCCTAGATGTTTACTGAACTACAGCAAATGAGGCAACAGCTACCAGACATGGAATTTGGCCGACGAATGGCTGTAGAACGTGAGTTGGAGAAGGTGGATGCAGTGAGATTAATTAATATAGTTTTTGATGAAACTGGACACTTTGTGTTATATGGAACAATGCTGGGCATTAAAGTTATAAATGTAGAAACAAACCGGTAAGCTTTAATATGATGTATGGTTTTTTTAATGCATTTATTGGGGATCATTTCCTCCTTCAGGGAAACAATGGGCGTTTTGTTTGTTCCAAGACAAGTGGAATGGTCCCAAATGTCTAAACTTAACCAAATGTTTTGACTGGATTTTCTGTGGTCTTTCTGTTGTTTATACTCTTATGTAAAAAGTTTCCACTCATGTTTGTGAAAGAAATGGAAAGAAGATATGCATAGTTTCAAGTTGTTGTTGTTGCTTTTTTTTTTTTAACAAGTTATAGTCTGTCTTTTGATTATTGATTTAAATTAGCCTGGTTCATGTTAAATGTTGCCAAATATTTTAACCACAGAATTCGGCATTACATCCTGCTAGACATAAAATCAGAACTTAAAATGCATGAAACCACAATAAGCCTTTGTGCAAACAGTCCATTTGGTTTTAGTTCAGAAAGCTACAATCAGATACTATCACTGAAGGTAAATAAAAAGAACTTAAAAGTATATTTTAAGGAGAAAAAATATTATGCTGTACATTCTCACATATAAACAAATTTATATTTAGTTCTTAGCAATACAAAAACCTTTGAAGGTTTGCACATAGACTAAAATAATGGGGATAGGTTAAGATTATATGACTGAATGATTGCATTTTTTTTTTACCTGAAAATTATAGCTCCCTACCAATTTTAAAAAAACTTTTTTTGGTGGTGAGGTGGGTAAAGAAACACTTTTTGAAAATCTTTCACTAGTTATTTTGTACAAATATATAGAATAGCTGATTCCCAGCTTTTATCTATAAAGTTATGATTGGAATTAACTCTGAAAATTTTATCGTATAAAACGTTGTGTTTTCCAGGTGTGTGCGGATCTTAGGCAAGCAAGAGAATATTAGGGTGATGCAATTGGCTTTGTTCCAGGGAATAGCCAAAAAACATCGTGCTGCAACTACTATAGAAATGAAAGCTTCTGAAAACCCCGTTCTTCAGAATATTCAAGCTGACCCAACAATAGTCTGTACGTCTTTCAAAAAGAATAGATTTTATATGGTATGTGGAAGTACTAAGAGAGAGACCTTAATGTTTCTTCCAGTTTGGTTGGAGTTTTATTTTCTTGGCTTGTGCTTTCAACTGAAGAGAATGTTGGCAATAATAGACTTTCTAAACAACCAGAATACTATCTTATAACATTAATATTGTAGAATTTTTAAGTAGGACTTGATTGTAAGTATTTCTGTACCGTTTTCTATTCTGTTTTGAAAATTTTTCAACCTGGCTTTTATAACTATTTATGTTGTCTAAGATAATAGGAAGTAAGTGGTTATGGTAATAATTGAAGCCAAAATAGTCTTTACTGTGGGGTTTTAAAAATTATTCTGTTTTTATTATTTTACAATTTTTGCTCTTGAACATAATTTATTTCCCCTGAACTTGCACATTTTCTTCTCTAAACACATTTTTTAACCATTTGACTCCTTTGTAATGCTGCTACTTTAGAACTGTATATTCCTGAGGAATATATTTTCCTAGTGAATTAAAAGTACTTTACATGTTAATTAAAATTGGGCTCAAAATCAAACTACGAAGCTATCTAGAAGTAGCACTGTATGAACTGTTCAATCAAACAGAAAAATCTAAAGTATAGAGACCTCATGTCCTTGTATTCTGTTCTTCACACTGCAGTCAGAGACTTTCTGAGACCCAAATGTGATTACAGCAGGTCCTCAAATATTGTCATTTTCTTTTAACATTGATGAGCGGGGAAAAATTGATTCTCGGCTGGAACCACTGTCAGTGTGGAGTTTGCACATTCTTCCCATGTCTGTGTGGGTTTTCTTTGGGAACTCGTTTCCTTTCACATCACAGAGATGTGCACATTAGTTAATTGCATGTCTGAATTGTCCCAGTCTGAGTGAGTGTAGGTGTGTGTGAGCGTGTCCTGCATAGAACAGGGTCCTGACCAGCCTTGAGCCCTGGACTGCAGGGATAGGCTCCAGACACCCATCACCTGAACTGGAATAAGCAGGTTGTGAAATAATTATCTGACTGGTTCTTACTAATCTTCCTTTAATATATGTATAGCTCACATTTATTTCAATGTTTCATTTCAATGTTTAATATTAGCAGTGTTTTGGATCTTTATTTAGAAGTTGGGGTGATGTTTTTGTGATCAGAAGTAATACCATAGGAACTTAACTCATTTATATCAATTAGCCTGTGGTAAAATTGATTTTGTTATACATTGTTTTGATTAAAGTCGCATTTCCAAGAACCTATCGATGACGTTAAGTGAGGACTTACTATATTTCTCTGCCTAACTCCCCAGCTGTCTGTATCAGCTGGCCTCCTACCTTAAAACTCTTCATTTTTAGGTCATTTGCTACATTAACCATACAGAACTTGATCTCATTTGTGATAAGTTGGTTGTTCTTTTTTTCTTTTTCTTTATTGATTAAGGTATTACATATGTGTCCTTATCCCCTATTGCCCTCCCCACCCCCCCCCCACCCCGGCTCATGCCCTCAACCCCTAGTGTCTGTGTCCATTGGTTATGCTTATATGCATGCATACAAGTCCTTTGGTTGATCTCTTCCCTTCCCTTTTCCCTCCCTCCCGCCTTCCCTCTGAGGTTTGATGGTCTGATCGATGATTATCTGTCTCTGGGTCTGTTTTTGTTCATCAGTTTATGTTGTTCATTATATTCCACAAATGAGTGAGATAATGTGATATAAAAGTAAAATTTTACAAAATTTGAATTTTAGTAGTTTCATATGTGAGCTAAATCAAGATAACTTTAAAGATTCATATAAATAGTACAACAGACTTGCCATTCCTTTGAAAACTGGAGAATAAGATGTGAAAGCAATCGCATTTGTTTATTTGGAATCTATCCAAGTGGACCAAGGAATGCTATTAGGCAAGACAGGGCCTAGGCACAAGCTTTACCTTCCTGAAACTCAGTTGGCATCAGGTAGAGCTTTCTTGGGAAGGAAGATTTCTACTTTCTGAGAGTCAGAAGAAACAGGCCTTGAGAAATCCAGAGTTTTAACAACTGAAAGGTTTTTTTCAATTCTCCCTATACCCTGAGAATCCTGAGATTTCTGTAACTTCACTCAAAATTTACATTCTTTCTCCCAAGCTTCAGGGTTTAGGTATATCAGATGGGGCTCTGCAAAAAAAAAAAAAAAAAAAGTTAAGATTCACTATTGATTTATCTTTGATTCCTCATCCTATCTAGCCCCAGGTCCTGTTCATAGTAATAACAAGTGTTATTAGTAATAACAGTGCTCTCTATATGGTAAGCTCTATTCTCTAAGCAGTTTGCATCCCTTCATTTAATCTTTGTGACAAATACCATTTGGGGTAGTTCTTATTATTCCCATTTATAAATGAGGAAATGTAAGAAGTGAGTTTACTTCCCCAAAGTCACATAACTCGTAAATGACAGAGCTGGAATTGAAACCCAGAGTTTCTAGTGAAAAGTAGGCAGCAGGTGGCAGGTTAGGACATGCTAGAAGGCAGAAGTAGAACACTACGTCAAGAAAACCTGCATCTTGTTAAATGTGTATATACTCAAAAAATTTCTGCTCAAAATGATATTAAATCCAACTTAACATCATACATCTTCATTTATAGATTATTTTCACATAAGTATAAAAATAATTTAACTGCCTTACACACCCTTTGATAGGAAGTGATTCCTGAAATAAGGATTTATTCTGATGTGAATTCATACCTTCCTCAAATATTTCATTAGAAATTAAATTTGCTTGTTCATAAACTTTAACCAGATGAAAATTTTAATTCATTTACTCACTTTTTATTTTCCTCCTTTAGTTTACCAAACGAGAACCAGAAGATACAAAAAGTGCAGATTCTGACCGAGATGTTTTTAATGAGAAACCTTCTAAAGAGGAAGTTATGGCAGCTACTCAGGCTGAAGGACCCAAACGAGTTTCAGATAGTGCCATTATCCACACAAGCATGGGAGACATTCACATCAAACTTTTTCCTGTTGAGTATGTATTGTTTTTGTTGTCTTAAACACCGTTTTAAATGTGTATATTTGAAGAAACTGTGCAACTTAAAGTTTTTGTTATTTTGACTTAAGGAATTTTGCAGAATTGAAATCTTTGATAGAGCATCAACCCTGAAATTTCTGATTAACTGTTACTCTAGACATTTTTATACATATATACACACTAGAGGCCTGGTGCACAAAATTCGTGCATGGGGAGGGATGTCCCTTCAGCCCAGCCTGCACTCTCTCACAATCCAGGACCGCTGGCTCCTAACTGCTCACCTGCCTGCCTGCCTGCCTGATCGCCCCTAACTGCTCCCCCTGCCAGCCTGGTCGCCCCCAACTGCCCTCCCCCCGACCCCCCGCCAGCCTGGTCGCCCCTAACTGCTCCCCCTGCTGGCCTGGCTGCCCCCAACTGCCCCCCCTCTCATTGCCCCCCTCTGCCGGCCTGGTCACCCCAAACAGCCTGCTGTTCGGTTGTTTAGTTGCCCCTCACTGCCCCCGCCCCACAGGCCTGGTCGCCCCACACAGCCTGTTGTTCAGTTGTTACTGTGAGGGCATCCTGACCAATTTGCATATTACCCTTTTATTAGTATAGATACTTAACAGGTTTAAAATACGAGGACAAAACATCTTGGCTATGAAAGTGATGAATGAAACTAAAAAGTTATACAAATGTATATTACTATTACCATTAACTGCACATCCCAACTATAAGATTTGTGGCTCGCTTATTATAACTGGTTTTCCTCTCAAAGCAATCTCTTAAGGGGAGGATACTTACTTTTCCTTCCTGACATTTGCTAGACATCTACTTCCTCTTCCTTACACCCAGTAGCTGTATTTTTTAAAACAAATTCCAATAAAACACATAGGGGCTTCCATTGAAAAAGGGAAAATAGTATTCTGGACATTTTTAAACATTTGCAAAATGAGCATGCAATACCAAATACAGTAGTGTCTCTGTCTAGTCATTATGCAGAAGGTGACATCTTTACACCTTTATTTAAAAGTACTTAGTTATTTTGAATATGAATGTTTTATCATGTCATACGTTGGTACTGAACAAAGAACTAGGTAGTTCTGCCCTAGCTGGTTTGGCTCAGCAGATAGAATGTTGGCCTGTGGACCAAAGGGTCCCGGGTTCAATTCTGGTCAAGGTCATGTTCTTTGGTTGCAGGCTCCTCCCCATCCCGGGCCCTGGTCAGGGCTCATGCAGGAGGCAACCAATCGATGTGTTTCTCTCACATTGATGTTTCTTTTCGTCTTTCCCTCTCTCTTCCACTCTACCTAAAAATCAATGGAAAATATCCTTGGGTGAGGATTAACAAAACAAAAAAAAAAGATGAACTAGGTATCTAGACTCCTGGATCATCTCATTTCAAGTATTTAGAACCCATGCACCCATTAAGCCTGTTGCTCCTTGATGTACTTCATGCAGGATTCTCTTGATTTTTCCCTCCAACCCCAGCTCTAAGAGCTATTACAGGATAATGATACCACATTAAATCACCCCGTGGGATTAGTTAATATTATTTAGAATGCTTCATACTCAGTGTGTCTGATTATCACTTTGATTAAATTTAGGAGATAGCATTTTGGTGAATAAGTTCTTGGTCAGGAATGTATCACTGTAACCATAATACTGTTTTCATGAGAAAATTACCTTTACTGGGAACTTAACCCATCATATACAGCAAATTGTATATATTTTAAGGTGCTATAGTTGTTGTTTTTACATTTTGGTGGTTGTTGTTAATCCTCACCCAAGGATATTTTTCTGTTTATTTTTAGAGAGAGTGGAAGGGAGGGAGAGAGACAGAGGGAAACACCGATGTGAGAGAGACACATAGATTGGTTGCTTCCCACTTGCCCCGACTAGGGCAGGGAATCAAGCCTGCAACTGAGGTACGTACCCTTGACTGGAATCAAACCCAGGACCCTTCAGTGTGCCAGCCAATGCTCTAGCCACTGAGCCAAACCAGCTAGGGCTATGGTTGTATTTTTTAAACTAAATAACCTTGAAGTCTAAATATTGTTAAACTCAACCATAATAAGCAATCTTGATATAAAGATACTACATTAAACAACAATATGCTACTAAACAATAATATACTACTGCTTATATGCCCTTTCAACTCTTATTTGTCTTCAGGTTAGAAGAGGTTATGAAAAAAAAGACTGTCCTTCTGAAACATTCAGATGATATTGAAAACACCATTAGGAAGCAGAACTGCAAAGAAATTGTCTTAAATACTCTGAATAAATTTCATATTTTTAATATATGTCTTATTGTAGGTGTCCCAAGACAGTGGAAAACTTCTGTGTTCATAGCAGAAATGGTTATTATAATGGACATACTTTTCACCGTATAATTAAGGTAAGTTAGCAAATTTTATCATGTAAGGTATAAGAGGTTTAAACCTAAGGCATATCATTCCCTCACACTTAGTTTATTAGAAAGGAAGAGGAAAAATGGACTATGGAAGCCAAAAGAATGGTGATGAATATCAAATCTAAAATCAAGGGCTGGAATAATAGCGTAATCACCATTTTAGAAATACTGCAACAATATTTTTTCAACAGCTGAAAACAAGGTCACATAATGAGTAAAGGGGACATGCTGAGATAAAACCAATAGCCACTGTTCCTAGCAGCTAAATAAGAAGATACGATTTTAAGTAACAGAAGAGCCTGGATGCCACTTAACCTGTGGGAACCACCATGCATGCCTGCAGAGCGGAATGAACCCTGCCCAGGGTGTTGTTGGGCAGCATTCCATAAAACATACGTAGTTCTTGTTTACTGACAAGTCAGAAGTGATAGGAGGAAAAGTCAAACTTCAGGGTTCTGGAGGAATTAATGAAATGAAATCCAGAAAATCGAGTGGTTAGGGAAAGGGAGGTGAGAAGAATGAGGCAATTATATAAGATACTATACAGATACTAAAACTTATTTACACTATTAATTATAGACTATTGGGCAAGATATAGATGTCTATAAATGAGAATACCTTTGCATTTTGTTTTAAATTTGGTAGCAGTTGAGTAATAGAAATACATCATCCAAATTAAAGTATAACTTACTGAGTTTAATAAAATCACTTTATAGAGTGACTGTTATCAAAGTTACAATTTTACTGAATACAAAGCACCCTTGACAACCCTAACTCCAAAGCATACATATAGAAAAGAACAGTGTAATATGTTTGTTTTTAATAATTCTTTATTGTTGAAAGTATTACATATGTTCCTTTTTCCCCCCATTGGCTCCCTCCAGCCCGTTTAATATATTTTTGTGTACTTTCTGTTAAGGGCTTCATGATTCAGACTGGAGATCCAACAGGTACTGGTATGGGAGGAGAAAGCATATGGGGAGGAGAGTTTGAAGATGAATTTCATTCAACATTACGACATGACAGACCATATACACTCAGCATGGCTAATGCTGGATCGAATACTAACGGATCTCAGTTTTTCATAACAGTAGTACCAACGGTGAGTAGAACAGCATTATCTGTAAGCCAAAGATTCATAAGTTATGATCTAAGAGTAAATTCAGTGGATGAGAGCTGCATTAGTCTCTATCAAAATGAAAATAATTTAGATAAGAAAATATAAAATTACCTAACAAATCAGAAATACTTTGTAAAACAATACTTCTGTAATTTAGGACACTTAAGTTTTAGTCACCTTCGCCACTGTTATTGTTTTGTACAGTTCAAAACAAATTATTTCACCTCTGGACCCGTTTCCTCGTCTTTAGAATGGAGAATTAAAATACATGAATTCCTGATTTTAAGACATTTCCCCCCCACATTTTTCTATCTCTGAAATCAGAATGTAACCAATAGCATTGTAGATTTGACAGAATACAGTATAAGAATATCTACCTCTATTGCTATGTAGTTCTACATGATTATAAAAATTATACACTTTAATTTTTGGAAATAAGCACTAAGCAATGAAAGAAAACTATAACTACTATCTGCCAGACACACAGTCTCATGTAATATTCACAATACTTCTAGTATCACTATGCCCAGTTTTAAGTAATAGATGAAGAAACAAATATGACTGACTTGCCAAAGGTCAAGTAGCAGAGCCAGCAGTTGAGTGCCCACATCTTTAATGCCAAAGCACATGCTGCTTAAACTATTCCAAATTGCCTTTTAAACTATGCAAAGGAACTTGCCTTTAGCAAACACATTCCAGCTCCCTTTGATCTGAAAGCTGCACATATTTAAACATTATACTATGCTTTTATATTTTTCTTATAAATATGGAAATTACTCTTAAAATTCTCTAAGTGAAATTACTGTGAGTCTTTTTAATTACATAAAAAAGTAAAGCATAAATTTAAATTCTCTTTAATTTGCTCGCCCAGAGGGTGTGAATTAAGAAACCTGGTTTACCAAGATTTTCCATTTGTCCTCCAACACAGCCTTGGCTTGATAATAAGCACACAGTATTTGGACGAGTGACTAAAGGAATGGAAGTTGTACAAAGGATCTCCAACGTCAAAGTCAATCCCAAAACAGATAAGCCCTATGAGGATGTCAGCATCATAAATATTACTGTCAAGTAAATCAGATGTATCGTTTAATGTGTAAATAAAAATACACATATAGTAAACAGGATTATTTTACATTGGGAATCTCTTAAGACTTGCTGAACATACAAATCATGTTTCAAGGATTACAATATTGTATTTTTATATTTTTCATTAAAGGCCATTTTTTAAAGCTTTGCTTTTTTCTTGCAATATTTCTCACTAGATGAAAAATTGATATGGACTAAACTCGGCCAAAATAGCACTCCTTATATGTAATTTCTCATGAGACTCAAAATCATAGTAAATAATGAGTGGTATGCCTTTGTTCCTTAGCTTTTTATTTTATTTTAATATATTTTACTGATTTTTTACAGAGAGGAAGAGAGAGGGATAGTCAGAAACATCGATGAGAGAGAAACATCGATCAGCTGCCTCCCGCACACCCCCCACTGGGGATGTGCCCGCAACCAAGGTACACGCCCTTGACCGGAATCGAACCCGGGACCCTTGAGTCCGCAGGCCGACGCTCTATCCACTGAGCCAAACCGGTTTCAGCTGTTCCTTAGCTTTTTATTTTATTTTATTTTTTTTAAATATATTTTATTGATTTTTTACAGAGAGGAAGAGAGAGGGATAGAGAGTCAGAAACATTGATGAGAGAGAAACATCAATCAGCTGCCTCCTGCACACCACCCACTGGGGATATGCCCGCAACCAAGGTACACGCCCTTGACCGGAATCGAACCTGGGACCCTTGAGTCCGCAGGCCGACGCTCTATCCACTGAGCCAAACCGGTTTCAGCTGTTCCTTAGCTTTTTAAAACATGCCAGTTAATCTGCCCTGACATGTTTCTTTAGACTTATGAAGAAAGGATCTTAGCCCTCGCGGGTCTGGCTCAGTGGATAGAGCGTCAGCCTGCGGACCCAAGGGTCCTGGGTTCAAGTGTGGTCAAGGGCACGTACCTTGGTTGTAGGCTCCTCCCTGGCCTGGGCCCTCGTTGGGGCTCGTGCAGGAGGCAACCAATTGATGTTTCTGTCTTTCCCTCTCTCTTCCACCATCTCTAAAAATCAATGGAATAATGTCCTAGGGTGAGGATGAAAAAAAAAAAAAGGATCTGATAGTATATACTGTTTCTTTTACAAGGTTTGTGTTCCATGCCAAATAGTTTTGTCTTTTGATCATTAAGTCATAAGTAGTGGTAAATAAAACTTCAGTAAGTAAGTAGGAAGTCCCTTTGGTCATATTAAGTTCCTTAATAATTATTAAGTATTCTTTCAAATATAAGAATAAGAATAAATGAATCTATGAGTCCTTGGTTTTACAGACAGATTGATTTACCAGTTCATTCTTTTTCTAATGCAGCTAAATAATTTTTCTGTCCTCATAGTACTTCTTTCCTTACCTTACTAAATATACTATTAAAAAAAATACACATTGAGTAAAAATGTTAGTATACAACAAGAGATTAATAGAAATTGTAGTAAAACAATGAGTCCAGTCTTATATTGATTTCCCTTCTTGTTTACTTACCCTGATAACTTCATAACTATTAAGAACTATTGCTTCTCATTTCTGGACAAACTCTTCAAGAACTTACAGGAAGAACCTGTTCAACAGATCCGCTTAGTGATTTCATTTGTATACTTTAAATCTTAGCTTACACTCTCCTTCTGTTCATCAGCAGGATATTTCCTTTATTCATTTTATACCACAAACTTTTCTTTTTTTAAAAAAAAAAAAGTTTTTATTGATTTGAGAGAGGAAGAGAGGGATAGAAACATCAGTGATGAGAATCATTGACTGTCTGCCTCCTGCACACCTCCAATTAGGGATCGAGCCTGCAACCCAGGCATGACTGGGAATCAAGAAGGCGACCTCTCATCTCAGTTCATGGGAGGATGCTCAACCACTGAGCAACACCAGCCGGGCTGTACCACAAACTTAGTGATGGAAGCACATGCCAAATTTTGCTACTTTAAAATTGTATCCTCCTCATAATATGTAGAACTTGAAGTTGGACATAAAATGTCTTTTCACTGTGACATTTACCATTTCTTCCTAATTTTAGGTGTTTAGACTTCTCTACCTTTAGATATATTCATTCCTAAAAGCTCAAACCTAAATTTTTGATAATACTGCCACCAGGTGGTGGTGATGCCTCATTTCACTCAAAATATCATTGTTTTGTCTGAGTGAAAATAATATTTAATGAATTTTTCCATTCCATTTTACAAACTTAACATAATCAGTAGACCTAAACAAATTGCCAGATGTTTTTTAAAAGCATGTTTTAAATTATTAGCAAGAAACCATCTAACATTTATTAGTCCTTTTCACTCATTCATTTAGGAGAAAAGTATAGCTAAGCTATCTTCTTCCCTATTCCTATTTTGCAAACTGAGAAGTATCTCAATGTGACATAAAAAGTTTTTTAGCAATATTAGTTCATAGGCTATAGGTAAGTTTTCCAAGCCATTTTCTAAAAACGGTTATTTAAAATGCTATGCTCTCTTGCAATATTTAGGTCTTACGGAAGCCTACACCTGAAACATACATGATCTTGTTGACCAATGTCACCCCAATAAATTTAATTAAAAAACAAAAACAAAACACACACACAAAATAAAATGCTATGTTTTCAAATGAAACAAGGGTAAGTTTAAAATTTAAAAAGCAATAGACTGTTCAATGCAAAATTTTAGTCAAAACACTAGTTATAATACTCATTAAAATGTGACATTGCAAATACAGACTACATTATTTCTAAATCTTTAATATACTACATCTCAAATATGACTTATGAATCCCTACCCTATTTTGTTTTGTTGTCTTCACCACAACACAAACATGAATTTTATTTTTTTTTCATTAAATTTTATTGGGGTGACATTAGTCTACATGTGTGGATTACTAATTTACAAAATCTGTAATATAGGACCATGTGCCCATCACCCAAAGTCAAATCTTCTCCTGTCACCTCATATTAGGATCCCTTTCTTCCCCCACCCCGTCTCTCTGGCAACCACCACATTGCTGTTTGTGTACATAAGTTTCAGTTTCATATTAAACATGACTTTTAAGAATAGTTACTACCACTACTATTAGATGGTTCAAGAAATAATTTTTAGAATAATGATAGGACTTCTTTAAAAGGATTGTAACAGTTTATTGCTGTCTATACTGATCATATGTGTAATGCAAAAATGGCTTCTGGTGATTATAAAGCATTCCAGAATTACACACCAGGGCTATACACTTGAAAAACCTGCTTTACACAAATCATACAGTAATATGTAGGCTTAATACAGAAACTCAGGGCTAGGAATCAAATCCTAATAGATTGTATTTAACATGTTTCTCTTATTCTTAAATTTGACAGTTCCCAGAGGGAACTAGCACAATCTTAACTAATCATTAGTGAAAGAAGACAACCACGAATAGTAATAATGGCCTAAGAAAAATATTTCTTAAAAAAACACAAACATTACTATTATGTACATTATAACCAGGTCTAAGCACAGTTTTAAAAATTGTGTTTAGTAATATGCTAAGAATGTGAATTACAAAGTTTAACAAAATCAGTAAAATAAAAATAATTTACAAGGAAAGCAAGTTTACATATTAGTGTTAGACATTTTTCTTTCAATTACCTATTAGATAAACAGTTCAAGGGCTCACAGGCAAATGTAACATCTTTATTTTTCACAGTTATTGCAATCAGTCCAATATTAAATAATTTAATTCGTAAGTATTATTTATATGCACAAACTACACTTGTAACAGCATGACCTTTTACTTGAAAAATAAAGGACAATATAATTATATTATTTACACTATGCCCATAACACTAATGGACAGTTTTTTAGTGCTTTGTTTTCTAAAAGTTTTGTTGTTTTTAAACAAAATACATTTGAAGAGAATGAACTAAAACAGTACCACCAAGTCACATCTTGTCATCAGACATTAATGTCCTCATAGTTCAACTAAGATTATGATTGAACTTCATCCTAAAATATAGAAAGTATTTTTAAAAAACCATGAAATCTGCCTGGCCAGAGTGGCCCAGTTGATTGAGCATCATCCCTTGCACCAAAAGCTTGCCAGTTTGATTCCCAGTCAGGGCACAAACCTGGGTTGCAGGTCTGATCCCCAGTTAGGGAGCATACAGAAGGTAATTGATCAATGTTTCTCTTTTCACATTGATGTTTTTCTTTCTCCTTCTCTCTAAGCATGCCCTTGGGTGAGGATTAAAAGAAAAAACACAAGAAATTCAATCTAGCTATGTTCAAACATAATAAATTGTACTGCCATAATAAGAGAACATCCTTAAAATATGAAAACCAGTAAAGAGCACAGAATTTTTTAAACTTTTACAATACTGCATAATAAATGTGATGTTAACTTTTTCAATGTTTCTTCTTTTCTTAGATGTGCTTTCCTCTTAGCTTTTCAATTTTCAAGGTCTTGTCACAAAGAGCCTTAATTACATTTTATTGTCAAGATAAATGCACTTATTTTGGTAAAACATTTCAAATGATGTAAATGCTAAGCATTCCCCCCCACTGTTTAAATGACTTCTCATAAGGTAAAGGTAATTTTCTACTTAGATGTCTTTTATGTCAAGACAACCCTGGTTCTTTGTGTAACTTACTACCTTTTACTATAGTCGTTCTCACTAAGGATGCAATATTTTTTTAAAAAGAAACAATAAGTACTTTAAATATGCTGAAAAAGTAGAAGAGCCAGTTTAGAGTTATAACCTAGGAAATAATACATCCAGATTCAGCCCTGAAAACTGGTCTTTCATAAGTGAAGATCAACTAGAACATAACTGACTTTCACAGTTTTATTATTATTAATTATTCTTCAGGTTAGTACTAATGTTACAAATCAGGCCTAGTTAGGCAATATTTCATTTTGACTCACTGGGTTTTATACAAAATGCTTTAGGAGAAAGTTTTAATAAAACACTGTATAAAACATTATTTTTCTATAGCTTATAGTCTTAGCTTTAAAGGTTTTCTGTTACTAAAGGTAAAAGTAATCCTATAACCCAAAGATGCAATTTGTGGATCCTATTTCATTAAGTCATTGCCATTCTTACTACTAAATACTGCCAGAATTCAGGGAAGACAAGTAAAGAAGCCATGCTTCACTTGCTGCACAGAGGTCTGTAGGCACTCGGTTGGCTATAAGAATACACCTTCACTTACCCTTTCTCTGTAACTATTTCTTTCTCAATATATGGGTCACATATAATCTGAAAAACTCAACAAATGTACATTTTAAAAAATATAAAATCAAGAAATCCCTATTTAATCCAATTTAATCTCAACCAGATATTTAAATGTTGCTATAGAATAATTTTGGTAAAGCAATATTGTACTGAATTCCCAATCCAAAATTCCTTTCACATACATATTCTAAATTAACTATCTTTGAGATGTAGAATTTCTTACAACATATTATGTGCAAAATAACTCTTAACCACAAAACTTGAAACAACTGCTGCATTTAAAATCAAGCAACATCCAATACTCCAGCAGCCACAAGCTGCCGTGAGAGCCAGTCCAACCCTTCATATAGTCCCATCCCACTTCGAGCATCACAGCCCTGGATATACCAGCTACGGCCACAGCACAGTTTATGAAGACTGAGAAGTTCAGTGATTTCTTCTACTGAAAGGGCTCCAGCAACATCCTGAAAGATATATACACATCAGAAATGCTTAAAAATTAGACCATCAATATTATCATTTTTAAAATTATTACCATTTATAAAGAATTCTAGTGGTACCATTCTAACCAAGCCTAATCTAAAAACCTAGATTCACCTTTCAGTAATTATCCTGAGATTAATAAAACTAGGCAAAAAAGAGTTTTGCTTAAAATCATTTACTTGTATTATATATTGTTTATATAGCAGCTTTACAATGAAATCAATAAAAGCCATGCAGCCTGAATGAAAGATACTGCCCGAGTCATTAAGGCATCAATTTAAAAGAAAAATTAATGTGTATATATTTTTAAAATAGTTTATGCATAGGGTTTACAAAATGAAGGGTTTATTAAACTATTCAGAATACTCCTGAACATCCCTACTTCCCAGACGAGTCCACCAGTAATATTCTCATATTTTTCCAGAAAATTTCCATGCACATTTGTACAAATAAACACAAATAGGAACATACTCTAATTTTGTTTGTTATTTACTTAACACATGTTGAATATAGATAGCTGTCCATTATCAGGACAAACATTTTCCACATTAACATGTGAATTGCATTCCACTGTGCAGGTGCAACATCATTTTCTTTACCAGTCCTATACCAAATGTTCCAATCCTATACTGAAGTTGTGTGCTTATGTGCTATTACAAATACATACATATACATACATATTTTTTACATACATTTGCAAAAGTATCTGCGGAATAATCTTAGGATATCTATCTGGATATATTACTAGAGGTATATTACTAGAGGTATAATTACAGAGTAAGAGGGTATATGCAGGATATATTACTAGAGGTATAATTACAGAGTAAGAGGGTATATGCATTTCTCCCTAAGAAAACGTCTCAGTTTAATAACCACAGCATAGTGTGTGTAAGTCTGATGATTCTCAGAGATTTTTGTC
This sequence comes from Eptesicus fuscus, assembly GCF_027574615.1. NCBI lineage: Eukaryota > Metazoa > Chordata > Mammalia > Chiroptera > Vespertilionidae > Eptesicus > Eptesicus fuscus. The sequence continues at coordinate 79,146,296 of NC_072476.1, read as the reverse complement.
TTTCACAATGTGAACATAGGAAAATGGTATTTTACTTTGTCTTATTTGTATGTCTTTAATCATAAGTACAGCAAAGCCTATCAGCTTATTTTTGGCCATTTTTTAATTAGGGGAAAAATCCTATATTCCTCACCCTATTCCTCCTTATGACATCTAAGCCACTCTGTGGCACTTAAAACCATTTTGATCCTCCTAGAAACTTATGGTCAAGATCTAGAAATCTTCTGCTATTCCCTGTCCTTCAGCCTCACCTTTCAATCACCAAATTCTAACAATTCTACCATCATAAAATACCTTCAATCTGCTTCCGCCTATCTATTCCTCTAAATAGGTATCTTATTAAATCTCTCACTTGAATTACTGCAGCAATTTACTGCATCTTCCTGTCTCTAGTCCTTTAGCCTTGATTAATTCTACATCCTACCACCAGGATTATAGTCTGAAAACAATGATCTGATCTTACAACCAACTAATCCAAAAACCTTTGATGGTTCTCCTTTCCTCACAGAATAAAACCTAAATATCTCAGTATGGTCCTGACAGGCCTTCCTTCACAATGTGGCCTCATCTGTTATTCTAGAATTTTCTTCATCCTCTACCTGCTCCTCACATATAGGTCCACTGATGCTCCCTAAAAATATAAATGCTTTTATTTTCTCTGCCTACCATATTCTTGCCTTCACATACTGATTCAAAGACTTATCCATAATTTCAACCAAAATCCTACTTTTTTATAAATCTTATAAGATGTTACCTTCAGAATTACTCTCTAATTTGCCGTAACACTTTGTTAATATGATTGAAGTTACTTACCAGTTTTCTTTGTATTAGAATGTCATATATATTCACTTACATGTTTACTTACATACATTGGAGTTTCCAGAGAACATCAACTGCCTTACTTCTTTTTGAATACTCCAAGGTATGAAGCATAGAATTTGTACTTTCCACATAGATTGCATTCAGAATATTTAGCAGAAACTTCATAAATATCTACTAATTATTTCTCTTTTGAAATATTTCTAGCTACCTTATGATGTGAAATACACAAAACTACTAAAATAAGTATTCTGAAATACAAATGTGTTACCTGTTTGTTAGCAAAAATCAGAAGCAAAGCATCTCGGAGTTCTTTTTCTGTTAACAACTTTGCAAGCTCACTGTGTGCTTCATTCACTCTGTCTCTGTGACTGCTATCAACAACAAACACAACAGCTACCAACAAAATGACAAAAATTTCAGTTAGTCACCTGCTAAGTTTCAGTAAATGGAAAAATATTTAATGCTCTCATTATATTATGGGTAGTCTACCATTATTCTTATGGAAAGGCTGCTTATTATTATAGGAGCAATAATTAATGGTATGATCTCAAATAGGTCACATAACTTTTCAGCTTTCCCCACCCATAACAAGATTTACACTTGCTCTACCAATTAATATTTCCTCTTAATGAATGAAAATGTACCTCTCATGATCTACCTATTGGTGCTACTTATTCGTTGATTACTACTTCTTTTACAAAGAGAGACTCCTTTAAAAGTAAATCACCATCTTTATCTCTCCGAAGTACTCTTTCTAGGCACCTAGCACAGCACTTTCCACATAGATTGTATTCAAAATACCCAGCAGTAACTTGACAAATATCTATTGAATGAATACTCTTTAGTATTCAGACATTTAACCATTCCTCATGATCAAAATTCCTTTTTTCTCCATTAATCATTGGCTCATGCTAAATATAAAAAAATCCCAAAGTAAACATAATTATCTAATCTCTCTTCTAGGTGGAAAGTAGGATGACGTATGGAAAAGGTGGCAGAAACATAAGCTTCATATTGGGATATAGGAGGCACACGTTAGAACGGGCCCAAATGTGAATAAGTGCTGGGTGGAATATATGTGACGTATCAGAGTTGGTCTACAGCAAACCACTATAGGTTGTTCTGCAGACAACAACTGTGAATGAAAATGGAGCTTTTAAGATATAATGGAATAGCCCGGCCGGAGTGGCTCAGTGGATAGAGCGTCAGCCTGCGGGCTGAAGGGTCCCGGGTTCGATTCCCGGTCAGGGCACATGCCCGGATTGCAGGCTCGATCCTCAGTGGGGAGCGTGCAGGAGGCAGCCAATCCATGATTCTCTCTCATCATGGATGTTTCTATCTCTCTCCCTCTCCCTTCCTCTCTGACATCAATAAAAACATTAAATAAAATAAGTGGAACAACAGATCGATGTTTCTCTCTCAAATCAATAAATAAAACTGTATTTTTAAAAAAAAGGTATTATAATGGAATAAATGTTTAATAACCATACACCACAAATTCTACTATACTCCACAATACTGCCAGTGATCATACTCATGACACTAATAATTTAACTGTTAAGAGCAGTACTCATAACAGTCCACATATATAAGCTAAATATTGTTTTTATGCTATAATTATGGTTTTTTCATGAACTATACCAAAGTACATATTCCAATCTTTCCACCTTCATTTTTTTAATAATGTGAGGCTGGCCAATATTTAAAGGTATAATCAATATTTAATAAATGCTTAAATATCAGCTTTACTACTTAAATCAATATACTGAAAACTGGCATCCTAAAAATCTGAAAAATTAAGATGTCATTTTTTTCTCTTACCTTGGGTATTCAGGTAATAATGTTTCCACAGTGGTCTTAATTTGTGTTTTCCACCTACATCCCAAATAGTGAACTTCAGATTTTTATATTCTACAGTTTCCACATTAAAACCTGTATTTAAGAAAAAAGTTACTTTAATACTGAACTTATATTTACAGTGAGTGACACACCAACACAAGGTATCTCCCTGTTTATAACTGTGACTTACCATTATCTTCATACAGCAATATCTATTCTGCCCAAACAACTCCACTCCTAATCAACCTATGTGGGGAATGTATACCTTTATCAGTTATTAGACCCCTAAAGCTGGGTCCTTAGGACCTTAAAACACAAGTACTGCCAACTCTGCACCACTACCACCCCCTCACCCTTAACCTTCAACAAGGTCACCAATCATTTATTCCTTCCACTTGTCCCACCAAAATTCTGTTCCTTCTTATTATCTCACCATCCACTTTTCAATCCTACAGCCACTGAATCTTGCATTTTTCCTCTGAAATGCTGGTGTCTTACAGGCAGGAAAAAAAGCCCATCTCCATGCCAGATTGGCATATTATAAGATCCCAAAAACCCAGCTGTAAGCTAGGGTTTGTTAAGGTAAAAAGCAATACTCATACTTACCAATTGTTGGAATAGGTTGCATAAACTCATCCTGTTTTAACTTAAACAAAATAGTAGTTTTTCCAGCACCATCTAATCCTAATGTAACAACTCGAATTTCCATTTTTGGTCCGATGTGAACTCTATTGTCCTATAATTTTAAAAATATTTTAAGCTTTTAATTTTGACATAGAGTTAGAAAGCATTAAGATTTATACTTTTATTTATAAAAGGTCATTGTTAATTATTGTCTTTTCTCTTCATTCCTCAATCACTGAAATCTGATCTGAAATGGAAGAGTATTACATAATGCCACATCCTTTACTAAAACTGACTACTACTTTATTTTTGTATAAATTAAAAATGAATTTAATTTCTCCAGATATTTTTGTTTCGTGTGTGTGTTTTTTTGTTTTGTTTTTTATACTTTTATTGATTTCAGAGAGGAAGGGAGGATAGAGATATAGAAACATCAATGATGAGAGAGAATCATTGATTGGCTGCCTCCTCTATTCCCCCCCACAGAAGATCGAGCCCACAACCCAGGCATGTGCCCTTGGCCGGAATCAAACCTGGGACTCTTCAGTCCGCAGGCTGACGCTCTATCCACTGGGCCAAACCAACTAGGGCATCCAGATATTTTTGGCTCAACTGAATCTTCTAAGGGTTTTTATGTTGTGTTAAATATGTTAGTAAATATATTAATTAAAAATGAAAATTGCTGCTCACTTCCCAGAAATATACAGTTAATAATTTCATACACTGAGTGGCCAGATTATGATGATCTCTGAACGCATAATAATCTGGCCACTCGGGGTGTGTGTGTGTGTGTGTGTGTGTGTGTGTGTGTGTGTGTGTATTAGAGGCCCAGTGCATGAATTCATGCATGGGTGGGATTCAGCCAGCCTGGCCAGGGGGAGGGGACATGGGCAGTTGGCCGGCCTGCCTGCTGGTCGAACTCGTGGTTGAGGGGACAATTTGCATATTAGCCTTTTATTATATAGGATACACACTGAGTGGCCAGATTATTATGCATTCAGAGATCATAATAATCTGGCCACTCAGTGTATATCCCTCCAGACACTTTCCTATGAACATACTGGTTGATATACACAAACAAAACAAATATACTTTTTTTTTGTTTGTTTATTTGTTAATCCTCACCTGAAAATATTTGTTCCATTGATTTTTCAGAGAGAGTGGAAGAGAAGGAGGAGGAGGGGTAAAGAGAGAGAGAGAGAACATCGATGTGAAAGAAACATATCGACCGATTGCCTCCCACACGTGCCCTGACCTAGGAGTGTGCCGTTGACCAGAAATCTACCCTGCAACCCTTCGGTGCAAGGGCCGATGCTCTAACCACTTAGAAACACGGGCCAAGGCAAAACAAATATATATATTTTTTAATTTTTTTTTATTGATTTCAGAGAGGGAGAGAGAGGGAGAGAGAGAGAAACATCAATGATGAGAGAGAACCATTGATCGCTGCCTCGTGCATGACCCCCACTGGGGATCAAGCCCACAACCCCGGCATGTGTCCTGACTGGCAACTGAACCATGACCTCCTAGTTCATAGGTCTATGCTCAACCACTGAGCCACACCAGCCAAGCCAAGAATACATTTTAAAATTATAAATTTAAAAAAACAAACATATACACTCAACTAACTTTTATACTCAACAGTATATTATGGAATAATTTCATTTCAAAACATAAATATGTGCCTTTTTCTTTCAATTACTTTGTTATATTCCATGAGCCAAGATTTAACCAATCCCCTACTGACAGACGTTAGATCATCTCTGAATTTATCATAATGAACAACATTTTTGTAATGAGTGTACATATTACTAGCTGCACGACCTCTCTGCTTCACTTCCCTCATCTATAAATTAAGGATTAAAATAGTACCAAACTTACACAATTTTTACAAGGATTATTTTTTAAACATGTATAAAAGTCCTTACAACAGCTCCTAAATAATTGTCAGTAACTATTATTTTGCCTCCTCATTTTAGCAAGCTTTTCTTTTATGATACAATACTGTCCTGGTTTTTATCCCACCTTTTTGGATGCTCCCTCCCATTTTCCTTTTGTCTACCTTTTTAATATTGGTGTACTTGAAAGTCTATATGAGGTGTGTTTCTTATCCACATATTCTCATTTACTCCATGTGCTTCAGTTACCATCTTTATGATGATGGCTCCTAAATATACACTTCTGTACAGTCCTACACTTGAGAAATAAAACAATATATGGACCAGATTATCTTTGTGAGGATTCTAGAGACCAGTTGTGAAGCTAAACACCAGGGCAACAAAAACTGAAAAAGGGATTCCAACGAAAGAGGTAAGAAAATTGACAGAATTCTGCACACCCATCTATGCCCCTGCCTAACCTGGTATGGCATAATGCAATTAAAAGGAAAACTCCAATACCAGGAGAGAAACATAAGATTTTACTGAGCGTCCAGTGTTCTGGCTCATCTGGAGTCTGCCTTAGATAGAGACCAGTTACTGTCTCACCTAACTTGAACCTCTTAGGGACTACCAATGGCACAATTTGAACGCCACTAGAAACAGAGGCAAGGACATGGCACATTAGAACTCCTGTTGTGCAGAGAGAATAAGAGATTACTGGCTTCTGAAAAAATGCCAGTAATCTGCAGGAATTCAAGGCAGCTAAAGCACACACACAAACCCAGAGATGATAAACCCCAGAAAAGGTTTTAGAATTCTAGAAACTCTAGCTGGGTGAAGTTCTTCCCAGGCTGAAAGCCAGTTCATAAAGATTGGGAGAGGTGGTTGTTTATTCAAATGCCCAAATCTCAACAAAAATAGGACAAGGCATAAAAGAAACTGGAAAACATGACCCAATCAAAGGAATAAATAAAATTCCAAAAACTGACCCTGAAAATTCAGATCTATGAGTTGCCAAAGAACTTAAAATACCTGTAATAGAGATACTTAATAAGTTAAAAGAAACACAGATAATAAAATCAGGAAAACAAAGAATAGGCAAATTAGAATATCAAAGGAGATAGAAATTTTAAAAAAGAACTAAAATTCTGGAGATGAAAATATAATAACAACACTGAAAAAGTTCACTAGAGGGTTTCAATAATATACTTCATCAGGCAAAAGAGAGAATCGCTAAACTTGAAGATAAGTCATTTGAAATCATCAAGTTAGAGGAGAAAAAAAATGAGTGAAGAAACCCTAAGGGCTTTATGGGACACTAGCAAGGAGATCAACACTTATCTTGTGAGAGTCCCAGAAAGAGAAGAGAGAAAGAAAGGGGCAGAGAGCTTACCTGAAAAAATAATGGTTGAATACTTCCCAATCTGAGGAGAGAAATGGACATAAAAATTCTAACTCAATGCATGCCAACTAGGATAAACCCAAAGAGACCCACACTGAGACACATTATAATCAAACTGTCAAAAATCAAAGGCAAAGAGAGAATCTTAAAAGCAGCAAGAGAAAAAAGACTCATCACATACAAGGGAGCTTCCATAAGATTACCAGCTGATTTCTCAGCAGAAAGTTTGGAATCCAGAAAGGAGTGGGAGAATATATTCAAAGTGCTGAAATAAAATAAAACTGTCAGAACAGACTGACAGTTGTCAGAGGGGAGGGGACTGGGTAGCTGGGTGAAAAAGGGGAAGGGATTAAGCAGTACAAATTGGTATTTATGGACTAATCACATAAATATAGATTCTAGCATAGGGAATATCATCAATAATATCTCGATAAATATATATGGGGCCTGGTGGGTACCTGAAACATCAGGGTAGAATTACTCTATAAAGTACATAAGTGTTTAACAACTGTACTGTACATCTGAAACTAACACAGAATAATATTGAATATAAACTAATTTTAAAATAATTTTTTAAAAAGAAAAAAGCTGTCAACAACGAATGCTATATATGCCAAAACTGTCCTTCAAAAAGGAAGGAAAAAATTACTTTCCCAGAAAAGCAAAAGCTGAGGGAGTCATTACTACTAGATGTGAACAAATAGTCATCTGTACTGTTGTAATTTTGGTGCCTAAATTTAATTTTTATAGACTTGAAATAACAAAAACATTTTATACCCCTGAAACAAATACAAAATAATAGTAAATGTAAACTGTAATTGAAAAATGTTTAACTGTAAGCCTCTGTTAATAGGTATACAGTATATAAAAATGTGTTTTGTGACATCAGTAATAAAGTGTGGGGAATAAAATAGGTATGCAATTGAAGTTAAACCGTTAACATTTAAAATAGAATATTAGAACTAATATGTTTTATGTAATGACAATGGTAAACACACAAAAAAAACCCTCCATAAAATATAAACAAAAAGAAATGAGGAGATCAAACCATGTCACTACAAAACAATAAAATACAAAAGAAGGCAGTAAGAGAGGAAAGGAGAGACAAAAATAGCTACACAATATATAGAAAACAATTAACAAAATGGCAATAGTAAGTCCTTACTTATCAATAATTATTTTAAATATTAATGGATTTAGTTCCCCAATCAAAAGACATAGTTTGACTATATGGATGAAAAAACAAGATTTGAAAAAAAAGGAAGAAAAAACAAGATCCAAAAATAGGCTTTCTATAAGTGACTCACTTTACATCTAAGGACACATATAGGTTCATAGTGAAAGGATGGAAAAAAATATTCCATGCAAATCATACCCAAGAGGAGGGATGGTTATCCTATCAGACAATAGACTTTTTAAGTCAGAAACCATTAAAAGAGATACAGAAGCTCCTTATATAATGAGTAGAGGCCCAGTGCACGAAATTCGTGCGCGGGTACAGTCCCTAGGCCTGGCTGGAGATCGAAGCGTGAGCGTCTGGCATGGCCCCTGCACGTCCCCCTCCACCTGAGTCATGGTGCCCGAGTCCCCATGCGGAGATGCAGTGAGCGTGGCCAGACACCGCGGGCCAGGGCACAGTGTGGGCCTCTGGGCCGCCCTGCAGCGCCGCACAGAAGCCAGGTGGGCAGCGTGCTCTCTCCCGGCTGGCCTCACAGACCAGCTCCTGTGCGAACCCACAGGGAGCCCGGCTGGCCCCTGCGGTCCCAGTGGCTACGGCCCGGCTCACCCGGAAGAGGCCGCGCAGGTGTGCCCGGCACCTGAGTGCGGGGGCTTCCCCAGAGCACGAGCCCTGGCATCCCAGGGGAGGGTAGCAGGCGGAGTAAGAACAAGCTCAGCGGACACCCGGCATTCTCACTGCACCTCCATCCCGTCACCCCCACCCTCAGGTAGCTGGTGAAAAGTCGAAGCCCCCCGCCCAGGTGCCACAGGAGGTTGGTCGCCGCCCCCTAGTGGTCAGTGCACGTCACAGCAAGCAGTCGAACTCCCGGTCTCCCAGCAGAATGACTGCCCGAGGGGACAATTTGCATATTAGGCTTTTATTAATTATATAGGATAAAAGGGTAAATTTAAAAAGAAGACATATAATTATAAATAGTTGGATTATAAATATATAAATTAACCCTTTGCACTCACTTGCTTTTTTCTTGCAACCTAGATATTGGGAGAAAATTTGCAAATCATGTACCTGATAATGGATTCATATCCAGAATATATAAAGAGCTCCTACAACTCAACAACAAAATATCAAATTACTCAATTAAAAAACAGGCAAAGGACTTACACAAAATTTCTCCAAAGAAGATATAAGATGGCCAAAAAATATGAAAAGATGCTCAACATTACTAATCATCAGAGAAATGCAAATCAAAGCCACAATGAGATATCACTTCATGCCCATTAGGATGGCTACTATTAAAAAAATAAAAAATACCAAACCCCCAAATGAAACACCGAAAAGTAACAAGTGGTAGTAAAAATGTAGAGAAATTAGAACCCTGTGCATTGCTGGTGGGATTATAATATGGTGCAAACACTATGGAAAATAATATGACATTTTCTCAGAAAATAAAAAATTGAACTACCATACAATCCAGTAATCTCGTGGCTGGATGTATATCCAAAAAAATTGAAAGCGAGGTCTCAAAGAAATATCTGTACACCTATGTTCACAGTAGTACTATTCACAATAGCTAAGAGGTGGAAGTAACACTAATGTCTTCCAATGGATAAACAAAAGGTGGTATAAGCAAACAATTCTGTCATATTTTACGACATAGATTAACTGTGAGGGCACTGTGCTATATAAAATAAGCCAGTCACAAAAAGACAAATAACATATGATTCCACTTACATGAAGTATTTAGAGTAGTCAAATTCAAAGAAACAGAAAGTTAGCAAGAGCTGGTAAGGTAGGGGAAAAAAGAAGTTGTTGTTTATAAGGCACAGAGTTTCAGTATTGGAAGATGAAAAATTTCTGGAGATTCGATCCACACAATGTGAATATACTTAACAATACTAAATTGTACATTTAAAAATGGTGAAGATTGTAAATATTTATTTTTTTTACCACAATAAAAAAAATGTGGTACATCCTCACAATAAAGTATCTTGCAGCTATTAAAAGAAACAAAAATGTCACTGTATACTGCCATGGAGTATACCATTAGTGTTACTTCTCCAGGACATAACACTTAAGTGAAAAAGGCAAGGTGGAGAAATGTGTAAGGTACATTCTACCTTTAAATGTAGGGAGTGTGCAGGTAAGTATATAAAATTTTTCTCTATTTTCAAATGATGAATAAAATTCTTAATAATTTTCTATGGGGAATGGAGGAGAGGGTAGGGGGTCAGGGATAGAAGCTAGACTGCTCTGTGTGAGCCTTGCTTTATAGATTTGACTCTGGACATTTGTGTGAGAAACTGAACTACCATACAATCTAATAATCTCATGGCTGGGTGCATATATATATATATATATATACATATATATATATATATGTATATGTGTGTGTATATATATATATATATATATATATGTGTGTATATATATAATGTTTTACACAATTATAAAACAGTATTAAATTTTTTTTAAAAGTCCCTAAAAACAGAACACAAAATGGAACACATGCACGTTTTTAAATTAGGGGAATCTACTTTAAAAGAGATTAAAATATATCAAACAAGTACAAGATTCTGCCTCAAAAACAAAGCAACTTAAAAATTTTTTAACAGTCTGGGAGATCAGAATACTCATGGGATAATGAATAGTATTAAAGATCTACTGTTACATTTTTAGGTGTGATAACAGTTTTTGTTATGTTTTTTTAAAAGAGTCCTTACTTTTTAGAAATATATCTGAAAATATTTCATAGATGAAATTATATGTTGTTGGGATGAAATATGTTGGGGTTTATTTCAAAATAACTCGGGAGCCTGCAGATAGAAAAGGGAATGGGGAAAGGAGAGATGAAATTTAAAAGTTTTCCATTGTTAAAGTGAGTGTTGGGTACAAGGAGATTCCTTATAACCCTTTCTATTTTTCACTAATAGATTTTTTTTAATCCTATGATTCATGAACTTCTTAGTTGTCTTTTCAAGCTGATTATCATGGAATTTAAGCAATGATTCGTCAGAAAAGAAACCTAAAGTGCGGTACGGCACATTACCTTCGTAAAAGTGACAGGGATGCTGGCATCCAACTGAATGTGATCTGCGACCTCTGTAAACTGCTGCTGCTGCTTCTGCAATGTTTCCAGTAACCTTGTAATCTCTTGTTTTGCCAAGACAACTCTACAGTCATCCTAGGAAAGAGAAGACAGTATTCTTATAAACATGTTACAAAAGAGATATTATCAAAACTCAAAAAAGATCATTTAACATTACAGTATTCAAAGTTAACCTAAATGTAAATTTGACTAGGATAAAAATAATCAGGCACTAATAAAGAATTTGAGAACCTATCAACAGAGGAATGAATAAATTGTGGTCTATAATTCACACATGCAACATTATATACCATTATGAGAATGAGCCACAATTACATGTGCTATGAATCTTATAAACATACTGTAGTGTATAAGAAGAAATAACATAAAGAGTTCATACTGTATGATTCTATTACCAAACAGGCAAAAATAAGGAATGCATTAGAAGTCAGTATAGTAGTTTATCCTTGGGGAAAAGGCAGGTGTTACCAGAAGGAAGTCTGAGGGGTTTTTGGGGTGCTGGTAATGGTCTGTTACTTGGTCTGAATGCTGGTTATACAGTAATGCCTTGTCCGAAAATTCAGCCAGCTGAACACTTGGAACACAGTTCTTTATGTATGTTGTACTTCTATAAAACATTTTAAAAATAATTTAAGATATACATGTGTTGGTAAAAAGAAAAGAACAGAAAAAAGGACTTCATGTCAGATTGTGAAAAGCCTCACTCTAGATCTCCAGGCTCTCTCCTCAAAGTCAAGCACTTTCCAGTTTCTCAATTGTTATTCCAGATATTCTATACATGTGCCAATATATTCTTCAAAAGACAGAGATGTCCCAAAAATATGTATGTTCCGTGACAGCAGTGGTGTTGTCAGTTTTTAGTCACTGTTGCATATTCATATTAGTTGATGGAATTCCATTATTCCAGTGGCTCAGAACAAAAACCGTGAAGTCACTCTTGCCTTCTCCTCCCTAACAACCCACAACAACCTGTCAACAAATCCTACTGGATAGCCAGAATCTGGGCATTTCTAACTGCTAGTAACCTAGACACTATTCTCTCTCACTTGGAATTCTACAACAGCCTCCTAAGCATTGAACTCCTTCCTTCTATCTTTGCCCCCTTCAATCTATTTTTTACACATTATCCAGAGTGATCCTTTGAACATGTAAGATCAACTCATTTTTATGCTCAAAACCCCATTTCAATCAGGAAAAGCTCAAGTCCTTCCAATGGCCCAAGGCCTTACTTACATATAATCTCTATTACCTCTCATTTCAGCTTCTGTTATTCCCCCCTTTGCTTACTCCATTCCAGCCACAGTGGCCTCTTTTGCTGTTCCTCAAACACACTAGGCATGCTGCCTCTAACCATTTCCTCAGTGGAGTTGTCTTCCTCCCAATACGGTTTTACCTAATTCCTTCACCTTCTTCCTGTTTGAGTTCTTGCTCAAGTCTCATCTTCTCTCAATGATGTTTACCCTATTTATTTACTTCTCATTGAGAACATCCTCAGAGAGGAAGGGTGGGGGAGAGAGAGAGAGAGGAGCATAGATGTGAGAGATACAGACTGGTTGCCTTCCCTACGTGCCCGAACCAGGGATCAAACCTGTAACCCATGTATGTATGTGCCCTGTGAATCTAACTAGCAGCATTTCAGTGCACAGGACGACGCTCAACCAACTGAACCACTCTGACCAGGCTACCCTGAGTATTTAATAATGCAATCTGCTGTACCTCCACACTTTTTTTTTTCTTCCTTAGTTCACTTTTTCATATACTACGTAATTTATTTAGATATGGTTATGGTTTATTGTCCATCTTCTTGCTAGAATGCCAATTCCACAAGATTATGGCTTTTGCTTGTTTTGTTTACTGATATATCCTATGTATCTGGAATGTACATGCATATACTAGGCACTCAATACATATTTGCTAAATCAATAGATAAATCCTCACCATTTAGCAAAGTATATCATCTGCAAACTGGGTAACAAATGCCTCTTAATACCTCAACCATCAAAAAACATAGCCTTTCTGCCCTAACCGGTTTGGCTCAGTGGATAGAGCGTCGGCCCAGGGACTGAAGAAGGGTTCGATTCCAGTCAAGGGCATGTACCTTGGTTGCAGGCTCGATCCCCAATAGGGGGCGTGCAGGAGGCAGCTGATCGATGTTTCTCTCTCATCGATGTTTCTAACTCTCTATCCCTCTCCCTTCCTCTCTGTAAAAATCAATAAAAAATTTTTTTTAAATAGCTTTTCTGTGACATCAAAGTTAAGAACCACTGAATTAGAGCTAGAGAGGTACCCCCAAAAAAGAGCAAGGAAGAGAGACTTCAAAGATTAGCAGACATTTCAGCTAGACTTTGAAGAAGGATTTCCACTAGCAGAAAAGGGAGATATAAACCTGCCAAGCAGAAGGAATAGTACATGGTTGGCAAAGAAGAGTAAAGGACTTGGAGTAAAGAGTAAATGATTGAAGAATGACAGAGTTAGAAGTTCTAGAACCCATGGTTTTATGGTGGGGAGGGCACAAGAAGAAGAGGACACCGATTTGTTGGTGGAGCAATTGGAGGTTATAGAGACCATGTCCTAAGTACAATGTTAATGAATGCAGTAACATATAATAATATAAAAATATTTATTAAAGTAATAAAATAGACTAGTGTGTACCTCTAGTAATTATCTACTTAACCTTAAAAATTATTTTCCTTAAACTATATCCTTCCTATGTTTAAACTACCTACCTGTTGCAAAGTCTTTTCACAATGGAGACAGGCTGTTGAAACCTGGGACAGCAAAATAGTCATATCTTCTTGTTGTTGCCTGAGCCAAATTAATTTTTCTCGAACATGAGCATCAACAACACTTAAAGCCATTTCTTCCTGACGACACAGAGTTTCATGTAGATCAGAAAAATAAGCTCGAACACATGACCGGGCATTCTCCGCAGTACCCGGTACCTAAGAAAATAAAAATAAAGTTTAAGCAACTCTAACTATAACAAAGATTGTGTATGTGAAATAATGAAAATTTAAATACCATCTATATCCTTAAAAATTCTAAAACTTGTATCTTCACATTAACTCTGTCCCTTGGACCACAGCCTTTGGACACCCAACTGTTTATAAATAACATCTCAAAAGCAAAGGAGTTTCTCTTCTCCAAAATCTAGTTTCCTCCATCTCAATAAATGGCAACTCCATCTTCCAGATTGTTCAAGACAAAAAAACTGAAACCATCTTTAACATTTTGTTCATGTCCCACAATTAGTCCCTCAGCAAATTCTCTGGACTCCAGAATATATACAAAATCTAACCATGCCTCATCACCTCCACCTCTATCAACCTGACCCAAGCTATTATCATTTCTCACCTGATTATTATAATAGTCTTCTAATTGGTCTCACTATATCTGCCACTGCCCACTACAATGTATTCTCCACCCAGCAGCCAGAATGATCTGTTTAAAATGGTAAGTCAAAAGATAATTCTTTTGCTCAAAACTCTTCATTCCCCTCAGAGTGAATGCCCAAGTCCTTTGTATGGAGTGTTCAAGGACAGACTCACTGAGAAAAGGATGCCTGAACAGCAATCTGAAGGAGGCAAGAGAGGAACCACACAAATATCTTGAGGAAGAGCATTCCTGGCAGAAAGAAGAGCAAGTGCCATTCTGCCCTCAACTCCTGCTACCCTCCCCCTTAATCACTCTCCTGCAGGTGCATTTAGCCTCCTCACAGTTTCATAAGCACACATGCACATTCCAACTTCAGGGCCCTTTCCACTTACTTTGCTTGGCCTGGAATACTCTTCCCCAGGTATTTTCATGGTTCCCTTTCTCATCTCTTGTAGGTCTTTGCTCAATGTCACCTTCTCAGGGAATGTGTCCTCAAATAGAAATCTAGGTCTCATGCCTGACCCTCCAAGTCAGCTATACTAATCACTAAGACCTAATTATTCAACTTCAAAATCTCAAATCCATCTACTTTTCTCCATTCTCACTACTTTAGTGATATTGGTCATAAAGCATCTCTCAACTGAATAATTTCAGCAACTGCTGATAGGTTTCCAGCTTCCAATCTTGTTGCTTACTCCAATTCATTTTCTACGTTGAACAGCAACTTTTCTTTTTCCCTGTCGTTAATTCTCACCCGAGGATATTTTTTTCTATTGACTTTTAGAGAGAAGGGAGGGAAAGAGACAGAGAGAAACTCTGACGTGAGAGAGACACACCGATTGGTTGCCTGCCGGACGCGCCCCAACCAGTGCTGGGGATCAAACCTGCAACTGAGGTACCTGCCCTTGACCAGAATCGAACCTGCGACCCTTCAGTTGGAGGGCGTCACTGTAAACACTGAGCAAAACCAGATAGGGCAAGGAGCAACCTTTCTTACCGAAAAACTGATTGTTACTTCTAAGCCAATTCTTCAATGGCTCATCACTGCCCTTAAGATAAAGTCCAAACTCTTTATAACAGTTAATAAGATCCTGCATGATTTGACTCTTACCTCTCTAACATCTTTTTCCTACCATGCCCTACCCAATATTACAACCTTCAACCACAGTGAACTCAGGATTCTACAGTATGTCTAAGTCTCACTTTCGAGCATTTTAACAAATGCTTCTTTCTCTAGGACAACTCACTCCCCACCCCACTCTTCTCCCTGACTAAATCCCTTCAAATCTCAGTTTAGATATCACGTATTCTGGGAAATCTTCCCTG
Organism: Eptesicus fuscus; assembly: GCF_027574615.1. NCBI lineage: Eukaryota > Metazoa > Chordata > Mammalia > Chiroptera > Vespertilionidae > Eptesicus > Eptesicus fuscus. The sequence continues at coordinate 79,130,742 of NC_072476.1, read as the reverse complement.
ACTCACCTAAATCATAGTCCCTCTTATGCACTGCCAAAGCATCCTGTGCTTCCCCCACAAAATCAAGTTACCACACGTGAAACTGTCTCTCTTCCCTGACAGATTGTAAGTTCTATGAAGACAGAATTTGCATAAAAATTATTTCATCAAAACACCAAGAAAGCCCACTGTATGGGAGAACATATTTGCCAATGATATTTCAGATAAGGGTTTAATCTCCAAAATTTACAGAGAACTCATACAACTTAACAAAAGGAAGACAGCCGAAACCGGTTTGGCTCAGTGGATAGAGCATCGGTCTGCGGACTGAAAGGGTCCCAGGTTCGATTCCGGTCAAGGGCATGTACATTGGTTGCGGGCACATCCCCGGTGGGGGGTGTGCAAGAGGCAGCTGATCGATGTATCTCTCTCATCGATGTTTCTAGCTCTCTATCCCTCTCCCTTTCTCTCTGTGAAAAATCAATAAAATATATTTAAAAAACAAAAAAAAAAAAAGGAAGATAAACGATCCAATAAAAAAATGGGCAAAGGACCTAGACACTTTTCAAAAGAGGACATACAGAAGGCCGAGAAACGTATGAAAACATGCTCAAAGTCACTCATCATCCGAGAGTTGCAAATTAAAACGACAATGAGGTACCATCTCACACCTGTCAGAATGGCTATCATCAACAAATCAACAAACCACAAGTGCTGGCGAGGATGTGGAGAAAAAGGAGCCTCGTGCACTGTTGGTGGGAATGCAGACTGGTGCAGTCACTGTGGAAAACAGTATGGCGTTTCCTCAAAAAGTTAAAAATGGAACTGCCATTTGACCCAGTAATCCCACTTCTAGGACTAGATCCCAAGAAACCAGAAACACCAGTTAGAAAGGATATATGTACCCCTATGTTCATAGCAGTACAATTTACAATGGCTAAGATTTGGAAACAACCTAAGTGCCCATCAGCAGATAAGTGGATTAAAAAACTGTGGTACATCTACACAATGGAATTCTATGCTGCTATAAAAAAGAAGGAACTTTTACCATTTGCAAAAGCATGGATGGAACTGGAGAGCATTACGCTAAGCGAAATAAGCCAGTCGGAGAAAGAGAAATATCACATGATCTCACTCATATGTGGGATATAATGATCAACATAATTTTTAAAAATATATATTTTATTGATTTTTTACAGAGAGGAAGGGAGAGGGATAGAGAGTTAGAAACATCAAGGAGAGAGAAACATCAATCAGCTGCCTCCTGCATACCCCCTACTAGGGATGTGCCTGCAACCAAGGTACATGCCCTTGACCGGAATCGAACCTGGGACCCTTCAGTCCGCAGGCCGACGCTCTATCCACTGAGCCAAACCGGTTTCGGCATGATCAACATAATCTGATGAACAAGAATAGATCCAAAGACAAATGGCGGGGGGCCGAGGCGGTTAGAGAGCAAAGGACTTGTATGCATGCATATTAGCATAACCAATGGACACAGACACTGGGGCAGGGTGGGAATTGCTTGTGGCCGGGGGGAGGGGGGGGGAGCGGCGGCGGGGCGGGAGAGTTAAGTGGGGAAAAGGGAGACATATGTAAAACTTTAGACAATAAATAAATAAATAATTTAAAAAATTATTTCATGATTAGTGCAGTATAATTGCTCAATAAATAATAGAAGGTGAAAGGTAAGAAGGAAAAAGGGTAAAAGGTAAAGGACAAATTAAAAAATCCATACATGTTCTGTGTGGGCCATTCCAATTCCATCTTCCACTATTTGTTCTCCTCCTTCAATGTGCTGAACGATTCCAACTAATTTTCTAGAATAGTCTGAGATTTCCTCAGTGAAGGTCCGTATACAGTGAGCCATATCTAAAATTGATGCTCGGATCTGGTTAGCTTCTGGTTCCAATACTGAATGCTATAAAATGCAACATTATAGAAAAAAAACTCATAGTATTAGACTAATGATATAAAAAATTACTTAAATCACTCCTATTAATTAAAAAAACCTTCAACCACAAATGGCTTTTTTACCACATTTACAAAAGCACAGCACACAAAATGCTAATTTGCCTTCACCCAATAACTATTTATCCTGCAAAGCAATAATTTAATTTTTACAAATCCATTTGTCACTAACCAAGAAACCACAAGTATCTCTAAAATTTTATCACAAGTAGTTCATCAATAGACATAAATATTATCAAAACAATCCAGTGCATTATGAAAACATGCAATAAAGAAGAGAACTTTTGTTTCCTGCTGGAAAGCTATTTTCATTAAAGAAAGAATCATGCCCTGGCCTGTTTGGCTCAGTGGATAGAGCGTGGGCCTGCGGACTGAAGAGTCCCAGGTTCGATTCTGGTCAAGGGCACATGCCTCGGCTGTGGGCTCGATCCCCAGTGCGGGGGCATGCAGGAGGCAGCCAATCAATGATTTTCTCTCATCATTGATGTTTCTATCTCTCTCTCCCTCTCCCTTCCTCTCTGAAATCAATAAAAATATATATTTAGAAAGAATCATGATGCCTCTCTACTAAAATTTTTGTTATTCAGAAATTAAATCTTATTTCTTTTCAGTCTACTAAACAAACTGTGAGCTGGTAGGCTAGGTAAAATCATCCAGTTTAATTATATTCATACCTTGTGACCTTGGTGTTTTCCATATTCTTTGCAGACACAGCACATAAGTGGGCTAGTTTGACAGCCTTCTTCCAAACAAACAAACTCAATGGCATGCACCTGATGCTGAGAGCACATGGTTTTCTCATGAGGTTTATCAGCGAGAGGCACTCGCCTGTGCTTTGCTAATGTCTTTGTAGAATGTGTAACTTGGGAACACTCTGAGCACAAGTGAGTTGCACATACAGTGCAATATACAGATGCAACGTGAGCTTCATCTTCATCGCAACGAATGATGCTCTGATAAAAACAAATTAATGTCTTAGACTGAACTCCAATCACTATAGCATGACAAATTTTGAAACATAAAAGCCTATAATCTTTTTTTTATAACTAATCAGCCTTTTTATATGAAAATACACTGGTAACTAGTACAAAGGTCATTCATTACTCATCTGAGAAAGTATTCATTTCTATGGGTGAGAAACTATTCCCAAAATTGGTTATCAATATATGCTAATGTACTTAAGGCCAGAAATAAAACTATTCTCATAGATTCACAGTCAGAGTAAAGTTAACTTCCACAAAATCCCTTCGCTTTACAAGAAAGAAACTGAATAGAGGTTAGAATTCTTTTTTTAAGACTAAAACCACTGATATTAAAAACATACCTACTGCTTTAGCCCTCACTGGTTTGGCTCAGTGGATACAGCATTGGCCTGCGAACCAAAGAGTCCCGTGTTCGATTCCAGTCAAGGGTACGTACCTTGGTTGCAGGCTCCTCCCCGGCCCAGGGCCTGGTCAGGGCACATGCTGGAGGCAACCAATCAGTGTGTTTCTCTCACATTAATGTTTTTCTCTGTCTTTCCCTCTCTCTTTCACTCTCTCTAAAAAAAAAAAAAAAATCAATGGAAAAATATCCATGGGTGAGGATTAACAAAAAAAAAAAAACACAACAAAACATATCCACTGCTTTAAATATTATCTGTCATGATGATATATAGGAAGAAGAGAAGTACAATGCTATTTAGACAGCAAGGGATGTGCATCAGAATTAGCTATAAAGCTTTTAAAACCATGGTGCCAAAGAGGGCTAATGGGGGGGGGGGGGGAACATATGTAATATTTTCAACAATAAAGATTTGAAAAAATATAAAAATAAAACCATGTTGCCAAGAATCCAACCTGGGAAATACTTAATTCAATAGGTTAGAGATGAAGTCTGAGTTTGTGTACTTGTTTCTAAAGCTTCACAGGTGAGTCCAATGCACAATTCTAATTGAAAGCCACTGATTTAAGCAAATAAACAATTAACACCTATGCTTTTAAGTATTATTTCTTTTTTTTAAATTTCTTTATTGATTAAGGTATTACATACGTGTCCTCATGCCCCCATTTTAAGTATTATTTCTAATTTTTATTAATTACTAAAAAGCTTCAAGTTGGAAAATTTTACATGTCAGATCACCAAGAAAGCTTGGGAATTTTTGGCTGAATATTAAAAGGCCATAATTAGAAAGGGAGAGATTTGGTATAAAATTTTTCCAAAAATAAAAATTAGAGAATACATCAATATCACAAATTTTAAAAAGAACACAAAGTTAGACAGCTTTGTTTGCAATTATGGGAAATATGTACATGTAAAATAAAAATTCATGTCTTCTGTTTTCAAGATCTGACAAGTAATTTACAAGGTCAACATCAGATAACACTCTAATGCAGGCGTCCTCAAACTACGGCCCTCAGGCCACATGCGGGTGTTTTTGCCGTTTTGTTTTTTTACTTCAAAATAAGATATGTGCAGTGTGCATAGGAATTTGTTCATAGGTTTTTTTAAACTATAGTCCGTCCCTCCAACGGTCTGAGGGACAGTGAACTGGCCTCCTGTTTAAAAAGTTTGAGGACCCCTGCTCTAATTAGTCTTTTGAAATAAAGATAATATCTAGAGTGTGTGAAAGAACTGCAAAAATTTCAGAAAACAATGCTTCAGTTTGAAATTCATTTCAAGGATTTAGTTTACATAAAGAAATCATCATGATTTAATAAAAGAGAAGTGAAATCATTCTGACTTCTTTTACCTTGATGTTAAACATGGTTTTAAAGTTGATCACCAAAATCAATAACTGCTATTTACTACAACTATTCTTTTATCCAGAACAGCCTATGAGCTATGCAGGCAATTAATTCCATAAGTGTTAAAAATGTATTTTAATCTGTGTTCATGGACTTCGAATATTTCAGGATAACCTGTCTGGAAAAAGAGGATACACCTACACATAATTTAACCTTCTCATAAAGATATTTAATAGTAGTAATTCCCTCAGGAGCTAGTGCTATCTTTAAGACATTTTGCTTCTATATTAAATAGCCTCCTGCATAGAGTTTTCCTCCCGTTCGCCCTCCCTTCGTTCCTTCCTGTTCACTAGTTCACTTTTGTATCCTCTGCTTTAATGCACATCTTCTTACTCTTCCATAATCTTACTCTTTCACTTTCTGGATAGAAAGGAATTAGGATAGGGAGACAAGCTTATACACAAGACATAGTTTGGGTATAGTATTATGAAAGAATTCAGGTTTCAGTTTTACTTTTGTTCTGTTGGAACTGTTGTTGCTTTAAGAACTGTAATGTACGAAAAGTTGTATTTCTGGTATCCTACCTGCTGGAGTAAGTGAGGTAATATTGTGCTTTTTATGGCAAATATTTTAAATTAAAAGAAAAAAATCCATGCTCATAACAAATATTTCACCAAGTTCAATCAATACCTCTCCAGATATCCCAATGGCTTCTTCTGCAGCACCATACTGACCAATATGTCCATTTTGTAGTCGTTCCAAAAGCTCCAATAAAGCAAAATTTTTTTTCAATCCCCAAACACCTGAATCTCCTAGAATAAATATAAAAATAAAAACTAAATCTAACAGAATGCAATTATAATCACTTTACCTCATACCTCAATAGTAATTTCTAAGTCATATAGTTTAGCCATTAATAATGTCTAAATTTTTAAAATGCAAATTTTCCCCATTTTCTATTTATGATAGAACACTTGTCTTAATATTCTCTTTTAAAAACAGAACTCCTCAGCATTCTAAATAGAAACATATCTTCCTCTTCCCCCTAATTATTTCTTGGCTAATAATATATTAATGTCATCTATAGTAATGATAACACTGTCCTATATTAGTTTTCTGGCAAATGGACATACTACATATTTATTTAAATCAGAGACTACCAAAACCTAAAGAAAACTATCCTTTCCCTACAAGAAAACATTTTATAATCATGTTTCTCAGCTTTTTAAAGTTTTCCAGTCTAAAAATTTTTTTTTCATAGATAAATTATTTTTAACATGCTCCACTTGACATCATCTTTAAAACAAATATTACTACTGACCTGAAAAAAAAATGACAACTTTAAACTATTTCTTTTAAAGAAAATTCTGTTATCAAAAAGAATAGATTTATAGAACTTGGGTTTGTAAGATAATTGCTAAAATGTTAATGTTATTATTTCCAAATCTAGTATCCCATATTAATGACTGATTTTGAAATATAAAGCAAAGTTTTAAAAGATTCAGGAAACTAAAAAAATTAACAAGACCTTTACACTTATTTAAACAAAAAACAAGTAGTTATCACAAGCTACAAACACTCTGTTTTAATACCAGTAAATAAAAACATGCTGACACTCAAATTACTTAACCTGTATTTTCATTATTGGCCTATTAATTATAGAAAGATTGTTTTATTGTATCAATGGCTTCAGGCAAAATAATTTTCTTATTTCTTTGAATAGGTTATGTTCTCAGGTATCTTAAGATTGAGCTAATTTATACTTACAAGACTACTGGCCTTAATAGAAACTGAATCCATCTTGTAATTATCCATCTTGTAATTACTAGTATACAATTTTAAAAATCAAATGGGAAAACATTTTTTCCTATGATGTTTGTATTCCATGAACGATTTTAAATCTTAAATATATACACATATATTTTCCTACCTAGGTCTGTTACTTGTCGATCAAAAGGGCAACGGATTGCTCTTCCATGAAGAGGCAGGCGGGTGAGACAGTCATGGCAGACGGTGTGACCACAGAGCAGCAGGCGAGGAACTTTGTCTCCTTGCAAAGAAAAGACATCTTCACAAACTCCACACTCCAGCACCTAATATTTGAAAAGGGGACATGTGGTCTTTAAGTGATTTTAAAAGCACAGATATTTTATTTAAAAAAAAAAGCTGATCTAATATACTGAATAAATCTTGTTGAATTACTTTATTCCTCCTAGGTTGGAAAACTTTAAATCTCCTTTTATCATTTCATCTGACAGACCCTACCAAAATTACATCAGAGTGAAATTTCCTTGAAATGTTGTGTTAGGGACTAGGATAATGGTGTAAATTATCATGATCTTTATCTTTTGAAAATTATGACTTAATTCGTTATATCTGAATCTGAAACAATATATAGTTCTCCCAAACATGGGTTATTAAACAACTCCTCTGCAATTACCTAACCTCCAAAACATCATAATTAATTTGGACAAAACTTTGGAATATGTGCTAGGATGACAATTTACCCTTCTAATAAAGAACATGTTAAGACTATAAGTAATTTTGAAGTATCCAGTATCCACTTATATCACATAATGTAAAGGCAAGAAAGCAATCACCTTTTTTTTTTTATTAAGGTATTATATGTGTACATATCTTACCATTGCCCCCCTCACCCCACTCCCATATATGCCCTCACCCCCCGCCCCCCGTTTTGCGTCCATTGGTTAAAGCAATCACCTTTGACTTAAATTTCAATTCCTTGTTCTCAATTAATAAATATGCCCCTGGGTTAGAGAATATTTTGTCTACCTAGTTCCACTGACAAGTACATGATTTGTCCAAGGCCATGTAGTCAGTCAAAAGGAAGGTGACAAGAATTGACAAATTCTGATTCCCAGATCCACGAGTTTATGCTTTATAATTAGTCAACAAACTGTATTTATATCAATGAAAGATTTTTGGTACTTTTATTTCTTAATATAGTTGAAGTATTTCACAATTTTTGATAATTTAAAAATATACCCACTCTGAACTGTTTAATTGTACCACAAACTCCTATGCCTGCCATCTATGACCTGCTACAACTGATCTGTAGTTCCCAAAACATGACTGTTTTTGCCACTTTCTTTCTGCTAATGCTGAGGGAATAGCTAAATAAACACTTTTCTAGTGGATCCTCTTTTACCTTCATAAACCAACAAATTCCTAAACACTGCCTCTCTCAGGACTACCTACAGCTCAGTCCAACTGAAATGACCACAGTGTCCCTGGGGCCCCCATGTACCATGAATAAGTGTCTATCTTAACACCCAAAACACGGGAATACCTTTATTGGCTTTCCAACCTGTCTTTCCTGTTAGACCAAAAAGCTCTCAGGCACAGGGTATTCCAAATACCAACTAAGGTCCAACAAAGTAAAAATGTAAAAACAAAGTGTCCAACCACCATCCCCAACAAATACATAACAGGAGGTAAAAAATAGAAACCCTCCCCCAACCCTACCCCCACCCCGAATAAAAAAAGGAAACCCAGAGTGGAAATCAGACTTAATCCATTAAAATTTTAATCTTAACTGTGAAATTATTTTGGACTGACTATCTGATATGGAAGCATCTTTCACTATAAATAAACAGGTAATTCATAATTGGCTTGCATCCCAGTATGTTTCAAAAGGAGTTTAAATGTAACACATAGCTCACAAAAAAGGAAAAGACTGTTTGTCTTTTCTTACCACGTGTAGTCTTTTCTTTAAACATATAAAAAGATGTTCACTATCACTCAAAACACTTTGAAATGCAATGAAAGCTGTATCAGTATACTTTTTTTTTCAGATTAGATCAAAAACGTTGATAACACTTTGTACTGGTGCAAATGTCAGAGAGCGTATCTCTCACACATTGCTGGTTGCTGTGAAATGTTTTATTGATTGATACAGCTTCTCTGGAAGGGAATTTGGCAATGACTATCAAAAGTTAGAATAGCTCAACAATTCCACTTCAGGAATTTAATCCTACAAATATTTCACACATGTGTAAGATCTGCATGCTAATCCTTAACAGTACCATTTGCATTAGCAAGAGATCAGAAACAAAGCACACACCAATACAAGACTGGGAAAAAAAGTTATGGTACATTCATATACTGCAAAACAATGTAGTCTAGTGAGGAAGAGCGAGGAAACAGCTGCACATAAATTACATATATTATACACACATACACTTCAATTTATCCTATTTTTTTTAATATATTTTTATTGATTTCAGAGAGGAAGGAAGAGGGAGAGAGAGAATCATGGATCGGCTGCCTCCCGCAAGTCCCCCACTGGGGATTGAGCCCACAACCCGGGCATGTGCCCTAGACCGGAATCGAACCTGGGACCTTTCAGTTTGCAGGCCGACGCTCTATCCTCTGAGCCAAACCAGCCAGGACATATCCTGTTTTTTTTAATGCAGGAAAAAAGTTTCGTTTAAATATCAAATTCAATTAAATACAAAAAAGATATTCACCACAGAATTAGATATTATGAAATAAATGCAACGTTTTTTACAAATGTTCTCTCTAATGTGACACAATACATTTTACTTGTTTATGATAATAAACTCTAAAGAACCAAATTAAAATTTTACTTAGTTCATTTATATCTTACATTTCTGACCTTATTATTACACAAGCTAAAAGAACTTATGCTGCTACTATAGGTTTCTTCAAAAAGCACTAGAACTACACTGATTAGTAAACCAAACACAGGTACAAAAATAAAGTTATTAGACTATTTTGCATCAATTCAGTAAAGAACAGAGTAAGAAATTCTTTCTTCGGTATTTATGAATAGGAATTTGGGCTAACAATCTATGTATATAAAACCCTAATATGTAAATAAACCAAATGGCGGAACAACTGAACAACCGGTCGCTATGACGTGTGCTGACCGCCAGGGGGTGCGCACGGAACATGGCGGGCATCGGCAGCAGGAAGCAGAGCACGGAACATGGCGGGCATCGGCAGCAGGAAGCAGAGCACGGAACATGGCAGGCATCGGCCATGGCGGGATGGTGGAGGTGAGCGGGGGCACCAGACCAAGGCAGGGCACCGGTTGCTGTCATCTGAGTGAACCTCTGGTGGTTACTGAAAATTCTTTGCTCCCGTGAGCCGTGGTCCTGCCTGGCGCTCGCACCTGCTGCTGGCGCCCAGCACCAGCTCCAATCACCCCTCAGGGCTCCTCGACCTCCCCCAGGTCCTGAAGGACGATCTGGGCAGCAGCTGTTGCTCACACCAGCTGACAGCGCTGGCCCCGCTCGCACCCACTGCTGGCGCTGGCCCCAATCGCTCCGCGCTGTCAGCGGGGGAGCAGCGGCAGGAGCAGGGCTGCTGGCCACAGTGGGAGGGGCCGGGCGGAGGCGTGGAGGATGGGCTGAGACCCGCCCCTGTGCCCACTGCAGCCTGGCGGCCCACAGTTCCTTTCAAGGTGCACGAATTCGTGCACTGGGACCCTAGTATAAGATAAATTAAGTCCTAGATAGGATAGCTTTTAATTTTATAAACTTTACAAATATGCCAAAGAGGACTTCATTACATGTACTTATTACATATAAATAAAATTTTAATTAACCAGTCCATATTTTTAAAAGATTAAGAAGGCTCACTTTCTCTCTCTCTTTTTTTTTTTTTTTCGTGCCCTACACAGGATTTCAACCAGCAATCTTCCCGTGCATGGGACAATGCCCAACCAACTGAGTCACAGTGGCCAGGGTGAGGCTCACTTTCAAAAGAAACTTTCCTGATTCTTTCCTGAATGTAAATAATATTAATTTTAGATTTTTATCTTTGTTTCTCTAATGATAAAAGCCATGCCATTGTCAATTTGTTCATTAAACAAGAGGCCAGTTTACATAATGTTAGCATTATTATACTTCAATTCTTACCTCCCAATTAACACTCCTTGCTTTCATCTATGAAAATTACAATTTAAAAAAATTATGCCAACATACTTCTTACAAATTACAGCATGAGGTTCTTGCCAAAAAGGACGGTCCTACTGCACAACTTAAGCACATATTACATGTAAAGATTAAAATGAATAAAGCGAGCCTCTAATATTTCAAACTGTGTGCTATTACAAACTGGAGTACCATCAGGCTTTGGTATAGTTTTGAGATTTTTAAGGAAAACAGGATAACAAAGAAGATACAGCAATAATATTCATGCCTAATACAACTTCTTAATTCATGTTAATTCACAAAATAATCTTCAGATATTCTTTACTTAGAAAAAATACAATCCCATAAATAAAATCTCAACCACACAATATGCCTTATAATAAGAGGGCTCCTTTGCATCTTGGATATGCTGTGTGTTTTCAGAATAACTTCATCAATACTAGTATATAAAGGTCAGATGAATCAACAACCACCAATACTGACTGATAATACAGTTGTGAGCAGAAATGTATCATTTGTTGTCATATAAAACCAACATTAGGTGAAAAATCATTAGAAGGCTATTATTAAAAATAAAAAATACTTCAGATATTACCTGGTCCAGTGGTTCTCAAACATGGTTCTGAGAATGTAAAAAATATACTGATGTCAACTTAATCAGAACTGGGGAGGAGGGGTGGCTGTATCAGTTTGTGTTTTTTTAAACGTGCTCAGTGATTCGAATATGTAGCCAGTAATGAGAATTATCAATATCTCAGGTTACAAATATTCCACGTTATTTCAGTTGATTTTTTAGTAACGGCATCTTGGAGCATTTACACAGGGTAGAATTTCAAACTTCAAGCATAGGGCAATTCATAGACCCTAGTGTTACTGTCCAGCTGTGTTGCTGTTGGAGACTTCTTAAAAGTGTTGACCAAACCCTAGCTACTTTGGTTCAGTGGATACAGCGTCGGCCTCGGGACTAAAAGGTCCTGGGTGCGATTCCGGTCAAGAGCATATGCCCGGGTTGCGGGTTTCATCTCCAGTAGGGGGACGTGCAGGAGGCAGCCGATCAATGACTCTCTCTCATCATTGATATTTCTCTCTCTCCCTTCCTCTCTGAAATCAATACAAATATATATTTTTTAAAGTGTTGACCAAGAGAGGAAGGGGCAGGTCACCCCATAACTGACGTCTGATCATGGAAGTAATGCAATAGTAAAAAGCCAACTTTAGAGCCAGTCAACCCTGGCTCTGCCACACACTGTTAACGTAAACCTTTGTTTCCTCACCTGTAAAACAGGAATTAACATCAACCTCGTAAGTAGACACCAGCGATTTAAAAGGCTAACATAATACCTGGAGCTAATAATGGTTTGATTTAATAAAAATAAGCTAATTAATGCCTGTTGGGTTTAATTAAAATTAGAAGACCTGGGGGAAGAAAGCCCAGGTCACCCTCACAGGCCCATAAGCTTCTTTTCACAAATGCCCCCTAGCTGATGCCAGGCAGAGGACTGGCAAGAACAGCAGACCGGTCGCGGAGGGGAGGGCCTGGCTTGGACAGCCAAGAGGGGCCCAGAGGCCCCGCATCCCGCCCAAAGCAGCCCGGGCCGCGGCGCTGCAGCCCCATCTCGGGGATGAACCACAGGCAGGCCAATGGTGGAGAACAGAGAACGCAGGGCCCCTCACCTTCACCACGGCCGTGCCCCAGCTGCCCTGACGGCCACTGTCTAGTCCCGATCCAGCCTTGTTTACAACCAGAGAAGCCATCCTTGGAGGAGCGGCGCTGCAGAAGCACCCGAAAGGGCCTCCAACGGAGGGGCGGGGCAGAGCCACCTACCCAGAAGCCTCGGCGCCCGCCACTGGCGCACAGGCGCAATACGGCGCAGGGCGAGGAAATGTTCCCAGGACCGCCTCCTTCCTCCTCCCGCCAGTCACTGGCTGGCTGCACATCCTTGCGCATGGGCGCTTTATTTTTATTGTTATTAAAGAATCTGCCACTGATGGAAGGAATAAAGTTAAGGAAAAAAATTAAAGCTAAAAGAGAAGCAAAATTGTGGGGTGCAACTCTCGCTCCAGGAGCAAGATACTGTCCCCAGTCGCGAAAAAAAAAAAAAAGGGGGGGGACGAGGAGGGACTACATCTCCCTGCATGCAGTGCGGTTTTTATATAAACTACAAGTCCCGGCGTGCCATCTCTGTATCTTTTACGCCGCAAGGCCGCGATTTCGGAGACCGAGTATTGTTCCGACGAGTGGTGTCGTGCAGTCGCGAAGTGTGAATGCGGATGGGAAGAGGAATATTCTATGTATAGGTGATCCACTGGCCAGATGTGGCCTTGGTGAGAAGCTGCCATTGGGTCGTAAAGAACCCGATAAGAAGGGAATTTAAGACACCACCGGAAGGGACGGTGTTTGACGCCCTGCCTTCCCGAAAGTGCGTTTTTCTGCTCTCTTCCGAGTTGGATTGAACCTCCTCAACCCCCGTAGGCTCTCGATCGAAAGTGCCTGTCAAAATGGAAGTGAATCCCCCCAAACAGGAGCACCTGCTGGCTCTGAAAGGTAAAATTTTGCGAGCCTGACTCCCCTTAAATCTGTTCTCTCGCCTTCTCTCTCTAGATCTCCAAGCCTTGGCCACACAGCCCTGGCCCGTGCGATGTAGGCCTCGTTCTTCTTACACTCCGTGCACGCCCTGCCGCTCTGCCCCTGGTGCCGAAGTGGCGGGAAGCAATTTCAACTCTGACTTTAGGTTTGAGAGCCTCCCTCTAGGACGGATAGGTAGACCAGTCGCGGAGGGGAGGGCATGGCTTGTAAAGCCAGGAGAGGCAAATGACTCAGTTAGGTGCTGTTGCAGTCACCAGACAGATTTTAGTCCCAGAAGCTGACGTTCCCACCCTACCCGGGGAGAGCCCTGTGACCAGGATGATGACAGGCGACCTCTGAAGTGGTTTTCTTTGGTGTCTTGTGCCTTCATGCGGCACTGACGAAGAGCCTTCAACTCCATCTGTAAAATAGCAGTGCCAAAGATTTAGAAGTACATAGTACTGACATGTAATCCAGGTTTGTTAAAATCTACTGTAGAGTACTTCACAGTATTGTGTATATGGGAAACTTCACGTCAACTTTCATTTTCTGTGCATAGCAATCAGTTTGAGTATGTTTGATAATTAGGTCATTATTTAGAGAAAAACAGGTTAGAGTTTTTCTGGAATTCCTGTTGTTTTCTGAAAAACTTTTAAATGCTTTCAGCTGTGTTTTAACTGTTTTCCGTACCACAAATGCACTTCTTTATTTCTTGGATGCTCTGATGTGTGGTTACCAATCCCTTCTTCGACTGAGCTGAGAAAACGCTCAGTAGACTTTTGAATTCAGTTACATTGCACTTCCTTGTGGTATCCATTTTGAGAGACCTTCCCTTCCAGAAGCCCACCAGTCCCATTTGTAACATAAAATCGTATACTGATAGCTGGGGTTAACAGGACGGCCTCTGACTGTATAATTAAGGAAGTGCAATATTAAGTGATATAGCAAAATGCCCAGCAAGCTTAGTTTGAGCAAATGAGCTGGACTGAAGTGGGTTATTCCTGAAGGAAAAGAAGAAAAGGAACTGCCAGGGTCTTTATCTCTCAGTCTCACAGCAAGCATGTCCAATAGGGGTTCCTTAACTCTCAAAAGTTAAGAAACGTTTCCAAGATCACAAGCTAATTATTGATTGAGGCAATATTTCAGCACAAGGCCTTCCTCCGTCTTTCCAAAACTGAATAAGTTTAGACAATACTGAAAGAATTCTCAATGTCATTATCTTACAATGTGAAAGTATAAGGGAAAAAATAAAAGCATTCATTCTTGAAAGAATGTGCTATCTAATTTATGAAACATTAAAAATTATGAATATTATGAATTTACAAGTTGTCAAATCTGTTAATGGACATTAACAGTAGGTGAAAATAATCATGAGATGACTTCTTCTGACTCTTCAGAAAGTGGTCAAATGAGTGTTGACATCGGGAGAACCCTCATCAAGTAGTTCTTTTAATGATTTTTGTTTTGTTTTGTTTTGCTCCCATCCCCTGTTGCCTGTGTCCATTGATTAGGCTTATATGCATGCATATAAGTCCTTTGGTTGATCTCTTCCCCTTACCCCCACTGTCCCCTACCTTCCCTGAGGTTTGACGTTCTGATTCTTTTAATGATTTTTGAGAAGGGATTCAATCTCTCTCTCTTTTTTTTTTTTTGGTGCAAGATATGAAAGAACTTGCAAGTATGGCTTTTGCAGCTTTGTACCTGGTTAGGAAACCTAACTTGCAGATCCTGGAAGGTTCCATTCTTGAGCCCGTGTACTATACGCTGGAACTTATTATCAATGCTTAATTTGGGGCAACTTTAGGACTTCTGTGTTATAAGAAGAAAAAAATAAGGGTCTAGCCTTCTTGCTTCCCTCCAAATTGGAATTCAGGAGCCATGGTCTTAATACTGAAGTGCCCTAATTATACAGAGGAGGCTGTCACAAAACCAGTCCCTAGCCTGGGTAAAATGCAAACTGAAACCATTTTTATGCTTTTAGTGTTTACTACTGAGATGTCTCAAAATTCTAAGTATTATTACTTCTTTAAATTATATATGAATCTAGTATTTTAAGAATCACTAATTTTTCTTTGTTTTGTATATAGTCTTAATATTATTAGTACCTAATATATTAATATCATTATTTCCAAATTCTTTATTATCTGTTAAGTTAAACATGTTGACTACTAGCATTTTTAGGCTAGAAGTGAGCTGATAGAGCATCTAATCCAGATCCCTTATTTTCATGAGAGAAAGGATTTTCAGTTTTGTGGATTACATTCACATTTACCAATAGCACTTTGGTAAAATAGTATATTGGGTTTGGTTTTTGTTTTTCCTTTTCTCCCTGACTATTTGTATGTAGGCTATCCCTACCATATCTTATTCTTTGCAATACTTCCACTTTAGGTCCTGTTTCCCTCTGATTTGGAAAGAGACAGTCTTGTAATTTTAAATTACATTCTAGCTCTGAGGAGCTCAGCTAAGAAATTTTCCTTTCATTAAGAGTAATTGGATTACTTCAGAATGACCACAGAAATAATATTGCATTATCGAGCATATGAGAGTGATCCCACACAATTGCTGAAAATTGCAGAGAAAGCAATTCAAGACTTTCCTACACGTCCACTATCAAGATTTATCCCTTGGTTTCCACATGATGGGTCCAAACTTCCGCTCAAACCTAAACGATCACCACCTGTGATTTCTGAAGAGGCAACTGAAGATGTGAAACAATACTTAACCATTTCAGAACATGATGTTAAATCACAGAGTTATGATTGTACAGTAGCTCTATTGGAGTTTCAGCCTAACTTGAAAGAAAAGAAGCACTTAATCCGTTCTCACACACTGAAAGAACAGACTACTTCTGGAAATCTGGATAAACAGTCAGAGAAAGGGAAACAGCACAAGAAGAGGTCTTGGAGTGTTTCACTCCCCAGCAGAAATTGTACTGAAGATATTTTTCCTTTGTCTAAAAAATTGCAAGATAGTGTAAAGGCACTAGATTTACACTTATTTTATAGAGCAAGATGGACAATAGATCACACTCTATGTAACAACCAAACTCTGGAAGACATTTGGGCAAAACTCAATAGAATTATCAGGCACAATGAACTTCCATCTTGTAATGCTACAATTCAGAGACATTTGGGCCAAATATGGGTGTTTTGTGATATTATGTACTGTGAATATGTGGGAAATCTCCTTAAAGGAAGATTAGCTCTTACAGGGAAAATAAATTTATTTGTGCGTAAACATGGTATTATTTTTAGTATGTGATGAATTCCCGTGATTGTCAAAAAGAAGACTATTCTGAATGAACAGTATATATTGAAATAGATGAATAAATTTTTTTACTGGTTTTTAAATTTTTAATGACAATTTTTTTTATTTGAACCTTTGCTAGCATAGCCTATTTATTCTTAACATTGTGAAAAATAATTGTGTGGTAATATGTGTTCAGTTTGTATCCCAGGAATAAATATCATGTGAATTTGTAGACTTGTCATTTAAGTCAAGAACTTTCTGGATTCTACTTTTAACAGCCACTGTTTAAATTAATTGTGATAAATTATTTTTTATACTGAAGTTAGAGGTAAAATGTGCCATTCCTTTTGTTCTGTTACGTTTCCAATGATTGAGTTATATATTCCTATGAATTACAGGGAATAGTTTGGATTTGGATAAATCCTTAAAGTCTAATTTTATAGTATTTTTTCTTTACTCATCTAAAATGTAATAATTTTTTTTAAATGAAACTAAAACCAGTTTCAGTTTCAGTGAATGCTATTTAAGTGGCATGTATATAGTTCAAAATGGGAGACCAACCAAATTGTGCTGATGTTCCCAAAGATATGTAATAGATAACAGTTGATGTGTTCTCTTGAAACAAAGGTTAAATAAAAAATATATAATTTTCCTAAGACCATAATGCATCTTTAAGGCTATATAATATGTTTTGAAAAGAAGTATCAAATATGATAAGAAATCAAGTTACTCTTTATTCTAATACAAGTAATTCCATCTTAATGACTATTAATACTGGTTACTAACCTGCTGGTTTTTGAAGTCATTGTTGGTTTCCCATAACCAAAATGTTATAAAATGGATTTATGTATCACTTCATAGAAATAACCAAAGGACTTATATGAGTATATGCATAGCCCCTGGACACAGACAATATTGTGGTGAAGGCCTGGGGGATGGAGTGGGGGCAGGATGGAGGGGGTCCTTAGCGGGGAAAAGGAGGAACATATATAATGCTTTCAACAATAAAGATAATTTTTTTAAAAATAACCAAAGTGATTATGGAATAAAAGGTTTATAAAAGGATGTATTTATTTAATACATGTAAATGCCTTCTATGAGCTAGATATTAGAATGTAGTAGGAAAGGATGCATACATGTACCCTGCCCTCACAGAGCTTACATGGAGTTATTACTATTAAGTAGAAAAACCAAACTCTTGAAAAAAACCAGTAAGAGTGTATTCATTAGCAAGGTGGAGATATGTTTGCCTTGTGGCATAGTGCCTAGCATGGTAGAGGTTCCATAATACATGATAAATGTCCCCTTTGGAGAGATTCTTCACAGGCTGATATTGCTTAAAGTCTGAGGAGTCTACGAATTTTTAACTGAAGAGATAATCTTTTCCAATTAGGTTTTACTCTGTTCAAATATTGTTTTGTTTTTAACTATTTTTAGTATCATTTTATTGTCTCAAATGAGACTGCTATCTAGAAAATAAGCAGTATGTGCATGAATGCTTCCAGAGGTCTTTAAATAAAAAACCACCTGTTGTAGAGGGAGTTTCCAAGGTAGCTTCTTCAGTAATGACTTCCTCTTTTGTTCATCAGTCTTTCTTTTCAATCGAAGACTGCTGGAGAAATGTCAAGAAGCCATTGAGTGTTGCTAGTGAGCTTGTGAATAAGAGTTGGTTACATGATTAGGCAAAAATAAATGGTGAAGCTGATTTTTATTGTTCAGGTCTTATTTACTGTGAGGTTGCTAATCAAGGGCTAAAAGTTAGGTACTCATGCCCTGGCCAATGTGGCTCTGATGTTTGGGCATTACAGGCATGTGTCAGGGTACATGCCCGGGTTGCAAGCTCAATTCCCTGGGGGGGGGGGGGGTTGGGGGGGGTGTGCAGGAGGCAGCTGATTGATGTTTCCCTCTTAAATTGATCTCTCTCTTGCTCTCCCTCTCCCTCTCTCTCTAAAAATCAATTTAAAAAAATAAAAACCTAGGTACTCATAACACTGTTTTTCTTTGATAGTTTTATTATTTTGAAATGATTGCGCACAGAGCTGAAAATACAAGGTATAGTCTAGCACAGTGATGGCGAACCTATGACACACGTGTCAGCACTGACACGCGTAGCCATTTCTGATGACACGTGGCCGCATGCCGAGGATGAAACATCTGCTGCTCCTGAGGATGAAACATTTGCGAAATAATGTTTTTTCCTCAAAAGTGACACACTACCCGAGTGATGCTCAGTTTTTTGGCGAAGTTTGACACACCAAGCTCAAAAGGTTGCCCATCACTGGTCTAGCATCATGGGATTCTTATGAAGAGCAGCTTTTTAATCCAAGAACCACACATTAAAAAGAGCTTCTTTGTTTTCGTATGTGGCAGATTTAAATTTTTCTAATTTACTCTATATCAATTGCTTTTTAACCCTTTGAGAAACAGTAAAAATCAGAAATGGGAAACTGAAGAGTAAGTTTTAGTGCAAATATTGTAAGGATCTTAAAGAAGGGGGTAAGGGGGATTCATTTCTCTTCTACCTAGAGAGTACTTAAGAAGTAATCAAGGCCTAAGAATTTAGAATCCATGGCTACTTCTTTGCATATTTAGAACCTTAGAACTCACGATTCTGTCATAAGCTAATAGTAGGGCTCAGCAGTATTTCTGGGTTACACTCTAACATAGACATAGAAATAAATTGGGGAAACAAAGGCATATACAGGAAGGTGTATCTGTGAGGGCATTTGGTAAAATCCAATCAGCATTTACTCTCCAGGGAAATGCAGCAGTACCATCATTTTATTTTTCCCTGATAACCCATCCATCTTCAAATAAATGTTAAGTCAAATGCAAAAAAAAAAAAGATGGCAGGGCATTATATTAATTTAACTTCATTTGCTAACTCACCAAATAACTTAAAGATCACTTTTTGAAATTTTTCAAAATGAGCTCCTGCATAATGATTCTCTTTAATTTAATCTGCTCAAAATGCCCAAAATTAATTCAAAATTCACAGACATAAATGTCTTCAGGGACTAGATAGACTGTAGAATGTGGTAAGGATTCCAGACCTGGAGAAGATTGCACTTAATTTTTTTTTTTTTTAATGTTGTGGCCAAGCAAAATTTGTGTGCAAGTTGAGCTAGGCCCAGTTTATCACTTTGTAACTTCAGGCCTATCTTTTTATTATAATATTTTATATGAAACCTGAATTTCATAAGTAAATGAAATGTCTGTTTTGTGAGTTCTACTGCAAGTGTCTCTACATATGGCACTATATGAATATTTGGCACTCAACTAAAAATCACATTGTTATTTGCTCTAATTTCTTCGGTGAAGTACCTACTTTAACATTCAAGGCTGGGTACAAAATTACTGTTTACCAACCAGGGCTTTATTATAGTTCCTAAACCTTGCTTCAGTTAGTATTTGCTCTTTTCCAACTAAAATTATATGTAATTTTTGAAGTCTATTACTATAAGACAGTAAATATTGTGTTTTAAATGTGTATTTGATATAGACATACTTTGGATTATCTTTCAAAGAGTGAGATAGTTGTATGTTAATAACTTGGCTTTCTCAGTTTGTATTTAAAAATCTGCAAATATGACATATTGTGTTTTTTTAGTATGTCTCTTGATTTTTAAGTGAATTTATAGATTAAATTTTATTTTTTCCAAATAGCTAATCAGTTGTCTTAGCATCTTAAAATGTTAATATTTTTCTCTATCCTAATCATTTTTATTAACTATCTAATATATGTATTTGTATGGTCTTCAATTAATGAGCCAATTAATTTATTGTAGACTTAAATTTTTTAATATATGGTAAGTCCAGTTCTTCCCCCCTTTTCCCAATTTATTTTCTTATTTTCACTTATTTATTTTTCTAGATAAACTTTAGATACATTCTGCTATGTTCCAAGAACAAATCTTATTTCTGGTTGGAAATAACCAATAAACCATTAACTGATATTTTTGTAATTTCTATACAGAATTAATATTACTAAAAGGGCCACTTACTGAACTTTCAGTGGTCAGTAATTATAATCAAGGGGTACAGCTCACAAAAGGCCCTTTTGTCATAAAATTATTGTTTTATATTCAAAATGATGCATCTAAACTTATTTTCCTGTCAGGCTTCTTTTGATTAATATTTTGTTGATATTATTTACACCGAACTCACTCAGGATTTTTTTAAAGCCTTGTTCTCCTAATATACCTTAACTAGAGGCCCAGTGCACGGATTCGTGCACATTGAAAGGAAATTAATTAGAAGGTGGCTGACAGGGTGGGCCTGGGCGAGATGGGCCGGGCACGCCCTGGAGTCACACTCCCACGGTGCCTCCCTGGCCGGCCGCACCTGGTGCGGTACCACAAAGTGAGCGGGGTCCCTCCAGCAGGTGGGGTCCTTTAGCCTGGCCTGCAGGGATCGGGCCAAAACTGGCAGTCCAGCAACCCCCAAGGAGTCCCAGAGAACACTCTGCAAAGTTGCTGTCGCTCGGCAGCTCCTGCGTTGAGCATCTGCCCCCTGGTGGTCATTGTGTGTCATGGTTACCAGCCAGTTAGCTGGTCGCTTAGGCTTTTATATATAGACTAGTGACCCGGTGCATGAAATTCGTGCACATTAAAAGGGAATTAATTAGAGGAAATATTTTAATATTGCTATTTGCCCTTTCTCTATAATAGAAGTGTCAGAGATGAAAGAAAATTAGTAAAATGTATATGAAAATCTTCCTCCTGTCAGAGTCTGAGGTGTGCCATGGCAACCAGAGTAAAGTCCCCGCCCACCCATGTGCACCTCGAAATTGCACGAGACCCAGACCCAGCTGACCCCACCCCCATTGGGCTAGATCCAGACCCGACCGGCCCCACCCCTGTCAAGCCTGGCCAGGTGGGGGACGCGGCCTGAGGTCGCCTGACCCAGCGCAGGGGCTGGGGGCGTGGTCTGAGGTCCTCATGAAGCTCCGCCTGGTGGGGGACATGGCTTGAGGTCCCCTGTCAAGCCCTGCTGGGTGGGGGGCATGGCCTGAGGTCCCAAAGCCTGGCACCAGGGTGGGGGGTGCGCCCTGAGGTCCCCCGTCAAGCCCCGCCGGGCAGGGAGCATGGCCTGAGGTCCCCTATCAAGCCCTGCCAGGTGGGGGGCATGGCCTCAGGTCCCCTGCCCCGGCCCAGCGCCACGCAGCCTCGGGCCCCTGTTGATTGCTCATTAAGGCTCATTACGGGAACTCAGCCTCCACTGTGGGCACAGCCATATTGTGTTACAGGATCCCCGCCTCTGCTGTGGGCGCAGCCATCTTGTGTTATGGAATCCCTGCCTCCACTGTGGGCGCAGCCATCTTGTTATGGTGTGACAGTCAATTTGCCTATTCACTCTCTATTAGATAGGGCTAGAGGCCCAGTGCATGAAATTCATGCATGGGCGTGGTGTCCCTCAGCCCACCTGCACCCTCTCCAATCTGGGACCCCTCAGGAGATGTCTGACTGCCGGTTTTGGCCCAATCCCTGAGATCCTGCATCAAGCCCCACATGGCAGGGGGCGTGGCCTCAGGTCCTCTGGCCCAGTGGGATCGGGCCTAAACCGGTAGTCAGACATCCCTTTTACAATCCTGAACTGTTGGCTCCTAATCACTCGCCTGCCTGATTGCCCCTAACCACTCTGCCTGCCAGCCTGATAGCCCCCTAACCACTCCCCTGCCAACCTGATTGACGCCTAACTGCTCCCCTGCCGGTATGATTGTCTCCAACTGTCCTCCCCGGGGACTGGGGGACTCTGCCTGGATGAGGAGGGGTTGAGGGAACTGGGGGACTCCAGCTGGATGAGGCGGGGCTAAGGGGACTGGGGAACTCGGGCTGGATGAGACGGGACTGAGAGGACTGGGCGCCACCATCTTGTGGCTGTGTGCGCCTCCATCTTGTGAGGGCATGACAGTCAATTAGCATATTCCTTCTATAGGATAAATTCTTTTATTTTCTAGTTTTTCTGTAATGAGGTGTATTATATTTACATTTAATTTTTAAAGTTCATTAAGTTATAAAAATGTAAGATTATTTTCTTTTCTCATGTATAAAATTGTTTCATATATTAGCATTTTAAATGAATTATTTCTATATAATCTTAGGAAGTATTTAATATTATATTTAGTTTAGGAAGTATATAGTTCTATTTTACATTAGTATAAAATTGATGAATGCCATGCACTGGCTTGGGAATACTAGCCCAAAGCAATATTAATATACATGTGTTTTTTTTACTGTTGGAATTCACAGTGATGCGGTTGACGAAGCCTACTTTATTCACCAATATTCCAGTAACATGTGAAGAGAAAGACTTACCTGGTATGGCACTTTATTCTACTTGCACTTAGGGAAAAATTGGCATCTTGATTGCCTCTATTACGTTCGAATAAGCCCAGCCTTGCCAATTTTTGCTCTTTGCTACATTCTCTGTTCCCTGTTTTTGTAGCATGCGAGTGGTGGCCATCGAGTAACAGGTCTCATTATAAGGTACTATTAATACCGATGGCAACAGGAGATTTTTATTTTAGTTTTAATAATAATACATCCATAGTCATAATACTATAAAAATTACATTTGTCCTCAAATGTTCCATCAATGTATGTATTAGCATTCCCTTTTTTTTAAATTACTGGAGCTTACTATAATATATTTTATATCACATGACCTATATTTACCTTTGTTTCTAACGTTCATTCTCTGTGAAACCAGAATTTTTTGGTATGCACTAGTTTCATTGAAGATTAGATATTAGATTGTTTAAATATAACTTGTGAAGAGATTGTTTTTTAAAAACATCTCTCTCCCAGATATATATTTATGTAAGTAAAGTTATTTACAAGGTAGAGGTTAGAATTTTATGTTTTTGTCTTTCTATAGGAGATCTCTTTAACCAACTCATGAGAGATGATCCTTCAACTGTAAATGGTGCAGAAATTTTAATGTTGGGAGAAATGTTGACTTTACCACAGAATTTCGGGTAAGAATGATGTAGTCACATAAGACATACAGCAATACTTTAAAGGCATTACAAATCTAGTTTTCAAAAAAATAACTATGGGTTGGCAAAGTGCTCATGATCCATTTAAGTGGTAAAAAAACATTTCATCAAAATTATACTATGTGATACCGGAATTTAAAAAACCATAAGATATATATGGTTAAGAAAAATAAGATACATACCAAGATATTAATAGTGATTCTTCAGGTGATAGAATTTTAGCTTTCTCCATTAGATCTTATTATACAGGGTCGAGCAAAAGTCAGTTTATAGTTGTTCGTATGGAAAATAATACAATAATTAATAAATAATAATATAAGAATGAACTATTTTGCATACTCACAACTGTAACAGTACTTTTTGCTATACTCTGTATTTTTTAATGCCCATGGATTCCTTTTATTTTAACTTATTTAATACAAATGTCTTTCAGAATCATCCCTTTTATTCAACTTCACAGCCCTCTCTCAACGTAAGTTATCAGACTTGGCAGCTAATTAGGAGCTATAATTTTTTTTATTTCTTCTCTTGCTCTTAGCTTATTATTATAGATTATTATTGGGGTAGATGCCCCTGATTCCATCCT
This sequence comes from Eptesicus fuscus, assembly GCF_027574615.1. Lineage (NCBI taxonomy): Eukaryota > Metazoa > Chordata > Mammalia > Chiroptera > Vespertilionidae > Eptesicus > Eptesicus fuscus. Next base: position 79,106,742 of record NC_072476.1, on the reverse strand, counting down.
TTTTCAACTGAGAGAATTTGACACTAAAAGGTATTTTTTAAGTTTTTGTGAAAGAATGTGGTCATTGACTAGTGTCTTCAAAACTTGGAAATATATTCATGTAAAATATATTTTATAAATATATATTTTTAAATATTTTACATAGTATATAATTACAAATATATATTTTTATAAAATATATTTTATAAAAAGTATACAGTAAAGCCACTAGTTACTATTTTTATTAGCCTAACTTAGAAAAATCAAATATATCGTAAAAAATACTCTGAGATCAATTACTTGGGTCTCTTCTAGATTCAGGTCATAAGCTAGTTAACAAAAATTGCCTTTTTCTATCCTCTTCAATAACAAATCTTAAGACTCCTAAGACTCTTAACATGGACCTGATTTCAATGACTTATTCCTAAAGAAACTGGCAGTTGGTGCTATAGTTGAGGGCCATGATTTATAGCATGCTTTATAGATTAAACTAGAGAACTGGTGCATGAAATTCATGTATGAGTAGGGTCCCTAGGCCTGGCCGGCAATCAGGGCCGATCTGCGGGGCGATCGGGGGTGCCCCCTGCTGGCACCTGCCTTGGACAGCCTGGCACCGCCTACTCGCCAGCCCTGCCACCGCCGCCAGTCGCCTCCCTTGCGGGGCGACCAGCAGGGCGATTGGGGGGCCCGTGCTGGCTGGGCTGTGGGCAGCTCCTGCATTGAGTGTCTGCCCCCTGGTGGTCAGTGTGCATCATAGCAGCCAGTCGTTCTGCTGGTCATTCTGTTCGGTCAATTTGCATATTAGGCTTTTATAATATAGGATAAGTATTTTGAATTGCATCCTATATAATAAAAGCCTAATATGCAAATCGAACGGTGGAATGACCAGTCGTTGTGATGTGCACTGACCATCAGGGGGCAGACGCTCAACACAGGAACTGCCCCCTTGTGGTCAGTGCGCTCCCACAGGGGGAGCGCCGCTCTGCCAGAAGCCGGGCTCACTGCTGGTGAGCACAGCGGTGGTGGTGGGAGCCTCTCCTGCCTCTGCGGCAGCGCTAAGGATGGGGAGCAGACCTAAGCTGGCAGTTGGACATCCCCCAAGAGCTCTCGGACTGCGAGAAGGTGCAGGCCAGGCTGAGGGCCCACCCCCACCACCGAGTGCAAGAATTTTGTGCACTGGGCCTCTAGTTTAGTAATAAAAGAGCAGCCTAGTGTAAACAAGGAATGTTGAAGCGGTATTTTACCTGATCTCTATCCTTTAATAAATTTTTCTACATTTGAAGTTCTCAGTGGTGCTCAAATAGAATATTTATGATAAATCTTGAATGGATTTCTGTGTAAAATTTTATTTTATTTCACAGGAACATATTTTTGGGAGAGACCTTTTCCAGTTATATCAGCGTTCATAATGATAGCAATCAAGTTGTAAAAGATATATTGGTAAAAGTAAGTGGCATTCTTGTTTGCGATATATTTTTTTAAAACAGCTTTTCTATTATGTTTTTGAAACTTAATTAAAATGCATGTTTGATACAGAAATTTTTGTCATCAACAACAAGCAATAACTAAATACCTAATAGTATAGTAAGCTAAGCACAGAATCATTTCTGTTATCCTCAAAGTTTGTGATAGGTTGGATGAGAAAATGTACCAGTCCAAGGTAAACAGCAGAATGTTTTTTTTAGCAATTTCTGATTAACATAATAAAATTTGAAAGAGGAGGAAAGGTTACAGGGGGGGATATTGCCTAAATCAGGAAAACTTATTAGGAGAAAAGGAACACAAGAGGGTCTTGAAAGAATGGTAGGATTTAGAGAAAAAGACAAGAGGAACTAGGTAATCGGAAGCAGAGACATAGGAATACATATTGTGTTCTTGTGGCACTGAACAGAATTCACTTGATAAGAGTAGGTAAGGTTATGGATGTGCACACAGTGGAGCATCTTGAAAGCTAGGCTAAGGCTGAGGTTTTGCCTTTTTTTTGTTTCGTTTTTTGAGACAGTGGGCAATCAGAGGAGATTTAAAAAATATATATATAGATTGATTTCAGAGAAGAAGGGATAGGGAGGAGGAGATAGGAACATCAATGATGGGAATCATTGATCGGCTGCCTCCTACATGCCCCCTAATGGGGATTGAGCTCGTAACCCAGGCATGTGCCCTGTCAGGGAATTGAACTGTGACCTCCTGGTTCAATAGGTTGATGCTCAACCACTGAGCCACACTGGCCAGGCTGTCAGTGGAGATTTTTGAGCAGAGATATTCACACTATTTTGGAAGACTGATGAAAACATTGTATGGGATGGTTTGTAGGAAATAGACCAGTTAGAAGATTTTTGCAGTCATTTAGAAATTAAGAGATAGAATATGCCAATTCAATTACACAATCTGAAATCTATTTACATAGAGAAAGGGCATAAAGAAAGTAAAAACTCACTGAATATGAGGGAGAAGTTTTGTAAAAGTTGTCCCAAGTGATGTGTTTAGATCACTTTAGAATTACCAGAACGGAAGTCCAATTAGGATGCGTTTGAAAATGATCAAATATTAGAATTGAAAAGGACCTCAGAGAGCAAATATTCCAAATTTCCTATATGACCCAACTTCCAGAAATTGGATGCAATTTTTTGCATACATCTGCATATGTTTGTTATACTATTGATGGGGTTTCTGCCTTTCATTAGATCAGGAGTTGGCAAACTATAATCTGTAGGCCAAATTTGGTCCATGCCTGTTTTTATGACTTTTGAGCAAATAATGGTTTTTACATTTTCAAATGATTGGAAAGAAACATAGTTTATTTTGTGATGTGAAATTCAAATTTCAGTGTCCATAAAGTTTTATTGACACACAGCCACACTCATTTATTTCTGTATTATCTGTGGCAGATTTTAAGCTACAATGGCTGAGTTATAGTTGCAACAGAGACTGTATGACATGCGAAGTCTAAATTATTTGCTGCCTGGTCTTTTAAAGTTTGCCAATCTTTGCATTCGATTATGAAAATGATTGACTTTCAGAACTTTGAGAATGTATTCTTTTTTCCTGGCATTCAGTAAATGTTCTATTTATTTTTATAAGATGAATAAATCAACCAAGGCATGTAATTTAAGATAAATAAGTATTAAAAAGAGAAAAATAATATAATAGCATACTTAAAAATATAAATTTATATCTTTTGGCTTTATTTAGTTTTAATTTTTATAAACGCAGTGGTGTTTGAAATAATAACAGTAGTGAATGTTTATTGAATAGTGCAATGCCCATCAAGAATCTTTTTTTTTTTTAAGAATCTTCTTTTTTTTATTAAATTTATTTTATTGTTGAGAGTATTACAGATGTCCCCAATTTTACCTTTATCCCACTCCACCCAGCTCCCACCCCACCCCAGTCCTTCCCCTGTCTATTGTCTGTGTCCATGGAAAGAATCTTCTTCGTCTCAAAAAGATATTTAGATATATTATGTACACATAAGCCATTTTTTGTATCAGACTCACGATGACATAGGTAGCATAACATGATATTGGCTTGTATTTTTCTTTTTCATGTTTTCTTTCATCAAGTTTTAGGTATCAATATTATGGTTGCTAAAGGACTTGTATGCATGTATATTAGCATAACCAATGGACACGGACACTGGGGCGGTGGGGGCTTGTCCTGGGGAGATGGAGTGGTGTGGTGGGGAAGGGGGTCAATCAGAGGGAAAGGAGACATATGTAATACTTTAAACAATAAAAAATAATATTATGGTAGCTAAATAAAAATTTAGGGAAATTCCCTTTATTTTCAATGCTTCAGAGCAATACATGGAGAATTTAGACTATCTGATCTGTAAAGGGTTTGTAGAATTCTCCTGTGAAATCATATGGGCTGGTGCTGTTTTTTGGGGGAAGTTATTTGATAGCATTTTCACTTTGTCCTTTGGAGATTAGTATGTGTAAGCTTTCTATCTCTAATGGTGTAAATTTTGCAAAACTGTTTTATTCCAGGAAATGATCCATTTTATGTAGATTTTTCTAATTTATTTGTATATAGGTCTTCATGGTAGTCTCTGAAAATTTCTGTCTCAGTGCTATTTTTCCCTGGTCATTTTTTATTTTGCATATTTTTGCTTTCTTTTTCTCTTGATTTAGTTTAGCTATCTCTTGGTTTATATATTAGGTTTTTTATTTATTACTTTATATCTAATGCTTTCCTATTCTCTACCTCATTAATATTTGCTTTTAACTATCTCTTTCTTTGTGGTTCTGATTATTTACCTTGTCTTTTTTCTACCTTTTTAGCTGGGGATTTAATTTGTTTATTTTTATTCTTCTTTTTTTTTTATAAAAGTGAATTTTCTTCTGATTCACTGGTTTAGGTGTATCCTACAGATTCTGATATGTAGCTTTTTAAATAATTTTATAATTTCCTTTGTATTTCCCCTTCTACACAGAGTTAATAGGTTTTTCAGATAGAAAGGCCTTTTTGTCTTATTAATAATTTATAATTATATTGTGTCATAATCAGGCAGTATTGTTCTTGTAATTTTTCTGTTATTCACACTTGATTTGGGGTAGCAATTTTTATCAGTGACTTGTTTAAATTCTCATTATCTGTTTTCTTTTTTTAGTGTTTTTGTATAGATGAACACTATTGGTGGCTTTGCATTTTGTGCAGTTTGAAGATTTTTTTAAATACCTAAGTCAAGAATGCCCTTTATAGCAGTGTGAGCCTTTTGTATTTAATTCTGAATTCCCATCTACCTGGTTGATTTTATTTTATTTTTTTATGTGCATGTGTATGTGAACCATTGCCATGGTTCTGAGTGTCAGAGCTATACAGAAAGACTTACGCAGAGAAGTCTTGCTCCTCCTTCATCCTACTTCTGTGTTCCTATTCTTTGCATCTATACCAATCCTCGCCCTGTAGATTACCAGTCTCATTTGACTATTTCTTACCACTTTCTCTCAAGGCTGATCTTCAGACAAGCTCTCAGCGTTTAAATCTTTCTGCTTCCAATGCTGCAGTGGCTGAACTGAAACCTGATTGCTGTATTGATGATGTCATACACCATGAAGTAAAGGAAATTGGAACACACATGTAAGGATTATTTTTACTAGTTTTAAAAGGCTTTCTTTTATATATGCCTTTATTTGAAACTTTTGCTTAATTTCCAGTTATCGTTAAACCTAATGCCTACTTCAGAAAGAATTTTATGTTTCATGTTTACATTTTACCAGAAACAAACTTTAAACAGAATATTTTGTATGTGTTTGAATGTTAAAACTGTATTTTTCTTTCAATCTGAGAAGCAGATATGAACATTTCAGCCACTTAAAGTAATTTTATATTTCTCCACTGCCTTACCACTTAATTCATTCACAAATTCTGTTAGTTCTTATACCCATCTTTCATTACCATCTCGTCTTCATCTCCACTTACATCACCATTTTTGCCTCTTCTCTTTTTTTTAAAATATTTTTGTTGATTTCAGAGAGGAAGGGAGAGGGAGAGAGAGTTAGAAACATCAATGATGAGAGAGAAACATTGATTGGCTGCCTCCTGCACTCCCCCTACTGGGGATCGAACCTGCAGCCTGGGCATGTGCCCCTGACCAGAATTGAACCTGGGACCCTTCAGTCTGCAGGCTGATGCTCTATTCACTGAGTCAAACCAGCTAGGGCTCTATTTATATTCTTGTCACTCTTCTTTCCCTCTCTACACTGCAGTCATACTAGACTTCTTTTACCTCTGAACTCTATGACTTGAAATGTATTCTTCCCTTACAAAGGAATGCCTATGTCATTTTGTTTAGTTCTACTTCTTCATATCTCAGATTCAGCATGACTTCCTCAAAGAGGCTTTCCTGATTTCCTAGACTAATTAAGTGACCCTTTTTCCATATTCTGTAGTATCCACAACTTGTCATTTTTAAAATGTCTTTTGTACTGAAATTACTTACTGAGTGCCTACCGTTGCATTAAAGTATACATTTCATGAAGTCTGCTATATCCCCAGGATCAAGCAAGGAGCAGAAGTCAAAATATGTTGCAATTGAATTTATTGAAATATTAAACGTGTAAAATCCCTATTTTACAGAAAATGAGACTCTTGTATAGTTAAATAGCTAGTTAATAATGATGTGGAACTCAAATCTAAATCTGCCTTCAAGACCTGTACCGTGCTACTCTCGTTCCTACAGTGAGCACTTTGAGAGCAGATACTGTGGTGTTTTGTTTGTTTTGTGTGTTAATCCTCACCCGAGGATATTTTTTCCATTGATTTTTAGAGAGTGAAGGAAGGGGGTAAGGGAAGAGAGAGAGAGAGAGAGAAACATCCATGTGTCTCACATCAATTGGTTGCCTCCCACACGCGCCGGGCCAGGGATGGAACCTGCAACCCAGGTACGTGCCCTTGACCAGGAATCGAAACCTGCGACCCTTCATTGTGTGGGCCAATAATCTAACCACTGAGCCATGCTGGTCAGGGCCAGGTACTGTGTTTTGATCAATACTATATCCCTAGGACCTGGCTTAGTACTAGGCATAAGTATAAAGGAGAAATTAAATTAGCTACAATGTCATCACCTAGTATAACCAGTCTTAAAATATTTCTGTATTTCTTTTCATTCGTTTTTATGTGCATATAGGTGGCAGATGTGTATAAATAATTTATGTAATATTTTACAAATTTTATAAATGTCATATTACCCATGGTTTTGTCTTCTTCAATTCACTGAATATTTTCCCTCTTGAGTCAGTAATCTTTGAAACACTTTTTTTTTTTTTTTAAGGATAGTTTATTGACTTTTAGAGAGAGAGAAAGGGAGAGGGAGAGAGAGAAACATCTGCTATAAGAGCGTAACATTGGTTAGGCATCATCCTGTGAACTGAAAGGTTCATGGTTGGATTTCCTGATCAGGGCACGTGCCCAGGTTGCCGGCTCAATCCCCAGTAGGGGTACGTGCAGGAGGCAGCCATGATGTTCCTCTTTCATCAATGTTTCTATCTCTCCCTCTCCTTTTCTCTCTCTCTAAAAATCAATAAAAGCATTTAAAAAAAAAAAAAAGGAACACAAAAATGATTCAGAATGATTAAGACATCTTTCTATTTCAGCTTGGTGTGTGCAGTGAGTTATACAACTCAGGGCGGAGAAAAAATGTATTTTAGAAAATTCTTCAAATTTCAGGTATTGAATATGACAGTGGTAAATGTTTTTATTTGTTTGTGTGTGTGTTTTGTGTTTGTTTTTTGAAAGTGTAGTTATTTCTATTTATCTACAGTGAAAACAGACTCCAAATAAAGCAAATAATATTTTTGGACTTCTCATATTGCTAGCAATCTAAAGTTAGATGTTATTAAGTTAATTAAAAGCAGAAAAATTATCATTACCAAACTATAATAATAAGAATGTAATATGCTAATTAGACCAGACGTCCTTCCGGGTGACATTCCAGACAACGCTGGGGCAGCGAGGGCCTAGCCCTTGCACCTATTTCGTGCATCGGGCCTCTAGTGTACCAATCTGATGTTCTTGTAATGAAACTTGAAGGTTTTTACCCCCAAATTTTTTTTATTATTTTTATAACTTCACAAAGCACACATGAAGAGGGGAAAAATGATTGACAAGTCCAGATAAAATAAGTGTAAATTTTATCAAATTTATAAGGAAATATTTAAATGAGAAATTATTGACTTGGGCTGAGTACACCAAGCTTCATTGGGGACTCCAGGAGAATTTTGTATTTATACACAATTTTCAAAGTCAGTAATAAAAAATAATTTAAAAACCACTGTTTAACATACGTATGTGTGTGGACTGGGAGACAAGACTAAAATGTATGTCTATATGTAGATCTAGCTATGATGCTATATATATTTTTTTATTCCTTTAAGTGAAAGAAAAAGTATTGTCAATAGGAAACATATTTTGCTATTGCTTTGCTACATTGCTCATTTGTTTAAGATTTTACATGCCTTTTGAAAAAAATAAAAGGAATTTCAGTTGCTTAATTTGGTAAACATTTTTTGGTAAAATAAACATATAGAAAAATACTGAAATAATGTGTTCAGTTTAGTCAAATGTAATGAAGTAAAACCCAAGTAACTATCCCCTAGTCAAGAAATGATGGTTGCCTTTTTAAAGATGCATTTAGGATTATCTTAGGGTTTTTTGTTTCTGTAAGAGTATTGCATACCTATTAGAAAAGTCTTTTACAAATAAATTGGAAAATGGCTTTGACACATTTAAGCCCTGCTATTTAAAACAAGCAAACAAAAATAAATGGTCAAATGATAAGAATCTCCTGCTTGATATGCTTTATTCAACTAGGTTCTCAAACCACTGGATGTGAAAACCAAATTTTACAATGCAGAGGTAAGTGTTGGGCACGTAATATTTTGGATAAAACATTAAGATCTTATTTGACTAAAATTATGTAGTATTACATTTCTTTTCGTATTGAAGTCAATTGCTGATAGCCCTGCAAATTACTTGTGAAAAAATGAGCATAAAGTTCAATCAAAAGTGAATAATTTCATTGAAGATCACTTTAATCTGCTGTTTTCAACTTACATGGAATCAATGATTTTTATTTTCATTGTTAATTTTGTAAAGCTTTCACCCCTTTCATTAAATTATTGCCCTATCATTACAATTAATGGTTCTTATTACTGTTTAAAAACATCAGTGATCTGAATATTTACAATGTAATTCTGATATTTCCAAAACTGAAGTGTTAGCTCTAACCCTGCAAAAAAGATTTAATATTTACATGGAAAATATTGATAAGTAGAGCTCAGCAGTATAAAGTTTGTTGTACAACTGGGCATACCAAAATGTCTAAGATAAAGAACCTGACCTACAGTCAAGACCTCTGAGGAGGAAAAAAAGACATAAAATAACAAAACTAGCTACTGTAGTGTAAAGTGAGCCTAAGAGAATGATATTTTTAAAAATGTGCTACAGGACCTCTGGGGAGGAGATTTTGGAGTAGTCTGAAGAAGCTTCATGGAAGAGGAGGGGAACTGAGCAGAGTCTGGAAGAAGGAATGTTGGGGAGCCCAAGTGTCAGAGCAGTGAAGGCATTTCAAGCAGAGTTGCCCAGGCACATGGAACCTGTAGTGAAAAGTGTACATATTTGATGGGAGGGTAGAGTCTCATCAAGGAGATTCCTAGATGTTTGGGGTTTTTGTGTGGTTTGTGTGTGTGTGTGTGTGTGTGTGTCTGTGTGTGTGTGTGTGTGTGTTTAGTATATTTTTATTGATTTCAGAAAGGAAGGGAGAGGGAAAGAGAGATTGAAACATCAATGATGAGAGAGAATCATTGATTGGCTGCCTCCTGCACGCTCTGAACTGGGGATGGAGCCCACAACCTGGGCATGTTCCCTGACTGGGAATTGAACCACGACCTCCTGGTTCATAGGTCGATGCTCAACTACTGAGCCACACGGGCCGGCCTACTAGATGTTTAAAGAGTTGACATTTCTAAAAAAAAAAAAAAAAAGAGTTGACATTTCTTTTGGGGGTTAGGGGAGTTGGAATACTACATATGTGCTCCACCTTTTTTGTTATTTAATACTGTAATTTTGATTAATTGCAGTATTTGGCTTGGTGAATTTTAAATAGTCTTAGTAATTTATTACTTTGGTAGGAAAGATTTCATTCCTAGTAGGAGGGGAAATTGGTGACTATTCTGTTAGACTAGATATGTTAGAAAGTTAAAAATAAATAGGGCTTTAGTGGGTCTTTTTTTCTATAAGTGGCTCATAGGATAGTACAAATTAAGATATTTTGGGTTTTCTTTGTTGAAGATATGTTGGTATATTCAGATACTTGACAAGTAGTTTTATAATACTTGTCACTTATTCAGTGATTTTTGAACAGCTTTATGAATTGCTAGTTACTCCATGAAAAATATACAAGTGACATACTCCCCTAAAAAAAAAAAAACACCCACAATTTCACCACACCAAAAAGTAACTGATTTTTCATTAATCTCTATTCTCTTTCAGTCTCTACTCATTTATATATAATATTCTGTTTTTATAATCATAGTAACAATTTTATTTGTTGCCTTTTTCAGCTAACATTATATGTAAATAAACATAAACTTTAAGTGTTTGCCAACAAACTTCAGAACAAAAGTTTTAGTAAAATCTGAACTTTTGAAAATAGACATCTCTTTAAAAACAAGATATGATGAGGCAGATTCTGTTGACCCCAACTAGGAAATGCAAGGAAATGATAGGAGTTAGTAAATCACCCTAGACCAGTGATGGGCAATCTTTTGAGCTTGGTGTGTCAAACTTCGCCAAAAAACTGAGATAACTCGGGTAGTGTGTCACTTTGAGGAAAAAACATTATTTCGCAAATGTTTCATCCTCAGGAGCAGAAAATGTTTCATCCTCGGCATGCGGCCGCCTCAGCGGCCGCGTGTCATCAGAAATGGCTACACGTGTCAGTGCTGACACGCGTGTCATAGGTTCGCCATCACTGCCCTAGACAGGTGATATTTTTTATACTCTGTGACATAGTCCTTACACAACTAAAATTAGTCCAACATTTGTCGCAGACATTTGTATGCTGTTTCTAAGAATTCTAATAATATGTGAGTCACCTAAAAAACAAGTTTTTATGAAAAATTTTGTCATAGTCTTCTAAAATAGAAAAGCCTTGCAAGAAGTGACATTAGATGCTGGGATTCAAACATTTGGTCACCTGCTGGGAACAGAGCTCCATGCCAGGTGATAAAGAAATCTTCACAATCCTCAAGGAACTTAGGTCTAATGGAGGAGACCAGCATGACATAGCTACAGTATAGTATAAGCACCTCTCCCCCACTAGATCATGAAGTGTACTAATACTCTGGGAACATAGAGAAGTGAAATATGATTTCCAGCTATGTATTTGACAAAAAAAGGGACATTTGAGATGACCCTTGATAATTGGGTAACTTTAGAAATATATTAAAAAGTAAGACTCACTGAAATCTATTAACAAGAATAGAATAAATTCTCAATTATCTGTGGTCTAGCTCAACATTCTCTGAAGTGTGATCCATAGAACCCTAATCACACAAGATGCTCCTTGAAAAAAGGATTCCATTATTAGATAAATTTAGGAGAAGCTCTTCATTGTACGTATTCTGAATGTGGAAGATAGTGTATGTCCATTTTAAGTAATCTATGAAGAATTACAGTGTAGTAAAGAATTTATAGAACTAGAAAGGCATGGAATATACTTTTCTCCCCCAAGATGTGCCCTTGAATATTTGCTTCTATTAAGCACTCACCTGTCATGTTCATCTCTATTCATTTAACCTTAATAGTTTCACCTGTTTAGAAAAATGATTTGTCATATTCCTTTATGTAGCTTTCTGTTTACTTTCTTGTTTTACTAATGCTGTCTTGTATAGTAAATTAAAAAAAATGCAGAAATGCATTTTATTTTAAAGTTAGTTATTCTTTTTCTTTAACATTTAATTCTGATTTTTCTAATTTTTCTTTTTTATTTTTCCATTAGAGTGACCTCAGTTCTGTGGTAATTTGATTTTTTATTATAAATTTCTATGCTTATCTTACTCACCACTTTTTTACTCTAATTAATCTCTCTTTACAAACATATTGGAAAAATAAAGTTAGTATGAATAACAGCTAGTTGACTTCAAAAAGATATATATAATTTTTTGTACTTTTAAAATTTATATTAATTGTCTTATTCTGTGAGAAAAAATAGATCAGAGATTAAATTGTCATATTGAAACAATTATATTCTCCTTTTTAGTGCTTTTCCCTTGTGTTTTTCTAAAAGAGACATGTTAACCTTGTTTAAAATAGCCTTGGGATTTTCAACATCTTACTATAAAATCCCCTATTATTACTTCAACTCTTTGAATAAACTATCTAGTTTAAATTTATCTTCAAATGCACAAGTGGTTTTAGTTTTAAGTCTGGGTCAAGTAAAGATGGCCCTTTGATAATAGTAAACAGAAGAAAATCGAATTTTCCCAAGTTGGCTAAAATCATATTTTCAAATTTCTGTTAACTATAAGCAGTATTTGCTTATGCAGTGTTACATTACATACATAATAACAGTATCAACTGCCATAGCACTGAATTCTTAATTTTTCAAATGTCAAATTATTTTATACTAACTATTCAAACTAACTTAATTTTCCATTATGCTGCTTGTTTTTCTTTCATTTTATCTAAACTCTTCCTAATTTATGCAGAAAATTGCACTTTTAAAATTGAAATGTAGATCTATGGTTATTTTTTAAGCAATGGATTGATGGGATATATTTAGGATTCTTTTGAGAAAAAGTAGCAGAATAATGCCTTTAAATTAAGGTATATTCTTTTAAACTGATACATCATTATATTTCTGTTTTTATTTGAGCACATGTGCCAAGAACTAAAGAATCGGTTTTATTTTAGATAATAATACATTAGAATATAACCTTATCATTATATTTGCAAATGATTTTCATTTTCTGAACTTAGTGTTTAAAGGCTTATAAATGCCAAGATATTTTGGTCATAGTTAGTTTGTATGTGTGTATATATACATACTAGTATGTGCACATATACATACACACACACACATACACATACATATCATGTACCTATATAACTACAAAATTTTGAACAAATTAATTCTTGAATATCTTTAGTATATTATTTCTTATATAGGTTAGTTTATAAAATAAACCAAATTATCTGTTATCCTTCAATCACACACACAAATAATAATAACCAAATAGCATAAAAAGAATGTTTAACATAAATAATCAGAGAATAAATTTTTTTTATAAAAGTACTTATTTAAATTACCCATTGATTAAAATACTGCTGAATAGCATCACTTTTCAAATCATCACTAAGTACAAAATACCTTTTGTTTTATTTAAAAGTTCTAAAATTGTCAGGTGTAATTCACATATTTTTTACCTTAAATTTCTATTTTAAATGAACCAAGAAATTAGTAATGGCCACTAACAAATTGCTTTAATTAAAGTTAAATTCTATAAGATTATATCAAATACATTATTCACTGTATTAGTGGTCTCTGTATTATCTAAATTGAAGCAGTGAGAGAATTGAAGTTATATTATGCTCAAATGTTATAAAGACTAAATTATCTTAGTGTATCACTGAAATCATAGGAATGCAGGTATATTAATCATACTAAATTTCATTTTAACATATTAATAACTTATACTAGAAGATTTAGGATAGTGAATGAAATTCCAGTTAAATAAATATTTTTTATCTTAATACAAAAATATCATAGTTATCCCCCATCCATTGTTTGACAAGTTATCAATTGACTAACACTTGACTTTGCCCCTGTTAATTACGTTAGGATGAAGATTTCTTTTCTTGCATTAATTTTGATAACATTGACTTTCAGGCATGAACTAATCACATTTGTGGTTAATTTTTTTTCTTCATATAGATCAGATATTTTGTTGAGGTTAATATTTTAAATAGCATTACACTTTGGTGGATATTTTTTCATATTCTCAGACCGATGAAGTATTTCTCGAAGCCCAGATTCAGAATATTACAACCTCACCCATGTTTATGGAGAAAGTTTCATTGGAGCCATCTATAATGTACAATGTAGCAGAATTAAATTCAGTCAACCAAGCTGGAGAATGGTAAGTATGAATTATGAAGTGTTTATTCTTATTTTGAAAGGTATGAACTCTTCTGATATCTGTTACTCTTGGATGGTTTTTAATTTTTTTAAGTTAGTAGACTTTTTTTATTTTCATAGGAAAAGTGATCCAAAAGCAATTTCTCACTCAGAACATCCTAGTATTTACATGTTGTTTTAATGCGGCACATTTGTTATAATTGATGAACCAATATTGATACTTATAATTAACCAAAATCCATAGTTTACATTAGGGCTCAATTTTTTGTGTTGTACATTCTGTGGGTTTTGAGAAGTGTAATGACAAGTATCCATCATTATATTATTCAAAGTAGTTTCACTGCCCTAAAGATGCCCTTTGCTTTACCTATTCATAAAAATAAAGATCCTAGTTATTTTCATTTTATGTCTTACTATTTGAAGCACTTCTTTTAATTTGCATAATAATTCAGTGAGTTAAATGTGAAACCTTCATCTTGTCCTGCAAATGATAAAACTGAGGCATCGGAAGGAATGATGGAGAGATTAGAAATGGTGAGTTTTAAGAAGAAATATTCAGTCATCATCAAAAGGAGAGGGCATAGGAATAGATGATGGATTTTTGTGTGAAAACAAAAACGTATGTCTTTCTATAGGTAATTTAGGAAAATAAATAAATGTAGGTTTGGCATTAATATGGATAGGAAGGTAATAGCTGGAGAAAGTGCCTGACTTTCTTAAACAAGAATGAAAGTTTACTGTTATTTTATTATGTTGGTTAGATACAGAAGAGTTCTTAACCTCACATACAATGGGGAAAACAATTTTCCATTCTCTTCCTATTATTTAGTTCATTTTGGAAATAATTACTTAGTTTGTAATATTATGTTTCTTCTTATTCTTTTTTTTTTGTCTTAAGTTATATTTTAGGTAATATATTGCATTCTATTATAAAGAACCTCAAGATTTTCCATATCAACAAAAATTAAACAAAAATAAATCCTCTCAGTATAAATCCTTTTCATTTGTGTTGAAACAAGTCACCTGATCTGTTCTAGATCTTTAGATGGTAAATCATTCAGTTCCTGTCAAAAGGAACAATCACATGGTTTTTCTTTTAAAAGATGCTAGAGAAATCTCTCCATCTCTGTCTCCATCCCTCTCAGTGTAACTACGTTTGGGTCAAGAACATATTTGCAGCCAATGGATACACGCCAGTATTTGTATTGCCTAAAGCCCAAGAAGGAGTTTGCAGAAAAAGCAGGCATCATTAAGGGGGTAACAGTAATCGGGAAATTGGATATAGTGTGGAAAACAAACCTAGGTGAAAGGGGAAGATTACAAACCAGCCAACTTCAAAGAATGGTGAGTCTGGGAAAAACTTCAGGTTTTGGTGTGTGGGGAGGGATGGGTAGGTAGGTAGAACAACTTAAATTTTCCTAGGTCTACACACTAAAAACCAGAGCAATGTAAAAGGCATTAATATTACTAGAGAATAAGAGGTAAAAGACTAATAATTTTACTGACTTCTAGGGGGAAAAAATGGTATTGAGATAAATGGAAAATCTTCCACTGTTCATTTATCCTTCATATGTGGTTTTTTCTTTACCAAACAAAAATTAAAATAACTGCTTATCAGTTGTTCCCTCCTAAGGTGATTCATACTCTCTGTTCACCTGACTTCCACTATATTAAAGTTTTCCTTTTTGCAATGTCCTAAAACTCTTACTACAGTTACCTACTCAGTTTATACCATTTTTAAGATGTTTAAAATCTGAGTTATCAGCAACCAGTGTGTGAGTCCCACTAATGTGACCTTGTAAGCATTAGTTGGATACCTCATTTCTGCTCTGAGAATAGGGATAGCTACCAGTTTTCCTTTCTTGTGTTAGAATATGCTACAGAATCCTCCCTTAGTGCTGAATATTACCTGTTTTGATATATTCTAAAATTAACTGTTCTTTCACTATTTGAAGTAATAATTTGAGGGGAAAAACTTGTCACTGGCCTATTTTTAACGTAACAGTAAGCTGTCGTCCTGCCATGACATGTTCCAAGCTTTCATGTTTCTGTGGCCTATCCTTGCCCACGTGTCTTGTGAAAAGACATGATTTTCTTCCTGGGTCATTTCAGAGTGATCATCCTCTTTCTGTTTAGGCAGTAATCTTCCCTATTTAGAGCTATGTGTATATGAGCCACAGTACCTTTGGAAAGCATCCCTTTAAGATCAGACCTCCTGAAATGTCTTTACTATTTACCTATGAGATTTATAGACCTTGAGATTCATTGTAACTCTTCTTAACATGGAGAAATTATAGCAAAAACAGGCGGGGTCTATAGTGCTGTTCTGCAGGTAGTAGCAGCAAAAGAAGTTAGAATGAAGAATAGAATAACTGAAAAATATTTTCTCCGAACATCATCTTGGAGACCCAGCAACTGTTGAGTGAATGTCCTACTGTGGTACCTTCATAACAATGGAAAGGTTTTGTAATACATGTATGTTAACTGTGTTGCTTTTTCTTTTAGGCTCCAGGTTATGGAGATGTTAGATTGTCTTTGGAGGCAATCCCAGATACCGTCATCCTAGAAGAACCTTTTCATATTACCTGTAAAATAACCAACTGCAGGTAATGCCAATGTTTGTGGATGGATGTCCTTTCCTCCTCACCCACCTAAAAGATAATTTTTATTTCCTTTTTTTCTAAGTTATACTTTATTTTTTAATCACAGTTTACTTTTAATATTGTTTTGTATTGGTTTCAGGTATACAGCTTAGTGGTTGGACAATCATATACTTTACAAAGTGTTCCCCCAATATTACACCATACATAGTTTATTACAATATTATGGACTATATTCCCTATGCTGTGCTTTACATCCCTGTGACTATTTTATAACTACCACTTTGAACTGCTTAATCCTAAAAGAGAATTTTTAAGTCTTTTAAATACGTTGTCACCTTTTAAGTTTCCTGTTGACATGTAGTCTTTTCTGACGTTGATGTTGAATACTGTAGTTGTTCATGTGGTACCTGTACGTTACATATTTTTGAGGTTGTGCTGCATTAGGCAGTTGATGTATTTGAATACATTCATGCATTATACCCTATAAGGTAGGTATTAATTATTCACAGTCTATGCAAGAGAAAACCAACTCAGAGGTTAAGGAACTTTATTTAAGCTCAGAGAGCTAGAAAAGATGGGGCCAGAATTTGAAACTGGGTGTATTTGACTTCAAAGTCCATATTCTTTTCATTGTTTACACTTCCCTCACACTTCACATCATTAAAGCATGAGATGGTCGGTTCTTATGGAATAATATATTATAGATTTAATGTAACAAGGCAGGTTTTTCTGAGCCATACTTACACCTAGGGCTATATCTTTAGTAGTAAGAAATTAAAAATAGGTTATGAATTTAATATAAGGGATAACCATAGATTGGAAAATAGGACTTTGATAATAAAGGGAAAGTATAATCTAGTTATTAAAAAGCAGAGCCCAGAGCTTTGAAGCTAGAAAAACCTAGGATTAAATCCCAGTCCTATCACTTTTGCTACTCCAAATATACTTGGTATTATTATTTGGGGCATTTTAATAATATTGCAGTGATGAGTCCTAGCCCTCACTGTGTGAACGTATAATCCTTTCTAATCCATTTTCATTTCCACCTTATGATATTTGTGGGAGATAGGAAATAGTCATCCTTCAAAACTTCAAAAATACCTACTTCCCCTATGAAGCCACCTAGACCCTCCCATGCACAGTTAATCATCCTTTTCTCTCTTACAGCAAAGTTTAATACAGTTTCTTAGTGACACTCATATATTGCTACAATTACTAGTCTTTTCCTCACTGGATTGTGAATTATTCAAGGGAAGGGCCCATGTCTTACCCAGTATTGTAAATGCAGTGCCGACCACATTGAGGTGCTCAGCAAACAATACACAGAGAGAAAGACCCTGCACATTTACAGTGGGGTTTTGGATTTTTTGTTTGTTTGCTTCTTTTGAGATTTTTGAGGTATAGCAAATCCATTATTGACCAAATGACCAAGTGCTATCAACAGTTTCTGGGTTTTTGTGAAACTTAATGCGAAAATTCATGCAGTGCATCTAACCTGGTCTGTGGCACAGCAGACATTTTAAATGTTTATTTAGGAGACAGAGACCTATAAAAGCTAAGTACCATTAAATTGTTATATCTAAAAATCAATAAATTAAATTTTAAATAAATATTTTAAAATACAGAGCCAACTATGAAAAAAAAAGGTAAGAGTTGAAGGTAGTCATGAATGCTGATAGAGTGTTTTTCATTATGAGCCTTTGGTTCATGTGTTTTTTTTTAAACAACATGCATGCTTTCATTAAAAGTTGTTTTAATATAAGCTGAACTGATGATATCAATTGTAAGCAGAAGCAGGCTTTTTATGTTAACAGTGAACAAACCTGAATAGTTTTTACTTCTTATAAATCTTGTCAGTCATTTTCTGTGTTATCTCCATGGTAGAGAAACATAAATAGGACAAGCACTGGACCAGACTCAGTTTGTCATTCTGTTTCCTGCGGATTACCTAACAGAAATAGGAAGGATGCATAGCACCAAGATTAGACACAGATGTCTGGAAGTCTCCCAGAGAAGTGGCAAAGTTGTTAAAGTGGCAAAGCAGGGAGCCAGGCGACTAGTAATAGAACCAGAAGGCCAACAACCAGAAAGGCAAATTAGTCTCAGTGACACTTTAAACCCTAGAAGATGCTATCCTCTTTCATTTTCATGACTCTTATCATAAGTGAAATAAAAATGATATATTTTAATTTGTTTCTGGCTTTTAATTCTCCTGGACACCCAGAAAACAAATTCACTGGAAGTAATGCAAGAATATCCCATTCCTCTTGTGAAAGGAACAAGATTTATTCCTGTTTTTCTGATTCCCCCAGCAGTGAAAGGACTATGGACCTAGTTTTGGAAATGTGCAATACCAATTCTATCCACTGGTGCGGCATTTCAGGAAGACAGCTTGGAAAGCTGCATCCAAGTTCCTCTCTCTGCCTTGCCCTTACTCTACTGTCTTCAGTACAGGGACTGCAAGTATGTTATCTTTTCAATAATTTCAGTATTTGGGAGCTATTAACCCATCGTACTGTATCCATACTTTCTCTAGTAATTACCATTGAATGAAAACTTAGGCCTATATTTTTCTCTCAATAGAGCGTCTCCGGCTTAAGACTAACAGACACGTTTTTAAAGAGAACATATGAATATGATGACATCGCACAAGTCTGTGTGGTATCTTCGGCCACTAAAGTGGAAAGCTGAAGAAAATTTCCAATGTTATGCCTTTCATTGAGTTCCACAGAACTTTCTGTATTTTTTGTCACCTTTGTAAAATGATCAAGTCAACAGTAAAAAGAGGTATATGTTATTTAAATTTCTTTCCTGTAAAACAGTTAAAATATTAAATATTTGTTTTGAAAAGACCATCTACTGGTTTTATCTTGTGAGTTATATTCTCAAGAAACATTTGTATATTTTCTACACATATCCTTTTTGTTTCATTTAGATGACCATTGGACTTTGTTCTTTAAAAGCTCTATATTTGAGGCCATTTGTCCCCAGCAAGTATCTAGACCAGGCATCAGCAAAATTTTTATGTAAAGGGCCAGATAGTAAATATTTTAGGCTTTGCAGGCCTTGTGGTTTCTATTGAAGATACTCCACTCTGCTGTGGTGGTGCAAGAGCAGCCAGTTGGCCAAAAGAGCACAGTGGGTTTTACAAATCAGGCAGCCAGCCTGCAGGCCATAGTTTGCTGACCTTGACCTAGGACAGTGGTTGGCAAACTCATTAGTCAACAGAGTGGCAAACTGCGGCTCACGAGCCGCATGTGGCTCGTGAACCGCAGTTTACCGACCACTGACCTAGGAGATACTACTGTTTCTTAAAACTTAAGAATTTTTATAATATTTCAGTTAAGTCCAGATTTTTCCTAGCTCTTTAGTCAACAGAAAAAGTTGTTTAAAACAACTGAGATGGTCCTCGAATAACCTTGTATTTACTAACAGAGTATGAATTCTTCCTAATTGGTGTATTGGTGAGTTTCTGTGTTTGTATATACATATAAACTCGCACATGTCTAAGTTTCAGTTACCAACAGCAGATCTTAGATTACTGCTTACTTGGTTAACTTTTAACTAAGAAGCTTGACTCTTTTCTAAGTCCCAAAATCCTGTTGTTGTTTTTTTCCCATTAAAAAAAAAAAAAAGCCACTTATTTTCATAGGCATATTTAAAGGATTTCCAGCTTCTGATATTTGACTTTGAATTCTAAATCATGTATTAATATTATAAAACTTTCTACCTCTGCCTATAATCACACTAATTTTACTTATACCTTGAATAAAATAGTGAAAAAGTTAAGATTGAAAACCACTTTACAACGGAGTGTAATGTTTTGTCAGGAAAATAAAAGATTATGCTGTTAAATAAACACTTATTTCGGTAAGTGGAAGTAAGGATGCCCTATATAATAAAAGCCTAATATGCTAAGTGTCCAATCAGTTCAACCAATCAAAGCATAATATGGTAATGATATGCTAAGGCCGCTCAACCACTCACTATGACGTGCTGACCACCAGGGGGCAAACACTCGACCGGTCGACCACTCACTATGATGTGCACTGATCACCAGGGGGCAGACACTCGGACTAGTAGGTTAGCTTGCTGCTGTGTTCCAGCCGATCAGGACTTAGATGGGCTGGACACACCCTGGAACCCTCTCATGGTCCCTCCCCAGCTTGCCAACCTCCCATGTCCCTCCCCAGCCCTGATCGTGCACTGGTGGGGTCCCTCGGCCTAGCCTGCACCCTCTCACAGTCTGGGACCCCCCTCGGGGATGTCGGAGAGCTGGTTTCAGCCCAATCCCACAGGCCAGGCCGAGGGACCCCACTGGTGCACGAATTCATGCACCGGGCCTCTAGTATATATAACTACAAGCCTGGTGTATGAAAATTCATGCACTGGAAAAGGCTGATCTGTTGCCTCGCATGGCAGTTTCGGAAATACAACTGAAACATGGACTGCTGAGGGTGGCGACTGCTGCTCGCGTCTCCCCAGACCGGGCAGCTGCTCCCCTCAGTCATTACCGCAGCCGGGGCCATGGGCTCGTGGGGGCCGCGGCTGCTGTGGCGGCGGCCGCGGACTCCGCGCAGCGGCTCTCGGTGAAGAAAGAGACCATCTTTCTGCAGGAGGGGCTCACCCGCGCCACCGACCTGGCCGAGCTGCGCACTGAGATCCTCGGGGCCCCGGACGCCGCCAACACCAATTTGGAGGATTCTTAAGAGATCTCATCTTACTTTCAAGTCCTCTAGCCATTTTGACGGAGGAGAATCAAGAGGATGGCTGGGCCGCACGCAGCGGTTTCAGGGGCGCGACTGGAGGACGGAGCGTCTGCAGCCCAGAACTACAGGAGAGATTTACAGCTAAGAGGGAAGAGGAAACCAGCGAAATCGGAGGGGACAAGGTGCGGAGGCGCGTGGCTCGGGCTGGTGGCGGGGGAAAGGGGCTTTTGTTCCAAACTTAGGGGAGATTAGCTCTCCATCACCCTGAAATCCAGCTTCTGGGGACCCGCGGGAGACCCAGATGCCTGCGGGGAGAGGCGGGACTCTTGCGGAGGTGCGCCCAGCAATCAGTGTTTGCTGCGCTAGAGCGCGGAACGAGGGGACTTAGAAACTTGGAAGGCAGAAGGAGCAGATTCGGAGCCATTGTGGCTCGCCGCACCATGGCCTGTTGGCGCCCTGAGACCCCGCCCCACCCTGGGACCCGTCCCGCCCTGGGACCCGCCCCGCCCTGGGACCCGCCCCGCACGTTTTGAAGACCCGCCCCGCAAGTCTTGCAGGCACACCTATGCTCCAAGCAACGGCTTATGCATGTGGGTGGCCTGCCCTCTGGCAGCGGACCAGATAAACTGCTGTTCTAGTCGGACTGCTCCAGGGCCACTCAGACAGAAGGAGGAAACTACAGTTCTTGCTGTAATCCCTGCTGAATGCCTAAGGCAGTGGCTGATCTACGCCCCATTGGGGACCCAGAAACGAGGGCATCTGGTGGTCTGTGGGAAATGACACCAGACTTCAACCACGCACATAAGGGACAAATCCAACAGGCAGATTCAGTGAGCGCCAAAGCCTTGCTGCACCAAGACCCGGCCCATAGAAGAGTCTCCTGCACAGCAACTCTTCCTTTATAGACAAAGAGAGCCCTCCCGGTGGCACCAGCAACAATCAAGACTTAACTATACAAGGGAGGACCGGGATGGAGACATAGGGCGGAGGCCTGGATGTTGCCTGCCACAACAACTTTGAGGCTGCGACGGGAGAGCGGAACAGACACCACCCAAAACCACCGTAGGGCTGGCTGAGTGGATGCTCTGCAGCTAGAATAAGAGGGGTATGCGGGATGATGCTGATGCAGATGACCCAAGGACCACACTTTGGGAACTGCGGCTTGGGCGACGCAGGGGCGACCTGGAGCGTGCTCGGCGCGGTCCCCCCGGCGGTCTATGGCTGAGGGGGCGGCTCCACTTGCTGCCGAGCATGGACAGACGGGCCCCTGTGAGACGTGGGGTGGGGGACTCCGCGCTTGCTGGCCTCCGAGTCCTTCAGGAATTTCGGTGCCCCGGGGGCGGCCGGGTGCGCATGCTCGGCGACCGGCCACCGCTGCAGACCCAGGAGCCGGCGCGGTGACGCCGGGCCGGCCCGCCGCCACGCACCGGGCGCACCGGAACTTCGCCGAGCAGCCGCCCGACGAGTTCTGCGGCAGCCGTCCTGGAGCTCTGGCAGGATGGCCGGGGGGGTTGCTGGGGGGGGGTTGACCGGCGGGAATTGGGATCGGGAGGACGGGGCCCCGCTGGGACCCAGGTGCGGGCGGGGTTGCGCGCCTCTGGGCTCGGGAGTGGTCGCGCGCCTCCGGGTATGGGTGGGGCCTCGCGTCCCTGGGTCTGGGTGGGGCCACGTGCCCCTGGGTCCAGGTGAGGCCGGATTCCGGGTCCGGGTGAGGCCAAGTGCCCCTGGACCCGGATGACGCTGGGTCCCGTGCCCGGGTGAGGCCAAGCGCCCCTGGGTCTGGAAGAGGCCAAGCGCCCCTGGGTCCGGGTGAGACCATGTGTCCCTGGATCCGGGGGAGGCCTCGTGCACCTAGGTCCAAGTGAGTCCACGCACCCCTGGGTCCGGGCGAGATCATGTGTCCCTGGATCCGGGTGGGGCCTCGTGCATCTAGGCCCGGGTGGGGCTGCGTACCCCTGGGCCTGGGGGAGGCCAGGCGTCCCTGGGTCCGGGTGAGACCGTGTGTCCCTGGATCCGGGTGAGGCCTCGTGCGCCTAGGCCCGGGTGAGGCCACATGCCCCTGGGTCTGGGAGAGGCCAGGCGTCCCTGGATCCGGGTGAGACCATGTGTCCCTGGATCCGGGTGAGGCCTCGTGCACCTAGGCCCGGGTGAGGCCACGTGCCCCTGGGTCTGGGAGAGGCCAAGCGTCCCTGGGTCCGGGCGAGACCATGTGTCCCTGGATCCGAGTGAGGCCTCGTGCACCTAGGCCCGGGTGAGGCCACGTGCCCCTGGGTCTGGGAGAGGCCAAGGGTCCCTGGGTCCGGGTGAGACCATGTGTCCCTGGATCCGGGTGAGGCCTCATGCACCTAGGCCCGGGTGAGGCCACGTGCCCCTGGGGCTGGGAAAGGCCACGCACCCCTGGGTCCGGGTGAGACCATGTGTCCCTGGATCCGGGTGAGGCCTCGTGCACCTAGGTCCAGGTGAGGCCACGTGCCCCTGGGTGTGAGAGAGGCCACGCGCACCTGGGTCCGGGCGAGACCATGTGTCCCTGGATCCGGGTGAGGCCTCGTGCACCTAGGCCCGGGTGAGGCCACGTGCCCCTGGGACTGGGAGAGGCCAAGCGTCCCTGGGTCCGGGTGAGACCATATGTCTCTGGATCCGGGTGAGGCCTCATGCACCTAGGCCCGGGTGAAGACACGTGCCCCTGGGTCTGGGGGAGGCCAAGCGTCCCTGGGTCCGGGTGAGACCATGTGTCCCTGGATCCGGGTGAGGCCTCCTGCACCTAGGTCCAGGTGAGGCCACGTGCCCCTGGGTCTGAGAGAGGCCACGCACCCCTGGGTCCGGGCGAGACCATGTGTCCCTGGATCCGGGTGAGGCCTCGTACACCTAGGCCCGGGTGAGGCCACGTGCTCCTGGGTCTGGGAGAGGCCAAGCGTCCCTGGGTCCGGGTGAGACCATGTGTCCCTGGATCCGGGTGAGGCCTCGTGCACCTAGGCCCGGGTGAGGCCACGTGCCCCTGGGGCGGGGAGAGGCCAAGCGTCCCTAGGTCCGGGTGAGACCACGTGTCCCTGGATCCGGGTGAGGCCTCGTGCACCTATGCCCGGGTGAGGCCACGTGCCCCTGGGTCTGGGAGAGGCCAAGCGTCCCTGGGTCCGGGCGAGACCATGTGTCCCTGGATCCGGGTGAGGCCTCGTGCACCTACGCCCGGGTGAGGCCACGTGCCCCTGGGTCTGGGAGAGGCCAAGCGTCCCTGGGTCCGGGTGAGACCATGTGTCCCTGGATCCGGGTGAGGCCTCGTGCACCTACGCCCGGGTGAGGCCACGTGCCCCTGGGTCTGGGAGAGGCCAAGCGTCCCTGGGTCCGGGCGAGACCATGTGTCCCTGGATCCGGGTGAGGCCTCGTGCACCTAGGCCCGGGTGAGGCCACGTGCCCCTGGGGCTGGGAGAGGCCAAGCGTCCCTGGGTCCGGGTGAGACCATGTGTCCCTGGATCTGGGTGAGGCCTCGTGCACCTAGGCCCGGGTGAGGCCACGTGCCCCTGGGTCTGGGAGAGGCCAAGCGTCCCTGGGTCCGGGTGAGACCATGTGTCCCTGGATCCGGGTGAGGCCTCGTACACCTAGGCCCGGATGAGGCCACGTGCCCCTGGGTCTGGGAGAGCCCAAGCGTCCCTGGGTCCGGGTGAGACCATGTGTCCCTAGATCCGGGTGAGGCCACGTGCCCCTTAGTCCGGGTGAAGCCGTGCCCCTGGGTTCGCCGAGACCAAACCAGAGGGAGTCGGACCTCCGTTACCACCATTTGTCCACCATCCAGAGCTGAGGGGTCAGTGCTGACATGTACAGATAAGGAACTGGTGGACATTGAAATTGGGTCTCAAAAGAACTGTTGGTCCAGAAAGAAATTCACTACAGACTGATCCATCTGCCTGTCAACATAACTATTATTGCTCGTCTCACATTCAGTTCTCATAAGTATATATCTAGTGACATATGATCTCGCTCATCTAGGGGAAATGATGA
This sequence comes from Eptesicus fuscus, assembly GCF_027574615.1. NCBI lineage: Eukaryota > Metazoa > Chordata > Mammalia > Chiroptera > Vespertilionidae > Eptesicus > Eptesicus fuscus. The sequence continues at coordinate 79,081,816 of NC_072476.1, read as the reverse complement.
ACAACATAGACTGAGGAACAAGAACAGAACCAGAAGCAAGGAGGCATCGATGGGACTATCGGGCCTCAGAGGGAGGATAGGGGAGGGTGGGGAGAGGGGGAGAGTTCAACCAAAGGACTTGTGTGCATGCATATGAGCCTATCCAACGGTTAAGTTCAACAGGGGGTTGGGGCATGCGTGGGGAGGGGGGGGATAGGAATGGGGGGATGAGGACAAATATGTGACACCTTAATCAATAAAGAAATTAAAAAAAAAAAAAAAAGAAAAAAGAAAATTCATGCACTGGAGGGGGGGTCCCTCAGCCCGGCCTGCCCCCTTTCACAGTTCAGGAGCCCTCAGGGGTGGGAGGCGACACCCCCATCACACCTCTGCTGCTGCCACTGCCGGCAGTGCAAGCCTCAGCCAGCCCTGGTTACCTGAGTCTCGGGCCGGCCCTGGGCAGCATCCGAGGCTTGCCTGCACCTCGGGCTGGCCCTGCTTGCCTGAGCCTCAGTCAGTGGGGGGTGCAGGAGGACCCGAGGCCCCCGGCAGGGCTGAGGTGACTCCGGTGGCAGGCACGCAGAGCAGCCGGCCCTGGCTGAGGAATGGGGGATACTCTTAACAACATGAGTTATAACTTCCCATTTGTTGGACACCACAGTCAGTCTTCAGCTTCAGGGGAGGGCGGAAGAGAGGGATGGGCAGCTCGTTGGAGAAGCCTGGGCAAGCTGTCAGTCAGTGGGGGGCGCAGGAGGACCCAAAGCCCCCAGCGGGGCACACAGAGTGGCTGGCCCCGCCCCTGCTGTGGGCGTTGCCATCTTGTGATGGTGTGATGGTCAATTTGCATATTACCTCTTTATTATACACGATTGTTTAAATGTAAGAATACATTAAGTCAAATACAAAAATTGTTTTTTCTTAAATGCATAATTATTTATTGCCATGACAAATTGGTCCAAAATGAAAGCTATATTCGAAGTGAGATTTGCCCCTTAAATTGGAGTAATAATTAATGAAATGTCTGTACAAGATAAAGTGTAAGCAGAGTAAAATATCTCTCTCTTCCAAAATGAATAAGGTTGATTAAATGATTAATAAGACTTTATAGCCACTGCACTGGGTACGTCCATGGTTTTTCAAGCATCTTCTCATGATCAAACCTTCAGTTTCACTCAGTTTCAAATTTAAAAAGTAGCATATAATGGGTCACTTGGAATCTGCTATATAATTTGATTTAATTACAAAGTCTCTTTTTTACAAGCAATAACCTAGACACATATTGTTCATTCTTTAAATAAAAGAGAATCTTATTTTAGAAAGGATCTGTTTAAACCACATTATAAAAATTAGATAAACAATTTGTTACATTAAATGAAAGTGTCATTTGCATAAAAAAGATATTTTACGTTTTACATAGCATCATAATAGCTACAGCCACTACAATGAAATGTGATTAATGTAAGTCAGTTATTCCTAAGTAGTATGTATATAAAGATTTACCTTAATGCCCTGTTTCAGATAAGCAAGAATAAAATATTTGGGGCATTTCTTACAACTTTATGAGTAGCTAGCACAATCCAACTACACAAAACTTTCTTGAAATGCAGTGATTCCAAAGTGAGAAAGATACTTGAGCAAAAATGGCTTGAATCAGATGGAAATCCAGGTGAGGGAACTACTATCATTTAGACTGGATTTGGTATGGGTAGTATATTAACAAACCATCTGGGAGGTAAAAAGGAATAAATACACCAATTCCTATTACTTATTGTGAACAAGTAATCTTCACAGCAGATATTAGCAAATCAAGGCATTGATTTAAAGGGTTCTGCTTATAATATGTCTGATTTTGGTATCAGAATAACAGGTATGTAAAATGAGTTGTGAGGTACTTCCTCCTTTTCTATTTTCTGGAAGATTGTGTAGCTTAAGGTTATTTCTCCCTTAACTTTTTGATAGAATTCCCCATTGAAATGGTTTGGGACTGGAGCTTTCTTTTCTGGAGGATATCTGTTTCTTCAGTGAGCTTTAGCACTTTCTATCCTACAAGGAATTTGTGTGTGTTTTTTAAAGTTAATATTGTTGAATATACACATCTAAAGTTGGTTGTAGTATTTTCTAATGATCCTGTAGTATTTTCTAATGTCTTCATTGATATCCCCTCCTTCACCTCTGACATTGTTGATTTGTATGTTCTCTATTTCACTAGTCAGAGAGCTAGAGGCTTACTAGTTTATCAGTCTGAGAGCATTTTTTTAATCCTCACCCAAGGAGTGAAGATATTTTTCCATTGATTTTTTTAGAGAAAGTGGAAGGAGGGAGAAGAGAAACATCGATGTGAGAGAGATACATCAATTGGTTGCCTCCCACATGCGCCCCGACTGGGGAGTGGGGATGGAACCCGGGTACGTGCCCTTTACCAGGAATCAAACGCAGGACCCTCTGGTGCAGCGGTCGCCAACCGGCGGTTGGTGAGGTCCGGAAGGTTGGCAACAGCTGCTCTGGTGCACAGGCTGACGCTCTAACCACTGAACACACCAACAGGGGCGAAAGCATTTTTAATGCACTCAAGATAGCTATGCTAGAAACTTTTTCTTAACACTGGATAACAGTGACTGATTTTTAATTAAGGATCGACTTTGCTTTTTTTCATCAATGTCATCACATTCATGTAATTAGTCCTTCTGTATAATCCTTGGACACTAGGAGCTGAATTTATGAAAAATTAAATTGGTTTAGATGGACTAGAGGAGATTTAATTCAGAGGGCCTACAACTTAAGTCCTTCTCTTCTCTGGACAGAAGTGTAGGTTCATGTAGGTCTTCATTGTGGCCTAAGCCCAGAGTGGGGGTTAGGTATTGCTGGTGTAATTGAGGAGAAATCTCTAATCTAGTACTGTTTAAAATGGTGCTTCCTGGGCCTTTTTACAGGACCTATTTAAAAAAAATTGAAAGTGTGGTGCTGAATCTGCATTTTCAGCAAATAAACCAGGTGACTCTTAACAGTGAAACTATGGAACCACTACTCTGTCACAAAGGGAAAGAGAAAAAGTTGGTTTTTAAACTTTATTCTCTTTTGAGAATAGTTCTAATAAGGCCCTGATTATTATCAGTATTACTAATTTAATATTACATTCTTTTTCAGTTTTTTCTCACAACACTGGCAAAATCATTGTGTCTGCCCAACTTTACCTATTTCATAATTAACAAAAGAAATTCCAGTTAGAACAGCCTCCTCCACTATAGGTAGAGCCGTGCCATTAGTACCGAACAATGCCACTTCTCTCCACTAATATGTATTCTAATTTAAATGTAATATTTTAAATCCCCTATTATGTTTAAGTTGCATCAAATTAAGTTAAGCATAAAAGCAACATGCCAAACCAAATCATAGCAGAGGATTACATGAACAAGCACTGTTAATGACAGATGCTTTCTGTAATCCATCAAATAACTGAGGTTTAAAAAAAAAAAAAAATCAGTGTTTATGGGCACATAATTAAATGCCACTTAGAAAATCCTTAACTTAAGAGCCAAGCCATTGGCTTATTTAAATGTAGGTATATTTGAGAGTTTTCATGGTAAGGTTACCACTGGGGAAGTTGTGCTAGTTAAACTGAATAGTTATACAACTGGCCTAACCAGTACCATTAAGGACTTCTAAATGTATTTTATTATGTTATGTACATAGTATAATTAGCCATGCTAATGTTATAAATACCAAACTACAGGCAAGATTAGTTAAAAACTATGCGAAAACCTGAGCATCCTACCTACCTTCACTTTCTATACATTCACAGCATCTATTCTTTCTTTTCAAAACAACCCTTCCACCAAATTCTGCTTTCCACCAGCTCGGATGCCTCCCTGCCACCCATTAAAACAAGCAGCATTAAAGACAGTGCTGGCTCCTAAGATATATATTCATCACTGGTGGCATTATCAAGACTAAACCTAGATATCCAAGTTCTCCAGACGTGCTGCTCATTGGCAAGCACGTTGCTCTTAACCCAGCATGTGAAACCTTTCCTCTTGGTCATCTTCCCTCTCAGAAAGTTTGCTGAAGGGAACTGGGAGCCAGAGCACTCACCAATAAACAGCCTTACTGCTATGAAGTCTAGCATACAGATATGACGATGAAGATGTGAAAATGAAACCCTGTTGAGTGACCATTCATTTACAAAGGAGTCACGTTACGTTGAAGTCTGTTTGTGATAAACCTATTGTCTAGACAGATTTATTCTGTAGGTTTTTTGTTTGTGGCCACTATCTACAGCAAACACTTCAGAGCAGTAACCGTTGGCAGTCTAGAATCCCTGATCTAGAGTCAGGAGTGGTCTTCCGTGCTGCTGCTGAATGACCTGCTCCGGATGTGATTTCTCAGTTGCTCTATGAGTTCAGGATTCTGTTGCTGTATCTGCTGAGCAAACTGCTGTCCCCTGGAAGTGAAAGAGCAAAGTGGTAGGAATTAGGGAATTCCCAGCCACACAATACCCGTAAAAAAGGACTGCAAAGGATGTGGGTGCTACTCAAAGGGAACTTCTAGAAAGACAGGTTTTAGAATCACAACTGTAGTATCTGCAAGTTTACCATTGCCTCCATATAGCATTATTAAAAGGCATTGTTCTTTATAAGAAGCAAAACACCCAAGCCATAAAGGTCCTGGACTGAGTGAATACATCCCCCTCTAGTGCCTAACCACGAATAAACAAAGGGTCTAAAAGTATATGCTTTTATTGTGTGTGCTCCAACATATTACAAGGTATTTGCTCTTGTAGTCAAGTGTTAATAGTCTCCCGTATGACAGGATGGTACACCCATGTGGGGATATGTATAGAAGTCACTGAACTAATTTTTAAAAAGTTAGAGCAATTTAATACGGATTCCTGATGCGTGACCCTCAATTGGGAGCGTTAGACTTTGCTATAATCATGCCACTTAAAGGTCATTCTAAAAATGTAATGTTGCAAATGGGGTCACATGGCCACGATTACAAACAGTAAATGATACTTGTGGCTTCAGGTAAAATCTTCAGTGACAGCATCACACAGATTCAAAGAGCAGACTATTTTAAGCAACTTGGTTGGAAGTGAAGGAAATGAGACAATGCAAGCAGTTCCTCTAGTGATGACATGCACTGAAAAGTTTGGATAAAATTCTGTCCTAGATTGTCTGAACCTTGGTATACATGTAAAATTTGGTTTTTAAATATATGTGTTTACCTAAGTCAATGCAGATTTTGAGTAGCTATTTGACTTTAATCTCCGTCCTTGACTAGCTATTCAAATCTGCTGAAAAACGTTTTTCTTGAGTGCAGATCTGGATTCCTGCCCTTCAGTCTGAAAATTCCAACTTATGAACTCCTTTTAAATTTAACAACCAGGGAGGCCACTGATACTAACAGTAAATGATAAAAATTCAAAAAGCAAGCCCCTGCCTCCACCGGCTTCTCAGTGGTGAGAGCATCAGCCCGAGGACCAAAGGGTTGTGGGTTTGATCCCCGGTCAAGGGCACGTAAGTCTGTTACAAGCTTGATTCCCAGCCCATGTCAGGCTGCATGCGGGAGGCATCTAATCAATGTGTCTCTCTCACATTGGTGTTTCTCTCTCTCCCTCCGCCCTCCCTTCCACTCTCTCTAAAAATCAATGAAAAAATGTCTTAGGGAGAGGATTTAAAAAAAAAAAAAAGCCCATATCCCCTCATTTTAGAAACAAACTATAAAACATAAAATACTTTTAAAAACTATTTCTATTTTAACTACGGAAAAACTGTAAGACCAACACTTTTTTACTATTTCTATTTCAAGTAACACTTACGCTTGGATGAGGCTAGACAGGTCAGTTAGGCCCCCAACTCCAGCAGCAGGTCCCCCAATGGCATTTGTCATCATTCCTGACATTCTAGAGTAGGCAAGAGGTATATCACTAGATTGGCATATAGTCTTAACAAGGAGATACTGGCCAAGGAAAATAATTAAATATACCCACATCATGTAGAGGGTTAGGCTAAATGTGTGTGACTTTAAGTGCCAATTACTGGCAGTCTAGGTAGTTTTATCATTTTGGAGCTGATGTGCTCAAATGAGGAGCTTGCAAGTAGAAGGGAGGAAATGTAATATGCTCTTTCTATATACTTACAGCTGTTGAACTTGAGGATTCTGCATTAAACTTGCTGCCTGGAATTCAAAAATGGCATCTCCCATTAAAGATAGTTAATATTTAGGGATCCTTAACAAAGATTTCTTTTTCAAAAAACAGAAAAATGAAAGCTAAACCGTGTCGGTACTAACGTTCTGGAGAGTTTTAGTGTGCTATACAAAGTGAATGGGAGTGTAAAAAAGGTACTAGAAAATGATGGCATTTAAAATAAGTTGCAAGGGTAAAGAGACTACAAACAGGATAAACTACAGATATTAACAGCAGTATACTTATTACTACTGATCAGATCAATAAAGCCAAATGGAGAAATAGAAACTTGAAAGGTATAAAGCATCTCCTACACTGGAGAGGCTTCACTTCAAACGAGTACGGTAAGAGATGCGACCTGATTCCATGGGCTTTAGCAGTTCCCATTCTTGCCATGCTAAGGGGGAGAGGAATTGTATTTATACACACATATACATTAAAACTACATTTTGAAAGCATAAACAATTTTTTGGCCTCAAATTTTTAGTCAACAATATTCACATAAATTTTTAATTGAATCTAAATCTGTGTAGACAGTAGTAACTCCAATAGCTGTCCCCTAAAAGCCTCTTTTAATCTCTATCAACCTGACCCTTTTTAAGAATGTCACTCAAGCCGAAACCGGTTTGGCTCAGTGGATAGAGCGTTGGCCTGTGGACTCAAGGGTTCCAGGTTCGATTCCGGTCAAGGGCATGTACCTTGGTTGCAGGCACATCCCCAGTAGGGGGTGTGCAAGAGGCAGCTGATCGATGATTCTCTCTCATCGATGTTTCTAACTCTCTATCCCTCTCTCTTCCTTTCTGTAAAAAAAATCAATAAAATATATTTAAAAAAAAAAAAAAAAAGAATGTCACTCAAAGTGTTTTTAAGCCCCACCTTCTGCACCTCCTCTATGATAGTCTCACACCTCACTTCAAGCATCTTGAGGGCTAAGCTGAATTGGAAACTAAAATCCATTTTCACATCCTACTACAACAGCATAACCTGAGGCCTAGATATGGGTGACAATGCTAAAAAATGTCACAAAACCTATAAAGAGACATACATTTGCCCTGACCGGTTTGGCTCAGTGGATAGAGCGTCGGCCTGCGGACTGAAAGGTCCCAGGTTCGATTCCAGTCAAGGGCATGTACCTTGGTTGCGGGCACATCCCCAGTAGGGGGTGTGCAGGAGGCAGCTGATCGATGTTTCTCTCTCAACAATGTTTCTAACTCTCTATCCCTATCCCTTCCTCTCTCTGTAAAAAATCAATAAATTTTTTTTTTTTTAAAAAAAAGAGAGAGACATACATTTACTGGTTAGGTAGCAAGACCATCTTAAATTTGGCCTCAATCCTGAGACTCAAGAGTTACTGAATTACTTACAAGTCACTTCAACAAGTATTTCTCTGGTAATAAAAGCAAGTGGTGGCTTTCCCAACACCTCATTTAGGATCAGTGATTAAAAGATAACTACTGTCTACAAAGACTTCAACTAACAATTTTAAATTACCAATTGCTACAAACCTACCAATTGTTCAAAAAGACTTTTCTATCTCACTAGGAATGCGCCATCTGTATTTCAATTCAGCTGAAGATGTAGTGGATGCAAGGCATTTTATGAAGGAAACAAAGAAGTATTACTGCCTTCCAAGGGCATAGCGTCTGGTAGACTAGTTCTCAGCCAGAAGTATACAGTCTCCCAAGGAGCTTTATATACCCAGGTAACATCCTTGACCCACTAAACCAGGGTTTACACATACTGGACCAGAGCATGTGTGTTTTCAAAAAGGTCTATAAGTAATATTGTTGGTTTGAAGGATGGAGTTTATATATGAACTAGGAGCCCGGTGCATGAAATTTGTGCATGGGGGGTGGAGGGAAGAGGGGCCCCTCAGCCCGGCCTGCACCCTCTCACAATCCAGGACAGCTGGCTCCTAACTGCTTGCCTGCCTGCCTGATCGCCCCTAACCACTCACCTGCTTGCCTGATCGCCCCTAACCACTTGCCTTGCTGCCTGATCGCCCCTAACTGCCTCTGCCTCAGCCCCCGCTGCCGGGGCTTCGTCCGGAAGGACATCTGGAAGGTCATTCAGCTGTCTGGCCTAATTAGCATATTACACTTTTATTATTATAGATTATACTAAAAAGTAAAATTAACTAAAATAGAAAGGAAGCAGACAATGCTGAAAGGAGAACATAGGGAACCACAATAACCAAATCCTCAGACCTCAGTTACTAGATATCTTCCTAGGGCCATTTTCTTGTAAGAGTGGTCTTCAACCTTTTGTAATTTGCAGATCCCTATGCCAATCTAATGAAAAATATGGTTCTCTCCCTAAAAAAATGCACATATCCACATGTACACAAGTTTTTATATACAATTTCATGGAATCCATTGGTTTCCTGAAGTCTATCCATGGCTTTCTCACAAACAGGTACACAGGCAGGTTAAAAATCTCAGCCATAGCATTACATCACCATCCTATTACCACCCCCACCACTGGCACTACAAAAGCTCCCTTATTTGTTTCTAAAATGTGTTAGAACTATATTGCTTCATGAAAAACAGAGCCAGTAGAGCAGAAAAGGAAATATACTTACCATACTAATGAAGGCTGGATTATTTATTAAGCTAGTCATGTCAAAGCTCAATCCAGTTCCTGTCTGTAAAAGAATTATATATGAGGATTATTCTAACCACTACAATCTGATTACAATAAATTGTGAATGACAGAAAATATTTCACTCATTCAGCATTAATAACTCACAGGACTGGATACCTCTCTTAACTTCTGTTCTGCTATTTTCAGATTCGACTTATAGGAATCATTTTCAGGGTCAAGATCTAATGCCTTTTGATAACTTGTAACTGCTTCTTCAAATTTATTCATGGCAGTGAGGGCCAGCCTGAAAAGAATAAAGTATATGGGTATAAGATACATGGTTAAAGAATATCAAGATATTACAAACGTAGTCTAACGGCTGTCTTGGTATTCAACTAGAATCCAAATTACACTTAATTTATTCATTATACTATGGTTCACAGGAGTATCATCAAAATTCCTTCTATTTCCAAGATTCTGTGAGTCGGACTCTCCATTCTGCTTGCTGACAACCTTGGCTAGCTTATATTAACCATGAACTTAATACTTAGGAATGAACCTTACCTACCCCCTTCCATATGTGAAATAACTTTTTTTATGAATGATTAAGCTGCACATATATGTTAGCTAACTAACCGTCCTGTGGTCATGTAACTCCATGGTGTTAAACTCATTTTAAGGACTCTGAACTAGATGTGTGCTTCAGAATGCCAACTCTCTTCATACGTCCTAGCAGAGACACTGAGTCACGATAAATATCAATTTTTTCTTAAAAAATAAAAACAGGCTGTGGGGCACTCCTGAACAAGACATGTTAGTTGTTAAATAGATAAAATTAGCATCCTTTACAACTTAAGACATTATTACCCCAGTCACAGAGTTAGTTATTAAATTTTTATTTTCTTCCACCTAGTTAGAATGTATTTATTAGAAAATTACTTCAGAATTAAATAATAATGGTATAAATGGAGATATAGTATTGAGGTTTTTGTTTGTTTTTAACAAACTATCTAAGTCGGCTGGTTTACCTCACAGACTTCCAATCTGGATAAAAAACTGTGCCTAACCACAGAAAAATTCTCAGACCCTAATTAGTTTTCTACGAGTCAACCTGAAAGATGCTTCATCAAAGTCCTCAGTTAATCAACAGTCAATAAATATTTACTGAAGCCCTACTATTTTAGATTCCACAATGAAAGAAGGTAAAGTTCTTGAATTTAAGAAAATGTCATTCTACCTGGGGAAAACAAGCAATAAATATGCAAAGAAAGAAGTAATATTAAAGAGAATGAATAGGGCAGCTGCTCAAAAGCAGCCGCACTAAGAAGACCTGAATGATGAGAAGAAAGCAGGCATATGAAGATCAGGGAGTAGCATGCTAAACAGAAACAGCAGTAGACACAAAGGCCTGGGAACCAAGCCAGCGAGCGAGGTATGCTCCAAGAGCAGGACAAAGGCTGATGAGGAGAGAGCACAGAAAGCCGTGTGGAAAGAGGTGATGTCAGGGAGTAATCAGGTGCCAGATAATATAGAACCATGGTTTGGAGTCTGGATTTTATTCTAGTTGCAGTGGAGTGACATGATCTGATTTATGCTTTGGAAAGCTCTCTCTGGCTTTTCTGCAGAGGATCAACATGGGGTGTTAGTTGCGGGGGTGGGGAGAGGTGAAGGGGAGGGGAGAAACCAGTTAGGAAGTTGCTGTGGTAGCCTAGGTAAGAGATGGCAATTTGGACTAGTGTTATAAACAAGGTAGCAATCAATGCTTCAATTTAAGATATGTCTATGTGGAAATTAGAATTAACAGGACTTGCTGATAGATGTGTCAAGTATAATGAGAATGAAGGATGACTCCTAGGCTTGACCCAAGCACTGGTAGGTGATGGTAACATTTCCTGAGATGGGAAAGACTGAAGAAGGAAATAAGAGTCCTGTTTGGGACATGTTAAATTAAAAATGCCTATCTATAATAATAAAAGAGTAATATGCTAATTAGACTGGACAGCCGAATGACCTTCTGGACGTCATTCCAGACGTCCTTTGGCAGGGCTGAGGCAGAGGTGGTTAGGGGCGATCAGGCAGGCAGACAGGCAGGCAGGCAGGCAAGTGGTTAGGGGCAATCAGGCAAACAGGCAGGCAAGTGAGCAGTTAGGGGCGATGAGGCAGGCAGGCAAGTGGTTAGGGATGATGAGGCAGGCAAGCAGAGAAGGTTAGGGGTGATCAGGCAGGCAGGCAGGCAAGTGGTTAGGGGTGATTAGGCAGGCAGGCGAGCAGTTAGGGGCAATCAGGCAGGCAGGCAGAGGAGTTAGGGGCGATCAGGCCGGCAGGCGAGTGGTTAGGGGCAATCAGGCAGGCAGGCAGTTGAGGGGTTAGGAGCCAGTGGTCCTGGATTGCAAGAGGGATGTCTGACTGCTGGTTATCCCTTGAGGGGTCCCAAATTGCAAGAGGGTGTAGGCCAGGCTGAGGGAGCTGCCCCGCCCCCCGCCATCCCCCTCCCCATGCACAAATTTTGTGCACCAGGCCTCTAGTTAAACATATAAACAGATGAAAATAAGTTAATATGATATGGAATTCAGACATATAACTTAAAATATACAGTAAATTAAGAGATAAAAAAAAAAGAGATCCATCAACATATGGAGTTGAAAAAAAATATGGAGTTGATTCTTATTATTCAGAGTAGTTATGCTCTATAAAGTCCCCACAAACACTGATTTAACAAATACTAAACAATCATTCCTAGGGGAAATACAGGGTTAGGTTCCTGTGAGGTTTTGGTCACAACATTCTCATCAAATGATCGATACATAATCTTCTTTTATGTGTGATTCTGCTTAAAGAAACCTTATTTAGTGTATATTATTAATTCATTAGCATCATACTGACAGCCAACAGCACTCACTCATGCCTGAACAAAACTTATCTAATGTGTATGTTTTCTGAAAGGCACATGATAGCCTTCTTGCACTTAGGAACACTAGACAACCCTTCAGTCTATGTTTGGGTCCATTGTAAACTGGGAAATCAACAACAAAAGGCACAAAAATGCAAAAAATATAGCATTAAATAAACTGCAAAAAGGACACTTATTTACAACATGAGAATTGAAACAAAAAGGCAGAGTATCGCCTTATGCACCTCAGCTGAGACCTTGCAACATCGGGTGACTCAAATTTTCCACCACACTGTGAATGAACACAAAAGCACAGGGACTTGATTTTGGGGTTATCAAACATTTTTTAGCAAGTAGGTGAATTCATAAATACAGAACCCATGAATGATTAATATAGACGTTAAGTGGAATTTAAAGGCATCAGACAGGACGAAATCAGAAGAGAGAATAGACAGACAACAGCCTCAGAGGAGAGGACAGAGCTCTGAAGTGCACCATTATTTAGAGGTGGTAGAAAAGGGAGATGCAGTAAGGGAGACTGGGAAAGAACATCCAGTAAAGTAGGAGGAAAACCAAGAAAGTGTGGCGTCACAGAAGCCTAGAGTATGAAGTGTTTCAAAATAAGTTAATCATGCAATGATTAGATGGATAGGTGAGGATACAGAACTGCCCTTTGGCCTTAGCACAATATGAACAATTGGTCACCTTGAATAGAGCTCTCAGTTGAGTGATATAGAATGAGCTGAAGAGAGACTGAGAGATGAGGAAGATGAGACAGGAAGTGCAGACTGCTATCAGGGGCTTTGTAGAGAAAGGAACTGACAAATGACGTAGCTGATTTCACATGCAGTCATTATCGCTGTTACAGATAAGAAAACTGGTGTTGCCAAAGATAAAGCAGATGATTACAAATGTAAAGCCCTAGAGAAGGTACAAAGTGATGAGATCTAAAGCATGCATGAAGGCACCAGTCTTAGATAAGAACCCTTCCATTTTAACAGGAGAAAATGCAGGTGGATCAGTGGATTTGGCAGCAGGAAGATGAGCTATTTTTCTTCTAAATGCACCCATTTTCTCAATTAAATATAAAGTAATATCATCAGCTAAGAGTACCATGGAGGGTGTAGAGGAAATTTGAAGAGAGAAGAGTAGGTGTGAAGCACTCAACTCAGAGTGGTAAGGTGAGCTTAGAAGGAATTATCTATTAGGACTACATGAAGTGAGTCTACTCATTATGGCTATATGATTTTCTCCACCAACCACCCATTCTTCATACAACTAATCATCTCTCGCCCAAGTCACAGAAACTGCAGTCATTTCCTCACTCAGTGTTATGTTTATCTTCTTGTTAGTTGAAAAGATGCAATATTAAGCAGGAAATTCAAAATCAAGCCAGTAAGAACAGCATATCTGATACAACTTGGTGCTACTTTGAACATTCTCCCAGAACTTACCCCATTCTCCCATAGGCCTTGCTGTACTTTGAATCAATTGCAATTGCTTTTTCACAATCCTTTATTGCATCTGTGTAGTGACCTAATTTACTCTGAGCAGCAGCCCTAAGGGAAAAAGAAGAGATTTTTTGTTATAAGCATCCTTCAAGGCACTAATTTAGATTTTCAGATTCTAATACAACAACATTTTCCTTGTCCCAATTTATATATCACTCCCAGGAAACATCTAAATCAAACTGTCTTAAGAAAATTCTATAATCAAATGAAAAAAATGCAGAAACAAAATTCAGAGAAATTATGAAAGTTGCTTTTCACTGTTCGCTTTGCCATAGAAAAGACAAAATACACAAGCCATAGAACTGATCTACCTTCTTATTGCCTTTTTAATTTGCCCAAACAGAAAACTGAGAATGCTAGGACATTTGGGATTACTAAGGAGGCACACAGAGTGACTGACTGCTGTGAATGGCTATTCAGAGTGTTGTGCTGTTAAATGATCACTATACTAGAAACATTAAGATCACCGAACAAGGCTAAATTGAAAAACCCAATTTAACCATGTGACTAAATCTGGCTATAAATAAGAATGGCAATGTATTCCATCTACTTAGATGGAATATGTATTCCAGAACAATTAAGGACTTTTTAATCCCTTCCAGTTTATCTCTAGCAGACTTTCTGGAATAAAGTGTGGGACCTAAATGTAATGAAGCCCCTCACTACCCCTCCACACAGCTCCGTTTCCCTAGTGTAGCACTGACGTCAATCCTCCGGGCCATAATAAACAAGTAGCATTTCTGTTCAACATACATGTCCTTCAAGCTGAAAAGTTCCAAAATGTCTCCTGTCCTGCATCCCACTTCCACCCCATTCATTCTCCAGGCTAAATATTTCTACTTTATTCATTCAACTAATATCTCTAGTGAGGGCTCCCTAAGGCACAGACACTTTTCTAGGCATAATAGATAGAGCAGTAATTAAAATAATATTCCTGCCCTCAATAGTGCTTAGATTCCTGGGTTGACGTCTAATTCTCTGTTAACCTTTCTTCTTACAGTATGTCTAAGGCCCTTAGTTCTCAAACTAAGATTCTAAAATTGGGGGGGGGGGAGGGAATAAACAGTTTCCTTTGCTTCAGTTAAAAAAAAATTACATGTGAAGATACAGAATTCAACAAACCTGTTTTGCTAGGTAATGTGGAAAAGAGGTATAGGGTTATTTGACTGAATATTCAATGCAAACTAATAGTGTGACAAGGATGACCATTAAAAGAAGAGATATAAAGTGTATCACTTTCAAATAATTAGAAAGAAAGAAAATGAAGTAAAAATAACTCAACCAACACAATAAAAGACACACACACACACACACACACACACACACACACACACAAAGAGGGGGGGGGGGGAAGAAGCCAAAAAATAAGTTAGCAGAAAACAATTCAAATACATAAGTAATCACAAAGTTGCCTAGATGAGAATTGGATTCTCAAATTGTATACTTAAGATATCACTTAAAACATAATCAGCCCAGCCCTAGCTGGTTTGGCTCAGTGGATGGAGCATTGGCCTGCAGACTGAAGGGTCCCGGGTTTGATTCCAGCCAGGGGCACATGCCTGGGTTGTGGGCTCAGATCCCCAGTAGGGGATGTGCTCAATCAATGATTCTCTCTCATCATTGATGTTTCTCTCTCTCTATCCCTCTCCCTTCCTCTCTGAAATCAATAAAGAAATATGTGTTTTTTTTAAAGAAAAAAATAATAATAATCAGCCCAGCTGGCATGGCTCAGTGGTTGAGCATCGACCTTATGAACCAAGAGGTCACAGTTTGATTCCTGGTCAGGGCACATGCCTGGGTTGTGGGATCAATCCGCAGAGTGGGGCATGAAGGGGCAAGCCAATCAATGATTCTCTCTCATCATTTATGTTCCTATCTCTCTCTCCCTCTCCCTTCCTCTCTGAAATCAATAAAAATATATTTTTAAAAAACCCCACATAATCACACATAGGTTAAAGTTTAAAGAAGACAGAAAAAGAAAATCAGGCAAACTGAAAACCTAGCAAAAGAAAACTGGTATAGAAATAATACCAGGCATAAGGCAAAGAGCATTATTAAGGATAGAGTCATTATTTATTGATCATCCTTTTTTGTTTAATTTTAAGGGACACATTTACATGGCTCAGAAGTCAAACCTATATTAAAAGTCTTTCATCCTATAGAGGATTGGTGGGAATAGGGTAGATGGGATAGAAATGGGAATGAGACATCAGAAAGGATGAAAAAGAAACCTTCATACTGAATAAAACAGAAACAAATTATTCTAACTGGATATTAAAAATAAGAATTCAAGTAATGTTCAAGCACAGTACTTTGAGTGTATATCCTTTAGTGAGATGTATTCTAAGGACAAAAATAATTTCAAAGAAATTCTGCAGTTTACTTAGACTTACTAGTGTTGTAGTATTGGTGTAATACCAACTGAAGGATAGTGAGGATAGAGCTGGTGAGTAAAGATACTGATGAGTTGGAAAGCAGGGTTTTTGTTCCGGGAGAAGAGAGTTACAAATGTAAAATGGGAGAAGTAAGGGAGATCTCTGTGACACTGGAATGTAAACTGAAGTTATCTGGTTAAATTGATGACTTTAAAAAAAACAACACCTCATATTTCCTAGCTCTGTCCACTGAAAGGACCTAGAAGCAATAACATTTCAGTAGCAATGGTCACCTCTTGCAACCAGGTCTTGGTTTCTAAATACCATTCTCTATTCAAAGGAACAGGGGGTACTTGTAGAAATAGCTGAGCTCACATCTAGGGCAGTTTAAAGGAGCTCCCACTAGCCAGATATGGGAGAAAATAACAATTATGATAATTTATTATAACGCACCAATTAGTGAATTTTAAAAATTCACAAGTCTATAATTATGCTCAGAAAGTTAGGGGAGGGGAACGAGAAAGAAAGTGGAAAAGGGAGAAAGGTTAAGAAAGCTCTTCTTTATAGACATATATGAGGAAATAGTGTATACATACACACACACATATAAAACATGCTGCCATGTGACTGCTTCACATTAGAAGTCTTTAAGTTGAGGCAATTCTCCCTTCTAAAATTCACTGAATCAATCCAACTCAAACTTTTGTTGAACATCTATAACATGTTAAACCCTGAACTCAAAACCAGATAGATATACAGAAATGAAGAAAATATATCTCTGTCTTCCTGTCTTTCCCTGTTTAATAGAGAAATAGACATGTAAATAAATAAACAGTACGAGGAATACAATGGAAGCATCAAAGGAAGAGACAACACGGAAAGGTGTGGTTAACCCTACGCAGAGCTGTCTACTAGAACTCCCATGATAGCAAAGTTCTTTGTCTGTGCTAGCCAGTACAGTAACCCCTAGCCACATGTGACTAAAGAGTACTTGAGATAAGCTAGTGCAATTTTATTTTATTAATTTTTACTTTATTATTTCATTAATTTTAATTAATTTAATTTACATTTTGAACCGCCACACGTGGCTAGGAGCTACCAAATTGAACAGCACCACTCCACTGGACGGGAAGGGCGTAGGGGCATGGTCAGGAGGTTGCCAACAGAGAAATTAAAAAAGTCTTCCCAAGAGAAGCAATCCCTACCAGGGTCTTGAAGGATGGCTAGCAGCTGACCAATTAGATAAGGCAGGAAATACTCTAAGCAGAGGAAGGAGTCCATAAAAGCATGGAGAGATGTCCTAACATGGTATTTTTTTAGTCTGTAAATTTCATATTACATGTGCATAGAGAGTAGAGAGAAGAGGAGCAGGAGAGGGAGAAAAGTAGAGATAATAAAGTTAAAAGAAAAAAAAAAAGAGCCCAGATTATAAAAGATCTTATGTATCATGCTGAGGAGCTTAAATTCAATCGTGAAGGTATTTAGAACTAGTGAACAGAAAGCAAGAATTAGATGATTAATTTCACATTTTAGAAAGATCCTTTGGGCAGAAGACGGGAGTTGGGAGTGCAAGTCGAAACTGTAAACCACTAGCTTAGCAAAAGTTAAGCACCTGGACTAAGGAGCAGTGATGGAAAAGGAGGAGGGAACAAATGAGCTATTGGGGCGGTAAAAGGGGAACAGCAGAAGACGCCCTGATGGCTGGCCTCAGATACTGATAATGAAACAAGGACTAAAGCCGTACGAGTCAGACCCAGAAAGAAGAGTGGGTGGAAGAGAGAAGAGGATGACTTTCAATCTTGATAGCTTGAGCTTTAGGTCACCAACTGCAAGCCAGGATGAAAGCAGATTTGTGCAGCTCACAAAAGAGAGACCTCTGAGGCCCGAAAAGGAAAGGGAAGGCAGGCTACATTTGAATCTCTTGTGAGATGAAGCCAAACATGCCAGTGTCTGAACTGAATAACAATGTGGTCTGGGCTGTCTGCCCCTGCTGTCTGGTTATCAGGGCATAACTAATGAAATTCCAGCATAGCACTACAGTCAGAGTCACCACGTTTTCAGGCAACCTTGCTTTCGTTAGCTTGTTAGAGCAAGAGCATGAATTAGTTGCACTCTATTTTTATGAAAAATAAGGCAGAAAAATCACAGGGTACCTTACGTTTCCCATACGACAGCCTAGGGCAAACGTAGGTTTTACAGTTGTTTGTATGGAAAATACTACAATAATTAATAAATAGTAATACCAGAATAAACTCCGTGTTTTGGGTACTCACAACTGTAAACCTACTTTCCCTCACCCTGAATTTATTATGCATAAATAAATTATACCAAAAACCTGTTCCTACAACTAGGAATTAGATTGTTTCTGAAAGAAACATACATTGAAAGCCTAGGACTATGCTAGGGACTTTGTATTACTACTCCTCACAAGGAAGTGAGGAAATGAGGCTCAAAAAGGTTAAGTGGCTGCCCAAGGTCACTTTGCTAGTAAGTGGCCAAACTGAGATTCAACTCCAAATTTAACAAACCAAGTACAAATCCTAGTGAAACTAATGACTACACGGTGCTTATGCTCTGTTATAAAAAGTTTCAGATTGGTTAAAACGGTCATACCAGTAGCACAGTCCGCATGCAGCTATTCAAATTTAAATTAATTAACTTAAATTGATCTTAAATTAACTAAACATGAAAAATTTAGTTTCTCAACTGCACTAGCCACATTGTAAGTACTCAAGAGCAACTCTTGGTAGTGGCTACTGTATTGGACAATGCAGATAGAGAGCATTGTCCTCATTGCAGAAACTTCTATTGGGACTTCAGTATTTAAAACAGAATAATTTAGTGCAGGGAATTCATTACAGAGCTGATACAAGAGCTGAGGTACCAAACAGGAGGCTGTGCAGCAATCCAGAGACTACCAATAACTGGAAGCCGTTACTTCCTATAACAGAGGATGAACGGCAGAGTCCAAAAACCCAACATCACCTGGTAAAAGCTGGGACAGCAGGGATCCTGGGTGGGAGCTAGACACGAGGATGAGAAACAGCCCCTGCTGGATAAACACCCTGATGTCAAGAGAGGGGAAGAAATACCACAACTTCTCCCTTCCTTCTGCCCTCCAGGCTCCTGCCAGCACCTCCCAAAGCTGAACCCAGCCCAAACTCAGGGAACAAAGGAGTCTGAAAAAGGCAGCCTATAGGAGTCGGGCCTCTGTTTAAAGGGCAGAACAGGGAAAGAAAGAAGTGCACACAGGTAAGATGTGGCACAGGAACAAAAAGATCATCTAAGAAAACCACAAATGGCCAACATTTGAAAAATGTCCAACCTCAGCAATAATTAAATATAAATTAGAACAATTACTATGAAAATAACAATAAAGGTGTAGTAAAAACATATACACTCATACAATCCTAGGAGAGGAAATTAATTTTCAGAATATTTTCAAAGAAATTGGAATAACTTTGTAATTTGCATCAACAATTTTAAAATGTTTATATTGTTAGACCTCCTGAGTGAATTTTCAAGGATAAATCCAAAGTCTAAAAAAACAATAATAATAATTTTAGAAAGATGTTCATTGCAGCTCTATAATATCAGGGGACAGGAAAGAACCACAATGTCTCCCAGTAGGTCAACAGTTAAGTAAATTAAGGTACATTATCCATTTAGTAAAAGAACACGGTGTTTGCCACCACAATGATAGGTGCTGGAAATATAAAAAAGATGAAGAGGTAATAATACACTAATTTATATCAACTTAAATAATGTTTATGATGGATTTCAATAAAAGGACATGTTTATGATATGCCTGGTGAATAAAGCTGAATCTAAAATTGATAACACTTACACCAAACAAAATATGCCGAAAGGTTAGTAACAGAGGTTGCTTTAATGGTAAGTGTATGAGTTTGGGGTTTATTGTTTTCCTTCTTTATCCATAAATTTTATAGTTTTCCTTCAGAGCTATTAATGCAAATGCTTTAGAGCTGTAAGCCTGTCACAATTATGTCAGTTTACCTGTTGCAGTAATAAACCGCATTATTTGGATCCAGTTCTATTGCCTGTGTGTAACAATCCACTGCAGCAGTATAATTTTCTTCTTTCATGTGGTTATTGCCTAAAATAATCAGTAGGTACAGTAAGACAATATACAGGAAAACGTAAAGTCTGAAAGATAAATTTTAATCATAGAAACTCCAATAATATGAAGGTGATCAACATGATTTTTCAGTAACATACGAGATAAATTTTATATTGTACAATGGAGTTGATATTCCTTAGCCTTCAGGGTGTTTGAATGATTTCAACAGTGTGGAGTCTTAATAAAATTAATGTTTGTATATCTTATAAAATTCAGGCTTCAATAAGTGAGTAAATGCAACAATTTATGATTATCTCATGGCAAAATTTTATCTACTCCCACCTTCTTTATCTTCATCTCTTCCCTTCCTTTTAGAGCCACCACATCTTAATGCAGCACCCTCCTCAACTGTCACCTCAATCTAGACCTGGCCTTCCGCTCCTTCCCTGTCAAAACGTCCATCTGCTGAGCAGCCAAGCCCTCACCACTGCTGCGTGGATAAGCTACAAAGCTAATCATGCTAATATGTTACTGGCAGATAATATTTTTGTATGCTATCTCTTCCAGACTCAGATTCTTTTGAAAAGGAGCTTATTAGACATTAATTTCTAGAAAGACAAAATTTCAGATACATGGCTAGCCCACAGGGTACAGATTTTCAGGAAGAACGTCTGCAGATACACCAGGAATAATTTAGCTACGTTAACAATGGGATTTCTTGTGGCTGTCTTTTGTATTCCATTAAAGAGAAAAAAGATCTGATTCTTAAAAAATTAAAAACTTTAAAACACTAGAATTAGGAGAAAGGATTTACATTCCAAAAGGCTCTATTATTCCTCCAGCTGTCTCTAAACCAGAAGCTCTCCTATTAGGTTTGTTTTTTAATAGATCATTAGCTAATTAATGGGAGAAGGAGGAGTGGATTTTTATTTGGTTTTTGGTTTTTGCAGGAACAGAACTAGGAAGATTAAATTAAATGCAGGTAGACAAAAGCACTTAAAATCATAAAAAGTTACTGCAAATTAAGAGTCAGAAGTGAATACAAAGAGTAGCTGTTAATGGGTGCACAGTTTCTTTGGGGGCAATAAAAATGTTCTATAATTATGGTGATAGCTACACAACTCTGTGAATCTGCTAGAAACAAATGAATTTACATGCTTTAAAGGAGTAAATTGCAATGGTATGTGAATTATAGCTCAATAAGGCTTTTTTTTTAAAGTTAAGAAAATTAATTTTCTCCCCATGCCCAAAAAGAAATTAATATAATGCTTTTAAAGCAGCTAAGAAGAATACATAGCTTTTATGATTAAGCAAGATGTTAATTACATTAGCTGAGGTACTTAAAGAAATTTGCTTCTTCCATGTAAAAGATTTACGTTTTCTGAGTTATTTGGATTTCCTTGTTGCCATTGGAACTTTTTGTCTTGGGAAGGTGTTTTATTATCATTACATTATTATTATTATTACTAGAGGCCCAGTGCATGATTGAATCATGCATGTTTAGGGGGGAGCTGGGTGCCTGTCCGCTGGTGCCTGAGTGGACAGGCACCCAGCTCCCACGCTTTTGCTTTTGATCGCTGGTGCCTGAGTGGACAGGCACCCAGCTCCCCTGCTTTTGATGGTCCGTGGTGGGACGTGAGCTCACTGCCCCAGAGGCCACTTTTGTGCCGCAGCACAGCCATGGCGCAGACGCTGAGCTCGAGCTGCCGCTGGCGATGCGAGCTCAGCGACCCGCAGGCCCAATCAGCCCCCCCCTGCCCACCCCGAGTCCCGCCCCCCCGCACCTCCAGGCCAATCG
Source organism: Eptesicus fuscus (assembly GCF_027574615.1). NCBI lineage: Eukaryota > Metazoa > Chordata > Mammalia > Chiroptera > Vespertilionidae > Eptesicus > Eptesicus fuscus. The sequence goes on along the minus strand of NC_072476.1, from coordinate 79,060,415 downwards.
CGGGCATAGCGAAGGTACGGTCAATTTGCATATTTGCCTATTATTAGGTAGGATTATTAAAACCTATTGTATGTCTTTTCCTCTAAACCACCTCAAATGTATAGATACTATAATATATATACACTGAATGGCCAGATTATTATGATCTCTGAACGCATAATAATCTGGCCACTCAGTATGTGTGTGTGTGTGTGAGTGTGTGTGTGTGCATGTATGTATATGTGTGTGTGTGTATATGTATATATATATGTATGTATGTGTGTGTATATTTGTGTGTGTGTGTGTGTGTGTGTGTGTGTATGTATGTGTATATATACATATATATATATATATGAGGCCCGATGCATGAATTCGTGCATGGGTGGGGTCTAGCCAGCCTGGCCAGGAGGAGGGGACATGGGAGGTTGGCCGGCCTGCCTGCTGGTCGAATGCCTGGTTGAGTGGACAATTTGCATATTAGCCTTTTATTATATAGGATATACACTGAGTGGCCAGATTACTATGTGTTCAGAGATCATAATAATCTGGCCATTCACTGTATATATACTACATGTATAAATACATTTATACATATTGACGAAAAAGCTTCAAGTTACAAAATATTTAATATGCAAAACTTAAGACACAAATGATGAATTCTGTGAAGATAAATATAACTAAGCATTGCACAGCACTTTATAGTTACATGGTACTCGCCTATAAAATTGTCTCCTTTAATTGTCAAAACAACCCTATCAGATGTGCCAATATTTCTGTGATGTGTCAGGGAATAACAACAAAGAACTTCTTAATTTCATCTGCTCTTTCTGTCACTCTTCAGAAGCAAAGCACACAAAAATATTTGAAAGCAATCTTTCAGGAAGGTACTAGTTGGCTAGAAGAAAAATTTCAAAGAACTCAAAAACACTAAATATACAGAAGTTAAAATAATACTGACAATTATCTTCATCTCTTTGATTAAGCATAAAGAAGAACTTGGGATCCTAGAGTATACATAGACAGTTACAAGTGATGACCCTTAAGTTATTTGTTTTGCAAGTTTTATACACAACAGATCTGGTTCTCTTGATACAAGCCACAAATGGTTCTATACTTTTAGATTTCTTCTCTATCACTTCCATTTCTCTTTCACAGTATAAACCAGACTCTTATCCATTGATGGAGTCACATTATCCAGAGTTTCAGAAATTTTTACCAAGTAAATAATTTTTCTATGAAATATTTACCTTCATCTTTTAATTGGTCAGCTTTCCCCACATCTCCAGGTACTGAGTTTGAGAGAGGCCGAATGTCATTCTGAAATAAATAAAAATTTAATATACTTCCACTGAGCTACATTAGTAGTCATCCGATAGAACTATAAGTAATGTAATAATGGATTACCAATTTCACAGTAAATCATCTGTAATTTCACATCATAAAATCTAACACCTAAATCAGGGGTCTTCAAACTTTTTAAACAGGGGGCCAGTTCACTGTCCCTCAGACCGTTGGAGGGCCGGACTATAGTTTAAAAAAAAACTATGAACAAATTCCTATGCACACTGCACATATCTTATTTTGAAGTAAAAAAACAAAACGGCAAAAACACCCGCATGTGGCCCGCGGGCCGTAGTTTGAGGACGCTTGACCTAAATGATAATGTTAGCAAGAACAGGGGAAAGCCTTTACTTCTATTAGGAGAAAGAATATGTGGAATTTTTCTAGAAGATAATGGGCAACTGTGAATTGAAATTTTGTTTTTTACTTGCGTTCCCTATACCCAGAAATCCTACTTCATGGACACAAAATGGAATCAGTATATGAAAAATAGGAATAGAAATATGTTCAAGGGATTGCTTATATTAGTGAAAATTTTGAAATATAATGTTTAATATCCTAAGAGATACCTTAGTAAGCCAAATTCACAGTTTACCAACAAAAGTATTTATTATAAGCTCCTATTACACACACATATACTCAGTCTAAAAAACAAAGACCGGAAGGGTACACACAAAAGGTTAACAGTTGTAATATTTGGAAATAAAAGTTTCAGCCTCTTCTTTATGTCTTTCCATATTGTCCAAATTTTTTAAAACAATGAGTATATATTAATTTTACCATAAGATAAAAACAGTATAAAATCCCTGTCTGTTTTCAGCACCTACTATCATCCTCAAACTCCCTTTGCATTAAAAAGATTTAAAGCAAAGGCACTTATGGACTAAATGAAAATTTACAAATCTTGAGTGACATTGGAAACACATGCATTTTCCATTTTTAAATGATCCTCAGCTTTTCACCCCAGTTCCCCATTCTGTACTGAAGACTGAGCACAGAGCTAGAAAAACAAAAGTTCATGAGGCACCAAAATGTAATGAAAAAATGGGACATCACTGTGGGCCTCAAACTCACTAAACTTAAACTTTTTCAGACAATCTTATGGCCCATGTTTCCTGAAGAGGCCAGAAACCAGAGACATGTAAACAGTTGTGGGGAGGAGGAATCGGAAAAATTGGGTTTCAATCTTAGTTTTGCACATTGACCCTGAACCTTTCCCTGTTTTATTTTATTTATTATTTTACCTTTCCCTGTTTTAAAGAGCCCATCAATGGCTAGACTTGATTACATCTGCTTCAAAATGATGATTCAATTTCTGATGAATCTATTTCTACGTGGTTACTTCCTAAACATTAAACCTTTTGTTTTTAACTTATAATCCATGTTTTAGGAGAATGTCAATTCAGATGTCAGAAATCTAAAAATGCTCTGATACTGTAAAGGACTTAAAAAGTCAACTAAGATGTTTTAAATATAAAAGAAGGCGAGAGGATGAGAGTAACTAATATGAAAATCTAAAGCACATTAAAAGAATTATGCTTTAGGTCACAAGACATATCCATGTGGACTGTCTTATACCCAGAAATAAGTTAGTTACTTATAGGCCTGACCCCTCATATGTGAACAAATCCAATATAATACTGTAGTCGAGCTTAACTCAGATACTAATGAGAAGACAATGACAGCTTACCTTACAGAAGGAATTTGTGAATATTTCTGTCAGAGGCTGTGAAACTGCTAGATGTGTATCTTCTGGGCTGATTTTAAAAACTGTCTCCAAGCACTGAATTGCAACTTGAGACAAATTTTAACAGTGAAAAAAAAAAAAAGTTAGCAACCTAAAAAAGAAAAAATCTTTTTTTTTTTTTTTTGTAGAAATCTGCGCTCTATTGCCATCTGTGGTAATTCAGCCGTTATGATCACAGAACATAAGGAAAATGGTTGAGCTGAATAGAAATTTCTGTTTATAGACCAGCAATTGAGGGAAGACAACTTGATTTCTTATTCCTCACTTAAGAAAAATGTTACTTAGAATATAATTCTCAATACATCTATTACATCATATTTTGTTCAAGCAAGTCATTATCTACTTTTGGTGTATAACCCGGGTACGGACTGGGTGGAGAGACATGGTGGGCACTTAGACTAGAAAGGAAGTCTGTTGTTGTATGACAGGACACCTTAAATAACATTTGTAAAGGATGTGGACTTAATGCTGTGGGCAAATGCAGAGCTATTAGAGAATTTAGTTAGGAGAATAACATAACTGGATTTGTGTTCAGAACTGAAGTCTGGTAAGGAAGGTTGAGAATGGATTAGAGAGGGAAGGAAGCTAAGAGAAAAAATGAAAGCAGAAAACCAGTGGGTTCCCACTTAAATGGTCTAAACAATCCAGGGGCCTGAACTAGGGTAATAACAGTGAAGAAAGCATATCCTGTCCTCTCCACAAGTACCCATTGAGGGGAATGGAGGCAGATTCTTATCCTTCTAGTGCTCTTGTTTAAAAAGGAATGCTCTCCTGGCTTACCAAGATAAGAATGTGGCCAAAATGTCAAGTGTACTTCCAGACAGTGTGGAACAGATGCACTTAGATTTGTGCATGACTTTTAAATAATACATTATGTATTAACTGTGGTCCTGAGAAAATTATCTATCAAGAAAAAGACATTATTACTTTTACTATCCACAGAAACAATTCTCCTTAGAAAAGGGACTGAATAAGCAAGTTATAAGTTACCGACTACAAAATGTCCAAGTGTCTTTTAGGTAGAAAATACTAGTAATTTACTGTTTACCTATCCCTCAATCTCCCCTCCCCCCCCTTATTTTTTACTTCTGCCAAGCAGTTGTTCTTTTGTTTGTTTGTTTGTTTGTTTTAAAGGGAGAGGAAAAGAGAGAGAAAGACAAAGACATCGATTTGTTATTTATACATTCATGGGCTGATTCTTGTATGTGCCCGGAATGGGGATGGAACCCACAACCTTGGCATATTGGGACCACGTTCTAACCAACTGAGCTACTTGGCCAGGACCCAAGCAGTTGTTCTTACACTTCAGTTGTACGTGCACTAAAAACATTGGGCCATGCCCTAGCCTGTTTGGCTCAGTGATTAGAGCATCAGCCCACAGACCGAAGGGTCTTGGGTTAGATTCCCAGTCAAGGACACATGTCTGGGTTGCAGGTTCAGGCTCTGGCCCCAGTCAAGGCACATGCGAGAGGGAACCAATCGATGTGTCTCTCTCACCTCTCTCTCTCTCTCTCTCTCTCTCTCTCTCTCTCTCTCTCTCTCTCTCTCTCTCTCTCTCTGTCTCTAGTGGTCATGAATTTGATGTGGGACCAGTTGTGGAAGCCCCTTTCACGTCCCGTGTGATTCAGGGTTCCGGTTCAGGGTTCGGGTTCTGGAGAAGGCCGCACACAAATGAAAAAGAGACTTTGAAAAGATTTAATTTGGGAAATGGGGGCCAGGCGGTAGTCCAACTCTAGTGGGAGAACTACTACTCGCTCTGGCTTTTCCATCCCTTTTATTAAGATTAAAATTATAGGATACACCGATATGCCCTAGGCAGGAAACTCCAATAAAAGTCTATCAGTGAATTTAGTACTAACAGGTGGGGGCTGCTTCAACTACCAATATCTAGTCATTAGCTCTGACCCTTTAGAGCAATTAAGGTTGACCAGCCCTCCCAATTCCCTGTCCACAGCTCTCTATTATTAAAACAATGATTGGCTTCCGGCAACCAGTCAGCAAGGTTGCATTTTGCTCCATCTATACACATTCACATGGATATGGGAAAGAGTAGATGAAGAACTGGATTTAAACAAGGTTGGGTTTTGCAAGGAAGGGAGGGATATACAAGAGTGTGATTATAATGATCAACTACGGAATTTAAATTGGGTAAGAAGAGGGGGGTGAAAAGGTAAGGGGTCAAGAGATGGGAGGCCTTGGTAAGGTGGAAGAATTGTTTGGGGAGGGATTCAAGAGGGAATGATCTGGCAAGACAAGCAGTAGTGGTCAAATGAAACGATTAAGGTAGAGATTGTGGAGGGAACGCCAAGGAAATGACAAAGTTTAGGGAAGAGTTTCTCAGCCTTGGCACTACTGACGTTTTGGACTAGATAATTCTTTGTTGTTGGAGGCCATCCTGTGCATTGTAGCAGCATCCATGGCCTCTGTCCACTCAGTGCCAGTAATACCAGCTCCGCAGTCGTGACAGTAAAAAAATATCTCCAGACATTGTGAAATCACCCTGAGCTGAGAACTACTGGTCTAGGTAGGGTCTGACCAAGGGAGTGAGCGGTTGAAATCAAATCACTGGAGGAAAGAAGGTCAAGAAACTGAGAGCCATTGGAACTGCAAGAATCAGCTGTGAGTATATTGCAACTGCCAAGAATTAAGACAGGAGTAGTGCTAGAGAGAGTGACAGTGAGCTGGAGCCACAGCCCTCAAAGCATGAAGCCGTTGTCAGTAGATGGCAACAACCAGGAGGAGTGGGAGACGCACTAAGGAGAAGGCTCAAAGCCAATGATGCACCAGCTCATTGTGGTGGTAAAGCTGGTACCAGAACTTGAGCTTCTTTTCTAAGGCTTTTTTAAATGTCTAGAAGGTGGGCAGACATCTCCACATGATTTCATATTCAATAAAATTAGACTCACGGAGTCAAAAAATAGGGGCTGGTCTAAAACAGTTGGCACCATCTCTGGGTGCCATATATAAGAAACAGCTGAAGGCACATCATTTTGGCTGAACACCATCCTAAAAATAGGATACAACATCTTGGGGGTTTTTTGTGTGTGTGTGTGTTATTTTAGACTGAATTTTCCTTCTGGCCCTTAAAGGTATGATATTGCCTTTGAAGAGAGAAGAAACGTCTTTTATTAAATGACTGCATTTACCTGTTTGCTACAGAGCAGCCATAACCACCACCCTCCTTAGGTAACCAGTCACCTTCCCTTCACATACTCTTAACCAACCTTAATATTAAATGGGCTGATTGCAATGTTCTCCAACTGTGCCACCTGCTTCCTTCACTGCCACCTGGAATCCCACCGACTGCAAGCAGTTTTAGAGCAAAGGCCCAGTTTTCATGCCCACCTCCTAAACACATATCCACAAGGGAAGTGCTTGTTAACATTAATAGAGGTGTCCCCTTCATAGGAGAAACAGCTTCAAGATGGGAAATTCAAGTTGTACTGTTATGTATGTTCTCCCAAATGCACTGTCTCATTGCAATAATTAAGTCTCTAGGCCATAAGGAAGCTGGGCTCACTGGCCCTCCACAAGCCCATGTGCAGAGTTCTGCCTTGTTATGGTTATACTAAATGTACATTTACAACGGAGAAACATGAAGCAGAACAGATGCTGTGAAGGAAGAACATGATGCTATCACGCAAGTCCTGCTCAACTTAACAGATGACCGACTCTAATATTTAAAGCTCACATAGAACAAGGGTGCAATCCTCTCATTCCAAGTCCCCAAATAGGAAGTTGTCAGAGCATAATAGTGACATTATTATTAGACTTTTATATGGTGCTTTCATAATGACTAGGGCATTTCCATATATTGATTCTTAACTGAATGCTTTCCTATTAAGAAGAAGATACAACAAGATCTTCAGAGGAAGAACCGGGATTTAAATCTCAGCTCTGCTACATGTTAGCTGTGTTCTGTTACTTATCCTGGCTTCATTTATTTATCTGTTAATTGGGGATAATACTAATTTAGCAGTCACTGTGAAGAAAAATTCCCTACAATAGGAACAGCGTAGTTCTGACATATAATAGCTGTTCAGTAAGTAAACAATAGTCCTCTTATCTTGTTAATTAAAACAAACAACACAAGCCTCAGAGAATGGAAACTCATGATAACCTTATAGTTAGGTCTCTCTTCTAGAAAGATAACAAACTATTTTGATTTTGTTATAATAGGTGACAAAGCCAGGCTTACAGCTATTTTAGTGTTTATTTATAAACATAATACAAATGAACATAAAAACAGGTGCCTACCTTCCAAACTTTCTTGTTCATCTGAAGTATAAGCATCCATCTGACTTTGTTCCCGTAAGAAACGAATAACTGCATAAACTAGGTGCTTGATAGACGACATTTTTTTAAGTTGCAATACTTTTCTTTGATAAGAAAAAGGAAAACACTGAACTAAGATATTTTAAAGAATCAGTCAGAAAGGTTATAAATGACAAAGGTTATACATTACACTGAAAGTAAAAAGCAAAAACTAAAATCTGTATTACCTTCACTCCTTTCTATTTTTAAAGAGTCAGGTGAGCATAAAGTGTACTTACGGTCATGCATTATGTATTTTCATTTATATCTTGCAAAAGCATAAACCTCGCAAAAGTAAAGTTTTTTCTCCTCAAAGCATGTATAACATAAGCTTTGACTCTCACTGAATATCTCACTGTATCTTAACAGTATGCACGGCACAGATAGAGATAAGGATTGGGGTCGAGCTCCAGGGGTAGGAATCCCCCAAAGGCCTCAGGACTAAGTTGAGGGAGATTTCATACTGCTGACTCAGAAGCTGATCCATGCTAAGCATTTTCCTCTATTTCACGAGATTTTAAAAATGTATACCTAATCTACACTCTGCCTTACTCCTGTAGGCTGGGACAGTTATTTGATGAAGTATATGAACGAGAGGTTTTCAATCACCGAGTGTCATTCTTAATAAAAATGGCATTCGTATTTAATCACCAGACATGTCAGGAAACCATTGCCCAAGTCGATGGATACTGTAAGCCGACCAGTGCTCTCTGCAGTAGCTGTGCTCCCGTGGACAAGCTGGAGGCTCTGGGTCCTGTCCATTCACATGGAATACTATCGCATCCAAACAGCGGCGCAGGGCCAGCCGGCATTCGTGGCTTATTTCCACTAAATCGCATCGCCCATCTGCTCCCAGGTCCCTAATGCAAAGCCAGGGTGTGGTACCCGCCGCTAGGATGTTTATTAGGTGCGTGCTTGTTTTAAAAGCGAGCCCCGCCTCTAGGCCATGGGGTTGCAAGTACTAAAAAAAAGGCCCCAGGGCAGAAGATGAGAAAAGGATGGGGCAAACAGGGGTGCAGAGGGGGAATGGAAACGTCCAGCCTCTTCCAGGCTTCTCCTCCTTCTCCCCAGAGCACAGGGACCTCCCTCCTCCCTCCCTTCGGTACCCGGGCCGGCCTCCGCCCTGGCCGATGTCGCCGGGTGCGCGGTGCAGGCCCCGTCTGGGCGGCGGGAGATGCGCCCTTCCCAGACCGAAGCCCCTTACCCGAGAGAGGATGCGAGACCGCGGCGGCGGGCCCGCCGTGTCCGTCTGCGGGTCCGTCCGCCCCGAGTCCTCAGGGCTTGAGCCCGGCTCCCCGATCGCAGCTCTGCCAGCGGTAGCCCCAACTTCCCCGCCGCCGCCGAGCCCACCAGGAGGTGCGCTTGGCTCGGCGCTGCCGGGTCTCACCAGACCCGCCCCTGGGGCGGCGCAGGACGCGCGGGGCGGGGCGAGGGCGGGGCTGGAGGGGGCGCCGGCGTGGGGCCGCCGCACGTGGGAGGGCTCGGGCCGGACCTGCCGCCGCCTCCGCCGCCGTTTTCTCCTCGGCTAGGCCGCCTCCCGGCCCCCTCGGCGCCCCGCCTCTCCCACCCCCAAACCGGAGGACGACGCGCCCGCCGCCGCCGCCGCCGCCGCTCGGCGCTCCCATGATCGCCCAGTGCCTTTCGGCTGTGCGAGGCCTCCCCAGGTACCTCCGGGGCGCGTGGTAACCTTGACCGTGGGCGGGGCGGGGTCTCGCGCCCTGGCCCTGAGCGCGCCCGGCCCAGCGTTTGGCGACCACACCCCTACGACGCGCCTGGGACCCTCCCTCCCCGCGACCCGCTCGGTCTACCCCGGGGACACCTGGCGCCAGGAGGTGAGGGCCACCTTTCCTTCCTCCGCCCCCTCGGGAGGCCATCCATTCCCCTTTGTTCGGAGCTGCCTCCGCTGCAGTCCGCAGGCTGGCCCCAGCCTCGGCCCCCAATGAGTGCGGTAAGCTGGTCCGGAGGAGAAAAGCATTGGACTTTCGCCCCCACCCAGAGCTGCAGACCGGGCTCTAAAAGTGCCGCAGCTGTAGACTAGGAAGAGCAATTTTCATTTGCCCCCCACACACACTTAGCATGCACATCATGCAGCGTCCACACAAGATGAAACAGCTGTGGTTTTGCTGATTTCCGTCCATGCTAATTAATATCCTTTTTATTTACCTCCCCCCCTCCCCCTAAAACATTCGGCCTCTTGCCGGGGCAAATTGACTTGGCTCCAAATGGAGGAAATGATTGCTTGGACACGGTTTGGGGCAGCCTCAAGCTGCTGTTTTGGATTGCTTCCTAGCTCCCCAGCCCCACCCCTCTGCAACAGACCAGTAGCAAAATGGTAAGAGAATGAAATTCTTTGCACGGATGCGCTGGATGGAGTGGTTTTCAGAAACAGTGTCCTACCCCCTCCATTCCCACGCCTGTCCTTGAACTGTAAGTCTGAATGAAGGTCCAAGAGAAAAAAAGGAAATTTGTGTTTCTTACTTGATACTTCTAAAACGCCTTGGAACATATCAGTATTGAAGGTTTTTAACCGTTTGCTATTGTACATTGCCACTCATCTCTGTGTTGCTTAGTCCTTCGGGTTAGGGTGCATCTGGGGACAATAATAATTTAAAAGATGATTTTGACCATATTTCAGGCTGTCCTTTTAGTCTGCAGGCTGCAAGTGGTAAAGCTGGCAAATAAAGCTATACCCACTGATGAAGATCTTCACATAATGCAGTGTGAGAAGAGAAAATAAATTTCATGTAAGACCGTGGTTTTCAAACTTTTTAGTCTCAAAACTCCTTTACCTCTCAAAAATTACTCAGGACCTAAGAGCTTTTTATGTGAGTTGTGTCTTTCCATTTTTACCATATTAGAAATGAAAACTGGGAGATTTTTCAAGTATTTATTAGTTTACTTAAAAAACTAATAAACTCATACATGGATAAATAACATTATTAATAAAATTAACTATTTTCCAAAACTCCTCCAAAAAATCAGTGAGAAGAGTGGCATTGTGGGGTTATTATTTCTTGTGGGCTTTTTCCCCAGCTTTTAAAAATTGTTGTAAAATAGGCATAACATAAAATTTACCGTTTTAGCCCTGGCCAGTGTGGTTCAGTGGTTGGAGCATCAGTCTGGGGCACATACCTGGGTTGCAGGTTCCAACCCTGTGCAGGAGGCATCCAATTGATGTGTGTCTCTCACGTAGATGTTTCTTTCTCTCTCTCTTTCACTATCTTTCTACCCTCCCTTCCACTCACTAAAAATCAATGGAAAAAATATCTTTGGGTGAGGATTAACAACAAATTTTTTTACCATTTTAATCATTTTTTAATGCACAATTTAGTGGCATTAAGTACATTCACATTGTTTTGTAACCATTACCATTATGTTTTTCCTGAGCTGTTTCAGCATCCCAAACTGAAACTAGATCCATTAAACAGTAACTTCTCATTATCCCCGCTCCCATTTCCCGGTAACCACTATGTTTTTTGTCTATGAATTTGACTATTTTAGGTACCTCTTATAATATTTGTTTATTTGTGACTGACTTAATTCACTAGCATAATGTTTTTAAGGTTCATCCCTACTTTAGCATGCATCGGAATTTCCTTCCTTTTTAACACTGAGTAATATTCCACTTTATGGACAATCCACGTTTTGTTTGTCCGTTCATCTGTCCATGGACATTTGGGTTGTTACCCCCTTTTGGCCATTTTGAATAATGCTGCTATGATCATTGGTCTGTGCATATCTGTTTGAGTCTGTTTTCAATCCCTTGGGATCTGTACCTCGAAGTAGAATTACTGGATCATATGAAAATTCTATGTTTAATATTTTGAGGAGCCACAATGCTGTTTTCCATCGCATCTGTATCATTTTATATTCCCGTTGGCAATGCACAAGGATTCTGATTTCTCAGTATCTTCACCAACATTTGTGGGGGTTTTATGTGTACGTGTTTTGTTGGTTTGTTTTTTATAAGAACCATCCTAGGAGTGGTGTTCTTTTGCACTTTGGCAAAAAAATGTGTGACTGAATAGAGAATAGCTGGGTTCTTACATCTGCTTCTGCATTTAATCTGTTGCACTGTTTATTTTGGCTTAAGAAGATGAAGAAAATCCCACCTTTCACTCATGTGTAGTTGGAAAAAATAATATTTTAACAGCTCTTTTAGATAATCAAAGTTTGACAAGTGGTGGTTTTTTAAAGGTTAGTTGCAATGTGGAATATGAAACTATCAGTGTACTTCTATTACTCTGTTAACATTAAAATTCAAGGGTCTGTCTTATATTTTGAATGGATCTTATACTCATGCATGATTTTATAATATCAAACATGCTCGTTTGGAAAATAGTGGCTCATTGCGTTAAACATCTTCCTAATTTTGACACATTTCATTGTACAGTATCAATCATACTCCTTTTAATGTCATTATCCATCTCATCATAAGTCTTTTTTTAAAATATATTTTATTGATTTTTCACAGAGAGGAAGGGAGAGGGATAGAGAGCCAGAAACATCGATGAGAGAGATACATCGACCAGCTGCTTCCTGCACACTCCCTACTGGGGATGCGCCCGCAACCAATGCACATGCCCCTGACCGGAATCTAACCTGGGACCCTTCAGCCCGCAGACCGACGCTCTATCCACTGAGCCAAACCGGTTTCGGCTCATCCTAAGTCTTAAGTATAAGGAAGCTGGCAGGCTCACAGTGGCAGAAAATTTTCATTTGAAAGCTGAAATTTTATCATTGGTAACATACTGTCAGTTGTCCTTTAAGTGACAGGTTTTTTAAATAACAGATTTTCTGAATAACATATAGTTTGTCCATCAGTCCTTGTTTTCAAATATAGACAGTGTTTTAGTGAAAAAAGCAGCTATTTCGGCTCACGATTCAATCAATTGCACAAGTGCTTTTGTGGGGTCTTTTGTTTGTTTTTTGACATAAGCTACAGAAATTTGTTTTCTCACGGTTCTGGGCACTGAAAGTCTGAGATCACGATGTCAGCAGGGTCGGCTCCCTGAGTCCTCGCTCCTTGGCTTGCAGATGGCTGTCCTCTAGGTCCTCAGAGGCTCTTCCCTTGCTTTCGATTTCTAAATCCTCTGGACAGCCATTACGTTCAAGAATGCAGAAGTGCTTTGTTCATGCTTTGCCACACATGCATGTTCAGTGGATGAGCTTTAGTAAAATTAATACTTTTTAACTGTTTCATCAACGACATCTAAAGTGAAATTGACATCATTGTTTGCATACGGGAGTGTCAGTGAAGAATACAACTGTTAGGGTAGTTTGGTGCCACTGCCTTGATTTGTCCTAAGGTGCCAACCGTTTTCACCATCATTGCCAATGTCAACCAAGTGAAAAAGGTAAATGCTGTGTTAGTATTCTTATGAAATACTTTTAACCTCAAGGACCCTTCCCCATGCCTCCACCCCCAAGGATTGCAGACACAGTTAGAACCACTGATATGTGTTATTCAGATTCTTTGTTTATGCATGGAAGGAAGTAAATAAAATGAAAAGCCACACACAGTTATTACCTTGTTAGAAGTTGGCAGTCCACCATAAATATATCAACTATTTTGTTACTTAAGGACATATATTGCATTAATTTACATATACAGGACTTCATTTACATATTCAGGACTGGTGGTCATTAACCTAGGGCACTTGTGAGTGACTGAATCACAGAATGACCCTGCTTCCCAATCTGTGTCCTCCAGAAGGAATCAGTGCTCAACAACATGGAAAGCCCTCTTTGTTCTCTTGATACATTTTTCCTGTTTCCTGACACTTGGGAGTTCACTTTAGTGTTATAAAAGTAAGTAGGTGTTTTTGCTTAACTGACTTATGATTTCTCTTGGGTTTTCCTATTGGCAGGTATGCTATATCCCCTTCCCAAAGCTAGCTTAGCAGCCAGGATCATTGATGGGGATATTAAGCCAGTTTCTTGGGAATAAGTGAACTGGGAATCTGGAGATCAGAGGGGTTGTTATACAACTCACCTTGTGACCTTAAGTAAAGGTCACTCTTTGGGATCTCCCTCGAGTCCCTTATTTTATAAAATGAAAAGGACTAAACTAAATTATATGTAAGATTTCTTTCAACTCTTGTTGCCATAGCAATTAAACCAAGAGAATTTCACCTCCTACCTCAGCCAGATTGCACAGCATGTGAGCCAGGAAAAAAATCTAATGTATATTATAGAGTGAGAGATTGATGGAATGGTAAAAAAAAAAAAGAGAGAGAGAGAGAGAGAGAGAGAAAGAGAGACAGAAACAGAAAGATGATGCAATCGTTTTTAAGCTAAATTATAGCTATAATAGCCCTAGTTTCCTCTTTCAATTGAAAAAAGAAACTTTGGTTTCTAGAATTACAGTAATGTATATTCAGTTACAGAAAACTTAGAAAATATTGACAAACAAAAGAAAATACACACACCATCCACCTACCCAGAAGAACCCAGTTAACAGCTTCCAAGGTCTTTTCTACATGGAGACATTTTTTTTTTAACAAATATGAGATTATATCATACTTATTATAATTTTTATGTAATATAATAACTTTATGTAATACAAACAGCCACAATGCAGTCCATTTATGGGTGTATGATCATTTAATTAATCCCTAATATTGGACACATTAGGTATTTCCAACTTCATGCGATGAGTTATAGGCCTTAAATAAACATTCTGCTATTAAGTCTTTTCCACATCCTTACTGTCTTAGTGTAAGTTATGAGCAATGGAGTTTGTACATCAAAGGGCACCCATGTCTTTCAGGCCTTTGGCACTCGAGAGCCAGGCAGATTTGTCAGTAGTGGGTTGGCCAGTCGTGGGTCCACAGGGCCAGACATTGGGGCCACATAGATACTTTTAAGTATGTTCATTGAATGGATGGATGAAAAGATGTCACCAGTGATAATAACTGAAAATTCAGCATTTGCTGCAGATATTTAAAGAGGATAGGCCTAGCCCTAGCCTGGTTGGCTTTGGATAGAGCATAGGCCTGCGGACTGAAGGGTCATGGGTTCAATCCCTAGCCTAGGTTGGGGCACGTGCAGGAGGCAACTGATCGATGTGTCTCTCTCATATTGATGTTTATCTCTCTCTCTCTCTGTCTCCCCCTCCCTTCTAGTCTTTCTAAAAATCAACGGAAAAAATATCCTCAGGTGAGGATTAACCAAAAAATAAATAAGTATAGAGGATAGGCCTAGATTTGGCATTTTGATATTGACAGTGAGAGATATAATTTTCAGTAGAAAGTATTTCAAACCCTATATGAAATAGCTTGTTATTTCTTTATGCAGAAAACAAACAAACAAACAAACAAAAAGTTACCAGGAATACTTACATACATAGTAAATGCAGAAGTATCTCTATATATAAAAGGCTACGTGACTGACGGACCAACCGGCCGGCCGGTATATATGACGCACACTGGCAATTTAAAAATAAATGTTGACTTGCGCATGCGTGATACATGTAAAGCTCTAGCTGGTGCCAATCGCATGCGTGTTTTAATTTTATAATGCTACTAGAGGCCCAGTGCATGAAATTCGTGCACTCAGGAGGGGGTCCCCTAAGCCTGGCCTGTGCCCTCTTGCAGTTCGGGAGCCCTCAGGGGATATCCAACTGATATCCTTAAGGGAGCGGGCCTAAGCCAGCAATTGAACGTCCTTAGCGCTGCAGTGGAGGCAGGAGAGGCTCCCGCCACTGCCGCTGTGCTCACCAGCCATGAGCCCGGCTTCTGGCTGAGCAGTGCTCCCCCTGTGGGAGCACACTGACCACCAGGGGGCAACTCCTATGTTGAGTGTCTGCCCCCTGGTGGTCAATGAGCATCATAGTGACTGGTCGTTCCGCCATTGGGCTGAAACTGGCTCTCCAACATCCCCCAAGGGGGCCAGGCCAAGGGACCACGGGAGGGCTCCAGGGTGTGTCCGGCCCATCTCGCTCAGTTCCGATCAGCCGGACCCCAGCAGCAAGGTAACATACTGGTTGGAGCATCTGCCCCCTTGTGGTCAGTGCATGTCATAGCGACTGGTCGACCAGTCAACTCTCTGCCCCCTGGTGGTCAGCGCACATCATAGCGAGCAGTTGAGCGGTCTTAGCATATCATTAGCACATTACGCTTTGATTGGTTGAATGGCCGACCGGACGACTGGACACTTAGCATATTAGGCTTAGCATATTCGTGGACCGGCGGAGGGGTTCCCTCAGCCTGGCCTGCACCCTCTCCAATCTGGGATCCCTCTTGCAATCCAGAGCCACTGGCTCCTAAGCGCTCACCTGCCTGCCTGCCTGATGCTCCTAACTGCTCCCCTGCTGGCCTGATGGCCCTAACTGCTCTCCCCTCCTGGCCTGATCCCCCTAATTGCCTAACTGCTCTCCCCTGCCAGTCTGATCCCCTTAACTGCTCTCCCCTCCTTGTCTGATCCCCCTAACTGCCTATCTGCACTCCCCTCCTGGCCTAAACCCCCTAACTGCCTATGTGCTCTCCCTTTCTCTCTGCACCTTCAGACCCCGGCACAGGAGAGCTGAGAGCTCTCAGCCAAGGTCCCACCCCCGTCCTGATGCCCCCCTCCAGGCCAGGCTGTGCCTCGGGCCTGCACGCGCCTCCGGCGGGGGGGGGAGGGTTGCCCCCGGCAGCAGCCTCATGGCCTGATGGCGCAAGTCCCCGCCCTCATCCCTGCCCAGCAGCTCCTGACTGCTTGTGCCTCCATCGGGAGCAGCCTTTGCCTCCGAGGCCGCGTGCACCGGCTCCTGCCTGTTGACCAGTCATGACTGGGACACTGTTAGGACCATTAGCATATTACCTCTTTATATATATATAGATAGTATATACATAATTTTGACATGTAATTTTTTGCAGTAATCTTTCTTCTAATTAATTTTCTTTCAATATGCATGAATCCATGCACTGGGCCACTAGTACTTTATAGGGGCTATTTCTTATCTGACCTTTTTGAAACGGCCAAGCCAATACAGCCTAGTAAGGGTGATAAGGCACATACATAAATAATTAGAATACAAGGGAGCAGGTGATAAGTACCACAGAGAGTAACAGAGAAATTGATACGGGAGTTCAGAGAAAGGAGAGCTTACCAGGATTAAAGGGAGGGACAAGGTCATAATTGGTCCTTGAAGGGTGGTAGGGTTTGGACATGTGAAGGTCAGGGAGGGTGTTCTCGCCCCCCTCAGACTGTTTACCAGAATTTATAAATAGCCACACGGAGTAAGTTGACTGTCCAAAGCAAACGTGCTAAAAACTAATGAAATGACTTGAAGAAATAGAATGTGCTACACTGTAAATGTATATAACGTTATATGTGGATTATATCTCAGTAAAGCTAAAAAAATACAAGTCTCAGAATATGGAGATTTACACACACACACAAGAAGGAAGGAAGGAAGAGAGGGAGGGAGGGAGGGAGGGAGGAGGGAGGGAGGGGAAGGAAAGGAAGGAAGGAGATGTGCAAACCACATGGCATTGGAGGTAGACCTGGTTTCAAATGCTTGTGCAATCTCATTAAGCCTGTTTTTTCATCCCTAAAACAGATAACATTAGCTACCTCTTATAATGTTTGTAAGGATTGCAGGAACTAATAATGTATGTGAAAACATCTAGTACAGTGCTTGATACCAAGTAGGTAAATAGTAACTTATAATGTCTTACCTTCCATTCAAGGTAGGAAAAAAGTAGTCTTAGGGACTTGGATAATAAGAATTGTCTATAGGTGGATATTGAAAGTCACAAATGCTTTACCGGTGACTTGGGGGACGATATAAATGACCTGATAAAATATTCAGGTGACTCAATGTATTAAGTATGAAGTCCTGGATTAAAGCTGAGCAGATCACCACTGTGAGAGCAGGATGACATAAGAACAGCACTTAGGACCTTGACTTGTTTCCAGATTCAGTGTGAATGACCATATTGTGGCTGCCAAAGAACAAAACAGGAAAGAGTCGCTAATCAGATGGCACTTGAAGTCTTGGGTGTCAGTTGCCCAATCCAATGGATACTTTCCAGTCCTGACTTGACTGGGTCTCCATGGCCACACAGTCTTGGCCACACAGTCTTTCTTGACTTTCAGAGAAACAAATTCCGAGTTTTCCTTTACTCTGAACATTCCTCAAATTTCTTTCATGCTTCCTTTCCTGACATCTGACCCTCAAATTTTTCTCAAATTTCTATTCTCAACTTGTGCAAAGCTCTTGTCTGTCTCCTTTCCTTGAGCCTACATATGTGCTGAGTCTCTCCCACACAACCCCTTCTGTCTGAAACCTTCCCTCAATCCAGTCAGTGGGTAGACTTCTCTCCCTACTTTTCCAGACTCCCCCACTATTTGTATCTACATATCTCCTTAGATGTTCCAGTCTGTTCTATGTTACATGTTTGAAGACATCTGTCTCTGTCTCTCACTAGTCTTCAGGTTCATATAGCCAACTGTCAAATCACCACACTTCCACACTCTGGCATATCTCACAGGCACTCAGAAATCAACATCTAAACTTATCTACCAATATTTCCCCAAACCTGATCTTGTTTTTGCATTTTCTGTTGTCCAATGGAAAATTTGCTGTGTTTCACCATCTACCACATTCTGCCAATTTTACCTCCTGAGCATTTCTTGAATCCATTGTTTTCTCTCCTGCTCTTACTTTTAATTCCCATTGTTCATCTGGATTACTGGAGCCTCCTAACTGGTCTCCTTTGCCTCCTAAACTCAATCTTCCACACTTCCCACAGCTACCAGAGTGCCTAGCTAAAATACAAATCTCACCCGCTCACTTGGAGCTTCCCACTGCCCACAATACAAAGTTTAAGCTCTCTAGCATGGTAAACAAACCATGGAATCTTGCTTATCAACCTCTCCAGCCTCATCTCTCTCTAGTTCTAACGTCTAACTCCAAATTGGTTGTAATTCCGGGAGGACGCTGTGACATTGATTGAAAATGGTCTTTGATAGTCCTGTCCACTATTCCAGGCTTGCTCTTATGCTTCTCCACACACTCCACCCCATCCTTTCTTGGATAATTTCTGTTCATGCCTCATCTCCAAGAAGCTTGCTTTCTCTCAGAATCAGTCTAGATGACCTCCAGTTCTGAAATTCTATTATTCTATTCCATTGTCTTATACCAAATAATAGGACATTTTTAGGTTGAAAGAGGCAGCTTGGGTAAATAGTAAAGATTTCAGACTCTGGAATAAGATTGCCTGGTCCAGATCTGTACTTATTTAGCAGTGTGACTTTGGAATGATTGACTCAACCTTCCTCTACCTCGGTTTCTTCATCTATATAGAGAGAGGATTAAATGAGATAATGCATAGTAAACACTTAGCACAGCGCCTGGATATAATGCTTTCCTTTATTTTCAACGTGACTTCCAAATCTAAAGGATCTAAAAAAAATTGGTAGCTACTCATCTTTCATCATTGTTAGGAAAATTTTTAAAAACCTGCTTTTTTTTTTTTTTTATTGGTGAGGAAACTCTTCTATACTTTAATGGGGAACCCTTTCTCTGCCAAGGGCCATGTGGATGTTCATACCATCATCTATGGGCCATCCAAAATTATCAACTTAAAAATTAACCTGCTATATTGGGTCAAACATTTGATTAACTTACCCCTAATGCCTTGCAGGGCCAGACCAAATGACTTTTCGGGCCTTATACAACCCTCGGGCTATACGTTCCCCACCCCTGCTTTAAAGAGTAGCCTCTTAATATAGACACAAATAATTGAAATCATTATCATCTTGAGGTAAAAATTACAAAGAATGAATATGTACTACAGAAATACAAGATGTCATCATTATTTTCCTTTCTCACATAGTGTGTTGGATTACTTATTTCCCACATAAGTAGATGGCAGTGGCTCCTAAGGATTATTGTGGCAGAGCAACAGGAGAATCGGGACATGGCACAGATCAACACAGCCACAGGGGCCATGCCCTCTGATTATGTCTCCCTGTCTCTCAACAGGGACAGGAGAGAATAAAGGAAAGGAGCAGGCACTGATGCGGAGTTAGGTTAATGGCTGTGGACAGCTGGAGGAAAGTGGCAGAATTGCCAAAGTGATTGGTGTGGTATGGTATTTGACAGCCTTGACTCTGGAGCGAGACTGCCTGGGTTACTAGCCATTTCCAGCTGTGTGACCTTGGGTAGGTTCTTCAGTCTCTCTGCCTCAGTTTCATCCTCCCTAAAAATCTATTATAAAAACCCCATGGCCGTGATGCCATAACGACCACAAACGCCAAAAGGCACCTGCTGAACGTCATATGATTTCTTCATGGGAACAAGTAAGTGTTGCTCTGTTCAATTCTCATCTTCCAACGAAGGTCAATTTAAGTGCTCCTGAGAAGGAAAGGTGAGGGCAGGAAACTATTATCTCTGTCCACAACTGTCTTCAAGGTGGGCGCAGCTGCGTGCGCGGATAGGCGGGGACTTGACAGCTGAGTCCTGCAGCGCGCAGAGTCTGGTCTCAGGCGATTTCGCATGGTGGGCCTCTAGTGGGGATAATAATAGAGAGTCTATGTCACAGTGTTGTTGGAAGGATTAAATGAGCCAGTATATGCAGTGCACTTAGAACAGTGCCTGTTATAGAAATGGTTGCCATTGTTATTATTGATGGTGGTGATAGTGATGGTTGACAGTGGCCAAGCAGCAGCTAGAGGCTTACTCAGAACTATACCGCATGCCAGCTATCTGATAGCTATGCTCAGGGTCTTCAGCCTCCACTAGGATGCAGTATCACTTAAATCTTCGCTAATAATCCATTTGTAATGTAACATTCTCTATATCCTCAATAAAGTAAGGTGCTTAAGCATAGGCTTCTAGTTAGTTACTCATGACTTAACATCCCTGGGCTTCATCCTGAATTAAAGGATTTCAAAGAGCTGAGTTCTAAGGCCTCTTCCAGCTGTGAATTTGTGAGTCTTCGATTACTGGTCAATATATATTTATTCTTACCTGCGCTTTAGTTTCCCCTTGAGGTTTTCTTCATTTATTATCCCTTTCAATATGCTTGTCGGCATGAGTGTTGTTTTCATGTTGCGTTGATAGGTTTTTCAGCCCACGTGTCTAGCTAGAATAGCAACTAAAGCTAGGCACATAAAGTTATTATTTTTACTTTTTACTATGTGTATTTTCAATTCTGAGCAAAAGTTAAGAAATGCATATAATGAGCCTTCCCATTATCAACCTTCAAAATTGACAGTTCATGGCCAATCTTTTTACATGTATCTCTTCTTTCTCCTATTATTTTGAAACCTATGCCCAGCATTATATTACTTTAATCATAAATATTTCAGTATATAGCACTAAGAATTAAATATTTTCAAAAATGCATAATCACAATACCATTGTCATATATAAAAACAATAAATACTTATTTGTGATTGAAACAGTCTTCTTTTCCTCCTCCTCCTCTTCTTTTTCTTGTTCTTCCTCTTGTTCTTCTTTTTTAAAGCAAACTGGTAATTCACCAGGCCTAGGATGAGGAACTAGGCATTATCATCCACTCAGCAAAATATCCATGTGTAGGTGACCCCTCTGCCCCCCCAATAAAAACCCAAATATTGAATAATGTACTGAAGAGAGATCTCTCTCATGAGTAGTTTACTGAGGATTTCATTTCTGAAAAGTATACCCCAAACACCAATTAAATGTGCCAGAAGCAATTTATTCAGCCTCTTAGAGAAAAGTAAGTGGAATGTCTTTTTTGAGTTGTGGTTTTCCATGTATGTGGGTAGCCCCTTCCCTTTACTAATGAATTATTAAGGAAGTCTTGATTTCATTTGTGACACGGCACTTGATTTGTGATGCTCTGTGATTTCAGGTGGGTTTACTTAAGCCAGCTAAAGGATTTAAGAAGAAAAATCTTTTCATGTTTATTTATAATAATTTTATTTAAAACCTGTAATGATTAAACCGCTTGTCCTATATATATAAAATTAGGTGAAAATCAATTAGACTGTTAACTTCTGTTTCTTATTTTTCAGAACCTAAGTTTTTAAATTTTTATTTTGTTCTTTAGAATTTTGTAATATGAACTTTTCCAAAAAGTTCTATTTGCCAAGTAGAAATACTATAACTATTTCTAATGTCATCCAGTTCTTCATATGATCTTTAGCAGTTTCTTGTCTATCATTTCTTATTTTTGTTCCTAATTCTTAGAAAAGGTGACTTTGAAGAGTCCCTTTTCATTGATTTACAATGATGTTTGGAAACAACTTATTTCCATTACATCCCAAAATCTAACATAAAATTGCCTTTTTCTTTTTTAATTTTTTAATTTATTTTAATTTTAATTAAATTTTATTGGTGTGACATTGGTCAACATGAACATATAGGTTTCCTTTTTCTCTTTTTTAAATGGATCACTAACATTTTAAGAAAGAGTTGAAAGTAAATCATCATTCAACCCAAGGGAGACTTTGTATAATATAATTGGTTCTAGTACTTTTTAAAAAAAACGTTAAATTCTTTATTGTTTAAAGTATTATATATCCTTTTCCCCCCATTAACCTCTCCCCGGCCGCTCCCACCCCCCTAGCACATGTCCTCACCCCTCTACTGTCTGTGCCCATTGGTTATGCTTATATGCATGCATACAAGTCCTTTGGTTGATCTCTTACCCACCAACCTGGTTCTACTACTTTATAAAAATATAATTTTATTGATTTCAGAGAGGGAGAGAGAGAGATCGAAACATCAATGATGAGAGAATCTTTGATCGGCTGCCTCCTGCATGCCCCCCACTGGGGACTGAGCCCACAGCTGGGTCAATGCTTAACCAATGAGCCACACCGGCAGGGCTGGTTCTACTATTGAACCTTACTGATAGAGGAAGTTGTACACAACTGAGGTTGTATGTGACACTGTTTCCAAAATAAATAGTATATTTTTACTGTACGACTAAGTCCATTATAGTTGTAATGGTCATTTTAGTCATCAAATTTAGATGCTGCTTTTGTGAGGACAAAAGAGGGACTGCAGAATGAAAGAAAATGGATAATGCTTTCGGTTTTATCAGAACCTGGAGGCTCCTCAGAATAAAGGCCGCTGGAATGTCTCTGTTTATGGTAGTTATGCTCTGTACTCCAAATATTTGTAGCTGAGTTCATGGTGTACATTTTTGTGAGGGGCTGTTTATAGGAAGTGTACTATGTTACCTCGACAAGAGCACTTTGAAAGTTCATTGTTTTTATGAAGTTTTTTATTTTTTATTTTTCTAGAGCTGCCCAATCTAAAAAATTACTTTCCTATACCAGCAGGTGGAAGCAAGAGCAGTCGAATGGTAGTACTGCCTTCTCCAAGTGTCCTGGCATGTTCTGTGGATCAGTTACCCATGACTCAAAAGAATTTTTACGACATATCACTCACTTACCTCCTTTTCTTCAACAACTTTACTGTCTTAGCACCTTCTCTTGATTACTTTATCCCCTTATTGACTTGGTGTCTAGGACAGGGTAATTTGGATTTTTCATATTCTTTGATTCAGCAGTTACAACATACATGCTATGCACCAACACTCTCTTCCACATTTGCCAAGAAATACAAAGGTGACTAAGACATGGACTGTGTTCTCAAAGAGCTTACATTCCATTAGAATTAGGGGGAGAACATTTTCTTCACTTTTCCCCTGACTTGGGGGAGCAGATCACTCAGCCTTCCTAGTCCGTCTCCAACCAATCCATGGCTGGCTTTCAGTGTTCACCCAGATTTTAATCCATTCAACAAGTATTTACTGAGTGCCAGGCACAATATATGGGCTTAATTGAAAAATTTATGCTGTTTTCCTTACAGATTAAAAAAAAAAAAAAAGACCTAATAGTCTTCAGGAGACGTATCATTTATTTTTTTTATTGAATTTATTGGGGTGATACTGGTTAACAAAATTATACAGGTTTCAGGTGCACAATGCCACAACACATCATCTGTATATTGTATTGTGTGTTTACCACCCCAAGTCAATTCTCCTTCCATCTCCATTGATCCTCCCTATACTCCTCTATTTCTCCCCACCCTCCAAAGTATCATTTATTTTTAAAACTTTCAATACAGAGTGTATAGAGCAAGTAAGCAACTGACATACAGACCCTAAAACATTGAACTGAAGAAATTTAGAAGTAGTTAATGTGAGTAACATTTCCTGGAATACGCTTAGAAGACCTCCCACAAATGCTAATTGAAATAAAAGTATGATACTCGGTCGGGGGTGCGGAACGTCCAGCCCTTGGGCTGTATAAGGCCCGAGAAATCATTTGGTCTGGCCCTGCCACGGCATTAGGGGTGAGTTAATTGAATGTTTTATTAAATATAGCAGGCTGATTTTTAAGTTGATAATTTTGTATGGTCCAAGAATGATGTTATCAATATTCAAATGGCCGTTGGCAGAAAAAAGGTTCCTCACCCCTACTTCTAGATCAATTCTGTTAGCTGTCAGTAATAATAATAAATATTTTATACAAAGGATAGGAAAGAGGAAAACCAAGTTCTCAGGTTGTGTTTGTGTGTATAGACTGGGAAATGTAGAAGAACCTCCCCAAACCACAGTTACTTTCTCTGTCCTTTGGATTCTATCACTTTATTCATATAGAGTTTGCTCCCTAATAACCTCTATGACTCTTCTCTCTAATGGGCAGCTCCTGAGGGCAATAACTATGTCATATTCATCTCTGTAATCTCGATAAATATTGACTGAAGAATGACTGAATCAACTCATTTACCTCATGGGAAATCTCTTTATAATGGTAATGAGCCTTTTTAAAAAAAAAAAACAAAGAGCTAACATTTGACGCATATAAAGTTTTCTTAGAATGTCTCAGCTGAATCTTATCTATCAGAAATGTAGTTTATGCCCTGGATAGTGTGACTCAGTTGGTTGAATATCGTACCGTGCACTGAAAGGTCACCAGTTCAATTCCTTATCAGGGCACATCCCCAGGTTGTGGGTTCAATCCCTGGTCGGGTGCATACTGGAGACAGCCGATTGATATTTCTCACATGGATGTTTCTCTCTCCCGCTCCCTTCCTCTCTCTCTAAAATCACTTAAAAAAAAAAAAAATATTAAAGAAATTAGGTTATTTGTTGCCTGAGTACTTTAAGAAAGCCTTTGCAGCTTCCTCGGAGTGCACCTTTTCACATAGTTTCCTGCTTACCGAGAACAGTTAATTAAAGGGCTCTGGAAAGGAATGAGACCAGGGTGCAGAGGGTAGCCATCAGGTTGTCCCAGTTTGAGTTGTTTTACTCTTTGGAAATGGGTGACTAAAAGCTGCCCAGGCCTACATGGCCTGTTTTTCAGAAAGAGCTGGATGAAAGCTGACATGGGGCACTCCTTCACGGCCCTTGGCAGCAATCCTTTAGGGAGTGGTATAGATAGCAAACCAGACAAGCCAGGTCAATATGTAGTCTCTAACTGCTGTGTTTACCTCAGTTTCTCCCCATTACAAGCAGGTGGAAGACCAGGGAGGTGAATTTGTGAGAAATCTGATGTTTTTCTTTTTTAGAATGCAGTTGCAACGTAAGTATAGTATAGTAGTTAAGAATATGGGCTCTCTAGTCAGGCCTGAGTTTAAATCCCAATTCCACACCTCCTGTGTGATCTTAAGCAAGCTACTTTACTTCTCTGTGCCCAGTAAAATTGGGTTCATAATACCTGCCTCTTGTCTTATTAAATAAGAAACAAATTAAAAGAAAATGTATGTAAACTCTTGGTATAGTGCCTGGCACAGTAACAGGCTCACTAATATGTACAACAAGTTTCCAGCTTAGGATCCTAGATGAAGAGTGGCAAAAACTAAAACTGCGAATTCATGAGAAAGCTCAAGTTTGAACTTGCTGCATTTGAGACGTCTGTGGGTCTGGAGCTTCAGCTAGAAATCTAGCTGGAATCAGAGAAACCCGACTTTTTTTGAATGGGTCCAGGAAGAGAAGCCAGCAAAAGAGGCTGAGAAGAGATAGTCAGGAAAGGACTAGGAAGAGGACTAGAACATCAAAAGTAACAATTTTGACTAAGAACGTGTGCCTGTGTTTATTGGTAAAAGTTGATTTATTCTAAGGCATTTATCTCTAAAACATTCTGTTCATGAAACAGTTTGATCCTAAGCCAAACTGAAACACTAACTCAAATACCAGATGCTTACCTCTGTTAGAGGGCTGTAAGTATCCAACTGAAGGGCTCAACAACTGTTGATTTCCCAATGTAGCAGTCTATTCAGAAGAAAAATTATTGGCAACATTCAGTATGCTTGAGTATCCAGTATATGCCATTACATCCAGTCTGCATCATCCTCCCTAATTGCAGATTAGGGCTTTCTATAATCTTCCGTGGAAGCTAAGCACTCTCCGTTGGAACTACTTGCATATTGGACATGTAAATAATAGAAGGACAGGAGTAAGCAAATAACAAGTGGACTTTTGGGGTAAATTCGTCGTCGTTAATACATGTCCTACAGACTTTTAAGTTCAGGGTCTACAAATACCACTACAACACAGCCTGTGCTCAAGGGCTGTCGGAGACACAGCTGAATAAATAGGTGAATATTCTTCAGTATGGTAAGTGCTGTGGGCAGTGTACGTGTAGGGCAGTGATGGGCAACCTTTTGAGCTTGGTGCGTCAAACTTCGCCAAAACACTGAGCATAACTCGGGGAGTGTGTCACTTTGAGGGAAAAAAACATTATTTCGTGATATTTATAGTTTAAATAACGTAAATGTATAATTGTTATATATAATTGTATTTAATAAACCTCAGCGGCCGCGTGTCATCAGAAATGGCTACGCGTGTCAGTGCTGACACGCGTGTCATAGGCTCGCCATCACTGGTGTAGGGTAATGTAGGAGCACAGCAGAGGAAGAATCCCTAAACCAGCTGGAGGTAGTTAAAGAATGCTTCCTGGAGAAGGTAAAATCTGATCCACGATCTGAAAGATAAGAGATGAATATTGTTCCTCCAGGAAGGGAGATGAAAGGCAGAGGGGAAAACACTACAAAGGAAGTTTGAAATTTTCAGGGAGATGTGAAAGCAGTTCATTGTGCCTACGGCATAGAATTGAGGGCAAAAGGGTGGCATTGAAGAAGGCAGAGAAATAGGGGCAGGTCCGGCAGGGCCTTGAATGTAGCCTTGATCCTGAAGTCAGTGGAGTCAGAACTTGATCCTGAACCATGTCACTGAAGGGGACTGCCATGATCAGATTTACATTTTAGGAAGATGACTCTGTAGGCAATCTGGAGAATAGATTGTAAGACATCCAGGAAGTCTCCTGGGTGTTTTGATTTGGGCAACAGAATGCAAACTGGTGATCTTCACCGAGATATACTCCAGGCAGGAGACAGGCTTGGTTCTGGGGGTAAGGAGGATGGTCAGTTTCACTTTAGACATACTGGATTTGAGGTGGCCATTGACATCCAAGTCAGCTACCCAATAGTTTTTAGATATCTGGGTCTAAAACTCGGGAGAGTTGGGCTAGAGGCACAGATTTGGAGGTCTTTAGCTATGGCCTGCTATGCAGCCACACAAGTGGACCAGAACACCCTAGGAAGAGTGTACAAAATAAAGAGAAGAAAAGAGAGCACAGAACTGAATCCCGAGAAACACCAGGGAATCCTAAGGAAGGGAATAAAGAGGTTAGATGATGGAAATTGTGAAGATACAGCCAAAGACATAGAATGAAAAGCATAATCATTATCACAGATGTCAAGGGAGGAAAAAGTTCCCCAAAAAAAAGGGAGTGTAAAAAAAAAAAAAATAGCCCAGCCAGTGTTGCTCAGTGGTTGAGCATCAAGCTATGAATGAGGAGGTCACAGTTTGATTCCCGGTCTGGGCATATGCCCAGGTTGCGGGCTTGATCCCCAGTGCGGGGGCATGCAGGAGGTAGTCAATCAATGATTCTCTGTCATCATTGATGTTTCTATTTCTCCCTCTCCCTTCCTCTCTGAAATCAATTTAAAAAATAGACTTTTTTTTTTAAAGGAAGGACCAAAACACAGTCGAATATCACAAAAAGTTAACTTAGGAAAGTACAAAGGATTAGTTGGATTTAGTAAATGTCTGTTGGATTTAGTAAAAATATTAGGGTCCCTGCGGAGAGTAGTTTCCTATTTTTTTATGAGGCCAGGACCCAGATTGAAATAGGTTAAAGAGTACTAGTAGCTATGTTTGTAGGTGGGAATTTCTGTCTGATGGCTAGCAGGGTCAGCTAGTGACAGTGAGAAAAGAAATTTTGGGAAACTGATCACAGTTTGAGATCATTGTTGTGGGATTGGGAGAGCAGGAGGTGACCTGGATAGATTTTCCTGAAGTCTTGAGAGTACAGCTCAAATTAGAGACTATGATAAAACAGCATTAAACCCCATAGCCCTGGTTGGTGATCTGGATGTACAAATAGAGAGGGTGGCTGTTTAAAATAGTCCTGGGCAGCCCTAGCCAGTTTGGCTCAGTGGATAGAGCGTCGGTCTGGGGACTCAAGGGTCCCAGGTTCGATTCCGGTCAAGGCCTACCGGAATTTTTTTTTTTTTTTTTTTTTTGTGTGTGTGTGTGTCTATATTTTATTCTTTCACTCAACAGAAGAGAATGTTTGCGTTTCAGAGTCAGTGCGTGACGGCTCCTGTCCCTCTGTCCCTGCGCCCGGTGCAGGCTCTCCGAGGGCCGCCGCTGGGGTCCCCAGGAGGGGTCATTTGGCAAGGTCGCTCCAGGACGGGGAGGGCCCGACCACCAGTGGCCCACGCGGCCGGGACCCTCCCCTGCTCTCTTTGGTATCTCAGCAACAGGCCGCCGCCCTCCCAGGCCAGGGCCGTGCTGCGCCTCCCGCAGGCGCCGGGGCCGGGTGTCCAGCCGGCCGCTCCTCGGCCACGGCCTGCACCGGCGGCGGTGCGTGTCCCCTGTGGGCCTGCGCCGGGCCCGCTCACTTCTTGTAGTGATTGGGGGCGTCGGCGAAGGCGAACTTCAGGCGGTAGGCCTCGGCCAGCAGGATGTATATTAAGGGCATGTACCTTGGTTGCGGGCACATCCCCAGTAGGGGACGTGCAAGAGGCAGCTGATTGATGTTTCTCTCTCATCGATGTTTCTAACTCTCTAGCCCTCTCCCTTCCTCTCTGTAAAAAAAGAATCAATAAAATATATTTTAAAATAAATAAATAAAGTAAAATAAAATAGTCCTGGGCAGAGGTTTTCATGGTGGATATAGCAGAAGGACTAGAAGCCGGGCAGTTAGGTTTTTAGTGAAGGATGGTTGAATTGATAGGTGTGGCTCACTCCTAACATTTGTGTAGCCTGGACAACAGTATAATTGGGAGATTACCCTGGCCCCCTTCTGTACCATGAGGGGCCCCACATGTGCCTGGATTCCCCCACCTGTAAGTCCAAGCTCCAACCACACTCTCCCCTGCTAATGACTATCCCTCAACCCCAGTAGCATGTACACCAGTGATGCACTTCACCCTCAGGGGGACTGACCCAGGGAAGAGGCCCACACAGGCTCTGGGAGCCACTTGAATAAGGAATTCTGGAGTCCAGAGTTGTGTGGTGGGGGTAGGGGGTCTACGTGGGCTCTGCGTAGGCACCTCCTCTTAGCTCTCTTGAGAGGAATGTAGAGGCAGGAGGGCAAAAGTTGGAGTCATCACCCATTTCTAAGCAGAGCTACAGAAGAAGCCTGCTAGAGTGAGAAAATAGAGGAATCAGAGAACTGGAGGTCTAAAGGAGCAAGAAAAGTAAGAATCACAGGTGTAGAGAAGTGGGAGTTGAGAAGACAAAAGATCATGGTCAGAGATTGGAATACTATCAGAATTTATTGTCTCTGAGGAGCATCTCCAAGAGGTGATAAGAAGAATAAACGTGAAGGTTCTTAGAGTGAAGTAGGTAAAAAAAAAACTGAAGTTAAGGGAGTGAGTGATGTAGCTCATCCATCTCCCCTTATAAAGTCTCCCCAGCATAATTTTGGAGCTTAAGATGGAAAGGACTTTAAGACAAAGTGGAAAAGACAGTGCTCTGGGAAGAGGTTGAGGATGCGAGGAAGTTCAGTTACCAGGAGAGAGACTAGGAGTATGGGAGAGGTTCACCAGGGAGAGATGACTTAACATTTGGGACAGTGGCAGGAACGTGAAACCTGCAAGGATATTCACAGCAGAGAAAACTAGGTTCACAAATGCTTGATATGTTGAGGGTCTAAGACCAGAAATCTTTAGGTAAAATTTTGTAACTTGGTTAGCACCGCTAATAAGATTAACTCTCCATTGTAAAAATAAGGATTTGTGAAATTTAAACAATCTTGTAGAAAAGCCACTTTTATATTTTAATCATTTTGTTAGTACCTTTAGCCCTGTTCCTTGTAGAAAGAACTGAAAGTCTGTGGCTCTTGAAAGGCATGCCTCGTCATACATGTCTCTCAGTGTTAGGATTAAATGAGTGTTTTCACACTGCCTGGCCCATAGGAACTGCTCAACGGATTGTCCCTTCCTCACTTTCTGTTCTTTCTTCCCTCCAAAGAAGACACGGGGGGGGGGGGGGGGCTGCTGTAAGAGTGGGAAAGAGAAGACACCAGAGGCGGGTACAGGCATACATCTCACTCCTGTAATGAGATTGTCCACTGCAGCATGCCTGTGAGAGCTTTCTGCAGGGATGAAAACGTTATTTATCTGTGCTGTCCAGTGGCATAGCCACTTGCCACAGAGGCTGTTGAGCGTTTGAAATGTGGCTATTGCATCTGAGGAACTGAATTTTTAATTTTATTTACTCTTAATTAATTTAAATTTAACTACATGTGGCTACCGTGTTGAACAGCACAGATGCAGTGGATATAGAGCTGCTTGGCCAACAGCTTCAAGGTAGAAGTGGGCTAAGTGCCTAAAGAAACAGGTAAGCCCTGGGAGGTGCCTGGCTGGGCTTTGGCATTGGTGAAATATGAAATTAAGGAGCCCTCTATGCTATGATGAAAGGAGCCTGGACTTGAGCGATGGCCTGATACGTTGTAAGGAGAGGGGTGACTTAGTTAAATCAGTGAGTACAAAAAACAACTATGTGAACAGTAAGAATCAAGATTAGAAGGGGGTGTTTCGGGTGAAATGGAACAAGAGAAATAATTTAAATAAATATAGAGTAATCACAGTCTGGGGGCGTTGATGAAATGCAGCCCTCAACAGGAGCTTGTAGAGAAATATTAATTCCAAAGTAAATACTAGGAATATTTGCGAAGTGTTTTTGAAGAATTGGGGCAAATGTCAGGAAATGCCGTGCAAACCATATGGTACAACACAGTAACACTACAGGGAAAGGATGAGAACATGGATAAAATGTAAATTGTGGGGAAAGAGAAGTTATGACATTCACATAATGGAGTTTCACTCGAGTCCTGATTCTTATAAGACACATTTCCCTGCATGGATGTTTATTTGTGATGATGAAGGAAGATGGTGTTGCTGTAATTTTTAACCATACCAGTCCCATCCATCTCCTTTCAAATCTATACAATTATACACGTGTAATATGCTAATTAGACTGGACGTCCTTCCAGACTACCTTCCGGTCGAAGCCGGGGGTGCGAGGGAAGCCCGGGTCCCGGGTGTCTGCTGGCAGCTGGAGGGAAGCCCGGTCTTGGGTGCCTGCCGGTGGCTAGAGGGAAGCTGGGGTCCCGGGGGCCAGAGGGAAGCCAGTGCCAGCAGCCTGGGGAAGGAAGGCCTGCTCTTGCACGAATTTCGTACATCAGGCCTCCGGTATATAATGAGCATCTATTATGTGCTCAGCAGTGCAGTGAGCTAGGGTTGGAGTTGTGACAAAAGAAATGTGCCATGGTTATTATGCTTGAGAAAGTCCTCGTCTAGTGCAGAATACAAGACAAGCCAATCGAACAGGTGGGTGACAGTAATTGAAATGAATGGCACAGATGAAAGGTGATAGAAGCTCCGATCTGGATGAACTGGAATGGTCAAAGAAGCCTTGATAAGAGGGAGTAGAGGCCTTTAGACTAGGGTTCACAATGAAATGAATGCAGCAAGTCTCAGAGCATTTCTGAAAGTACATTCCATAAAAGGTTTTGCAAAAATTTTAAGACAGTGAACTCAAAATAGCTGTGGCATGCTCATTTGTCCAAATGAAATTCTGCAACCTGGTGATCTCTGTCAAAATCTGTGCCACTTGCTTTCTTTGCCTAAGTGCTTCATTCGTTTGGTGGACACAGGAGACTACAACTGCTCCTTCCTGTCCATCCCAGTATAGTATTCTGTACTATTTCTTATTAGAAATTTCAGAGTTGTGTGGTTGAAAGTACTTTAAAGACCGAAGAGACCATGAAGAAGGTGTGGTTGGGACAGAAATAATAAAGAGCCTGGAAGTTTGTAGGAAAAAAAACAACAACACCCTCGTGTTTAATTAGACAGTAGACATCTCAGATGTAATCTAGAGTTTAACTTTCAAATGCACATCATAACCCCCATAGAGAAAGACAGGATCACGCTCTGTTACGTGTTTTCAACTTTTATAGCTCTCAGTTGCAAAAAGTCAATTTTAAAAAACCCTCACCAGATTCTCAAGCGAACAAGCACAGTTGCTAGAATGACTCAGGTGCACTCACCGGTTTTCCCAACCGGGTACGGAGGCCCTGAAGAGCAAGAAGAGAGAAATGTGCCAACATTCTAAGCATTGAATGAGCTTGAAATCGTAACAGAGGGGGGGAGGAGGAGGGATGCTCAGCAAAATGACGATGGAAGAGGAAAAGCAGATACAATGCAGATAGAAAAACTCTCAGTAGATCAAAACGTTTTAATTAGAAGCATAAGGGGACCCTTCTGTCTTCATTCCTTTTCTTTGGTAACAAGAATTCTAAATCCTGAAGGAAATGAAGACAAAATTCCAGAAGGCGAGAAAAGAAGGTATAATATAAACAATTCAATGTGTTCTGTTGACCCATGAAATCATGATTTCTATTGTCTGTTTCTTTTTACCCCTTCCACATTCAGGGAGTATTACTTTAAGGAGGGTGTAGCTTTTTATTCATTGCAGTAGAGCTGTACAAGGGTGATCATGGGTATATTTGTACAGCCAAGGCAGAGGTGCTCACATCTTTATCATCTTAACTGAGTTAGAGTCACGTGATGCTGTGACCAAACACTCAACCTTTTTTTTTTTTTTTTTAATATATTTTATTGATTTTTTACAGAGAGGAAGAGAGAGGGATAGAGAGTTAGAAACATCGATGAGAGAGAAACATCAATCAGCTGCCTCTTGCACACCCCCTGCTGGGGATGTGCCCGCAACCAAGGTACATGTCCTTGACCGGAATCGAACCTGGGACCCTTGAGTCCGCAGGCCAACGCTCTACCCACTGAGCCAAACCGGTTTCGGCAAACACTCAACCTTTGGATAAATGTTAGGAAATAAATGAAAACGAGTGGAGGTCATCTTCTCAGTGAAATATTTGGAGTAGTTTTATTTTAAAGCTGTTTAACAGTAATGAAAATGTGTCCATAATAATTGGTTTGTACTAAGAAGAGTGGTGAAAAGAGCAGGGTGTTAAGATGCAGAAGTCCTATGTTTTACTCATTAGTCGTCCGCTTGCTATTCATTGCCTGAGTAGCCCCATGGCCAGGCTCTTCACCTGTGCGGAACTTCCTTGGGAGCCCAATCAATCATGGCCATGGCTGACCCCTTCGAGGCCTTAGTTCTGTGTATCTATGAGGAATTGTGGGAATAATTATTTTGGAAATTTTTAGCCAACACCACACACTGAACTTCACATCACTGGTATTTTAGGCCACCACCAAGCTTAGAAAACCCTCCCGTCACTGGTCATTTCTTGTATTCCGACCTTTATAATTCTTTTTCCCGTGCTCATTCCTTTATCAGTTTTCATTCCTTTATTAGTCAGTGCTCTGTGTGAGCCAAATAACAAAACCACATTCAAACCGGCCTAAACAGTAGACTCACATAACTGGAAAGTCTAGCTGTCGGTCAGGCTTCAGAATTAGTTGATCTAGGGGCTTAGTGATGTCAGTAAATATCTGGTTTCCTTCCTTTATTTTTCCATTCACAGTGTTTATTTCATCCTAAATCAGCTTCCATTCTTTCTCATAAGCTGGATGCTGGCTGCAGTCAAGGACATAAGCTTTCTCATTTATACTCAGTATGAATAAGATCCCTTTCTCTCCCAGGATCTCTGAGGTAGAGGCAGCCACCTTTAAAGATCATGGACTTTGTGGGAGATGCATGGGTATGGGAAGAAAAGGCGTATATAGTTAGGCAGGGGAGAGGTGAAAGGCTGGACAACCAATCCCGATGTAGCTATCTGCTCCTAGACGTCTCCCTTGTTACTTCGGGAGTTCTGGTCTGGTAGTAAACACACTCCTCCACTTTTTCATACTCTGGATGGTCTCTTCTCCTTTTAACCTTTACTGAAATCCCCTCAGCCCTGAGGAAAATACTTCCCCTACACCTGGCTTTTCTTCCACATCTCATAGCACAAAGTAAGGAGGAAAATCCACATCTTTTGTTCCCCAGATCCTACCTTGCCCCCAGTTACTCTCCCAGGCCAACACTTCCTCGCCTTGTATAAAACCACTGTTGAGGCTCGTAATCTGGTTTTACCATTCTATACCCTGCCCACAGTGTCCTCTCCCAACCACCTGGTCAGCCCCTTCTATTCTTTGAAGACTTCTGTCCCTGGTTCAGTCTTCCTTTCAACTCCCAGGCCCAGCTGTCAAGCTGTGGACTCCAGTGTTCATCGTAGACAATTTACCCAATACTAGGATGTCAGCTCTTTGCATTCTTCAGCTTGTTTATCTCAACCATCCATCCACTTCCAAGAAAATATGCTGGATTTTGTCAGTCTGTTTAGCCTTTCAATTCCTAAACCCAGACATCTCACATTTTTATTACAATCTAACTACTCCCATTTTACCCATTTTATTGATCTTACTGAGATTGTAGTCTTCTATCTAAAACAAATTGCTGACCATGCTTTATATGCCATTTGTTCCTATCTCCTTTGACCTTTCTCTAAATGTCATTTAAGAATAAATTGAAAAACTTAGTTTCAAGTGGAATCATGAAAAATGATAAATTGCTTAAAATATGTATTCATACCACACATAAATGTATATTTATTTCTAAATATTTTGATGTAAGATGAAGGCCTTTTTAACAAGTATGAATCACTTGATTGGAATTCCTCACTGTCCTTGCTTAACTACATCTAAAATGTACCATTTTTAAATTTCCAATTTTTTTTTAAAGTGGAACAAGAACACACCTAAAGACACATAATTAATCTGAATCAGAAGTCTTCTGAATCATCACAATTCTTTACTTAAACTTCTATTACAGCCAGGTTTTTTGTGGGTTTTTTTTGCTTTTTAGTCACTATTTATTAAAAAGTATTTCCAAAACAGTTTAGCTAAACAACAAATCATTCTGTTTACATACATTTAACCGGTTAAATATTTAAATTGCATAAAAACAAATAGTCATAAACAGGTTTTGGAATTTGACCTTTGGTGAATATATCACTCAACTGGTTAAAGGAGAAATGTGAAAATATACAAGAAAATAGTCTGCCAGGATTGGGTCCATCATCCAGTGTTTGACATCAGAGACTTCAGTTATATGGACAGACAGTATTTAGATCTCTCGAATCTTCCATTGCCTCAGCCCCTTCCAGCTGCGCACTGAGTTAGCTCCCTTTGTTTTCATAGCCAGAGAATTGCTTAGGTGTACCCTCTCCAGCTTTCACCTTCTTCACATCTCTTAACCCTAGTAATCTGACTTCCACCCATATCACCCCACTGACACTGCTCTTGCCAAAGTAATCAATGGCATTCCTGTTGCTAAGTTCAACAGACTCTTCTCCCTTTATACTGTCATTCGCTCCCTCCCTTTTTTAATGCTTACTTTTCACAACTTCCTAGGCCCAGCCTGGCTTGGCTTTCCTTCTACCTCAGTGATTAAACCAGAGTTAGAACTCAGTTCTTCTGTTCTCACTCAGCAAATTCCCTTGGGCCGGTCCAACCACCCCTCTAATTTCAATTACCATTTAATATTAATGAATTCCACTTGCATGTGCCACAGCCACTTGGCATGTCCAAAGTTGAATTTCTCACCCCCACCCCAAAGAGCCACCTCCTCCCCTTTCTCAGTTCCCTGTTTTAGTGATGGCACCACCATCCATTTCCAACACAGAAACCTGGACATCCTCCTTGACTCTCTGACCTCCCCACACATCCATTCAGTACCACCTCATATTGATTTTTTTAAATCACTCCAATTCCCTTTATTTTCTAGTTCAGCATGCCAAAATTGTATGCCCCAAATACAGTAATAGCTTTCCTCTAGAATGATTTCTCTTTTCCAAACTTTTTAACTCACTATAATTTAAGTGATTTCTCTAAAATGCATATTTTATTTCATCTCTCACCTGATTAAAAGACTTCAATGGCTCTCATTGCCTTCAAAATAAGATTGAACTTTTTTTTTTTTTCTCTGAGAGGGGAATGGAGAGGGAGATAGGCACAGAAACATCAATGATGAGAAAGAATCATTGGATCAGCTGCCTCCTGCATGCCCCGTACTGGAGCTCGATCCTGCAACTGATGCATGTGCTCTGACCAGGAATCGAATCATGACCCCCTGGTTCATGGGTTGATGTTCAACCACTGAGCCACACTGGCCTGGGCAAAGGTTGAACTTTTTAATGATTTCCAAGGCTTTGCATTCAGTACTTCCTACTTACCTTTGCAGACTTCTCTCTCCTGGTAGCCTTTGGCCTTTGGATAGCACATTGTCTAGATCTTGGCTTGCGCATTTCTCCTTCTAGACAACATTCCTAGAAAAGTTCCTTTTGTGGCCTTTCAGAGTTCCCTCTGCTGACCCTATCATAGCACTCATCTCAATCCTATATAATAAAAGCCTTATATGCTAAGTGTCTGGTCTTCCATTCAACCAATCAAAGCATAATTTGCTAATAATATGCTAAGGCCACTCAACTGCTCGCTATGATGTGCACTGACCACCAGGGGTCAGACGCTCCAACCAGTAGGTTAGCTTGCTACTGGGGTCCGGCCTATCAGAATTGAGCGAGATGGGCCAGACATGCCCTGGAGACCTCCTGAGGTCCCTCCCCAGCTGGCCAACCTCCCGCGTCCCTCCCCGGGACCCTTGGGGGATGTCAGAGAGCCGGTTTTGGCCCGATCCTGCAGGCTGGGCCGAGGGACTCCACTAGTGCACAAATTCGTGCACCAGGCCTCTAGTGTAGTATAATTGCCTGTTGATCAACTTGTCTTCTTCACTGTATTATAATAGCATGGTCCCAGTCAATTCGCCTTTTTATTCTCAGTATATATAACAGTGACCAGGCATACTACAGGCTCATAAATATTTGTGAGTGAATGGCCTTGAGCAAGTCACTTAGCTTCTCTGAGCCTCAATTGCATCATATATTAAAAGGGAATAATGTCTGACCTACATTATAAGGTTGTTTTAGGATGTTGTAAAATAATAGGAATGAAGTTTAACATAGCAGTTAAGAGTGTGGGGACTGGGTCTATACTACCTGCTTTTTTCTTTTCTTTTTAAATTTATTGCTGTGACATTGGTCAACATGAACATAGAGGTTTCAGGTGTGGGTTTCTGTTTAAGATACACCTAGCTTTTAATCCTAGCTCCCACCATAGTGACCTTGAGCAAGTTACTTCTCTGTGTTTTAGTTTCCTCTTTGGTAATACAAGAATCACCATAGTATCTGCCTCACGGGGTTTTTGTGAGAACTGAGTTAATAAATGAAAAGCACTTAGTACAGTGCCTAAACACAATAAATGTTAGCTATTCATTATAACATTTTTATTTATAAACTCTAAAATTATCTATACACACAAACACATGCATCTGTGGATAGATACACACATGGCACCAATTATTAATTTGAGTTGTTTAAGGGGTTAGAGAACTAGTATCATTATTCTTAATTTTTTCTTTTAGAATAATTTCATAGCTATACCAGAATTTATTTTCCAAGTTTTAAATTCAAATTTCCATTCTTGATATTTTGGTTAAGATTTTTTTAACTGGTGTTCAACCTAAATTTGAATGCTGAATCGCAAACATTTTTGAGTCTTCATACATAGTAGGTGGCCAGGAAAAACATTTAAATAAGAAAAATTACTGGTTTAATTTATAAAGGACAATTATTATGTCTTTGACATATAACTTTATTTTTCTATGATTTAATTACATAAACAATTTAATGTTTGGAAAATATAAATTTCATTAAATCTATATTCAAGAAAAAATATAAGAGCATTGAGGGTTTTATATATATATACTTACTTTTTATTGAATTTGTTAATGTTACAGAGCTCTTGCACTTCCAAAGCATGCCTGAGAATTCAGAGAAAGAAATGGTACAATGGACAGCCTATTCACCATCATACAGTATAAAACTTGATTCATGTGCATTTTGATAATTTCCCAATTTTTAAAAAGCTCTAATAAGAGTAGGTTTTAAATCCCCTTCGTATTTCTAGTACAGTGTGCCATTAAATAAGTTTCACATATCCATATCAGTTTATTCCTCAATAACATAACCTTACAACAACATTTTGCTGGGGGGGAAGTGCATACTTTCCAGAGAAAACTTGTGGCTCAAGGTCCAAGAGATTTAAGATTTCTGGTTCCCAAATGAAGCCTTCAGTTTAACCAGGAACCCAACCACTCCTTGGCTTGCTCAGCAACTCACCCAAACACATCAGAAGGCAGGCATCCTGCCTGCCACCTCAAATAACACCAGCACTATTGCCCAGAAAGAGTGGGCAGGTCCTGTCAGGAGATCCCATAAGCCCCCAGGCATCCGATTCCTGAATTGACACTTTTACAGGAGCGTTGTGCATATGTGTTCAGCGGAAAGAAATTGCTCAATTTTATTAAAAAGTTGTTTTTTATTTAAATTTAATTATATAATACCCACTTGTCTATTGACTTTAGATCAACAGAAATGCCTAATTTTTATTCTCTTTCTGATTCTCTTTAGAATTGGTGGTTGCAGGATTTTATTCAGAATGACTTTAGGGAGAGAAGTGATGTCTCCTCTTCAGGCAATGTCTGCCAGTACTGCCGCTGGCAGGAATGTGTTAAGATGGGATCTTTCACCAGAACAAATTAAAACAAGGACCGAGGAGCTCATTGTGCAGACCAAACAGGTGTACGATGCTATTGGAATGCTTGACCTTGAGGAAGTAACTTATGAGAACTGTTTGCAGGCACTGGCTGATGTAGAGGTGAAGTACATAGGTGAGTAGGATGCAAAAGCACATCAACATTTCATTTTGTGGGCATCATAAACCATTTTACGTTTTCTGTCTTAGCAATCCGTTTTCCAATTTTACAAGCTATTGATTTTTACATAATGATTAATTAATTGCTTGGAATTAAGTTACCTGAGATTAAAATTTTTTATTGTGTTAGCAAAGGTGCTGTAAAATGTACACTCATTACAGTTGCTTTTTGGAGAACATTGACAGTATCTATGAAAACTTTTAAGAAGTTCAAACCCTGGCCTAGTAATTCTACATCTATGCATTTAATTAAGGAAATAATCAGATACAGGAAAAAATAATCTATAAATTTATGTATTGTATAGACAGTTATTCTCATAAACAAAAGCTTGGAACAACTCCTAAGTGTCAACTAATAGAATGACTAAATACATTGTGATACATTCACCCTCACACTGTGGAGCCATTGAAATCATGTATAACCCTGTCTAGTGCGTGTCAGTTGAGCATTGTCCTGTGCACAGAAAGGTCCCCTGTTTGATGCCTAGTCAGGGCACATACCCAGGTTGCAGGTTCCAACCCCGGTCAGGGTGAGTACAGGAAGCAGCCAGTTGATGTTCCTCCCCCTCTCTTTCTCTCTCTAAAAATCAATAAAAATATTTTTAAACATAATAACAAAATAATGTTTAGAAGCAGTATTTAATGACCTAGAGAAAAGGACATAGAAGGAAAGCCAAAAGAACATTTTAATCATTTAACAACACAAATTTTAATAATGGTTAGTATCCTAGATGGTGGGCTGACCGTTGGCTTTTTTACTTTTCTCTTCATGCTTTTCTCTATTTTCCATTTTCCTTACACTTAAAATACATTATTTTTATTATATGAGTATTAGACTCTCTGAGTTATAAGAAATGAAGATTCACAGGAGTTACCTCTATGGGTTGGATATATTTTGTAGGATAATTATGACTAAGCAACCTTGGCCGTGTATCCAGGCTTCATAAGAACATGGATAACGTAAACATTAGTATGTCTTTTGGAATTTGGAAGGTTGTCCAGAACCCTCCACAGCCCTAGTGCCCTGGTTATTGCTCTACCCTCTCCAGCCCCTCAACACCAAGCGTTCCCCACTCTGTCCCACCACAATGGGGACTTGGCTACTCTCTCTGACCTCTGCTCTTCTGCCTCAACTACCAACTGCATCACTCTCATCAATGGCCACTACATCTTGCTACAAGTCCTGAGTTTAAACTCTGAATAAAAAGGATCTGATTGGTCTCATTAGTCCAAGTCAAAGGGGAAAGGGTTGGTCCCCATTCAGCAGAGCTTTCCCAGTAGGCAATTTCACATACATCTCCCAACCTGTATATGGCTTGTCCCAGTTTCAGAACGAACTTCTTTATTCACTTATGGCCAAGTTGGCGTGCCAGCCTGGTAACTTACGTACATACTTAACAAATGTAAAAATCTGGGGGGAAATACAAAAACAAAAAACTTTTTTATTATCTTTTCCCCCAATAATACATCTTTTAAATATACTTTAGGTTTGTGATGTATGTTCTTACTCTCATAAATTTATCTTTGTGGATTAATCATCCAAAGAATAGCCTTTTAAAGACTAACTTTCTCTTATCTGTATGTTCTCATTGTTCATTCTGCCTCCAGCAAGAGCTGTTAAAACCCCTCCTGGTTAGTGTCAGTTACTAGACATCAGCATTGTTTATAGTTTGGAAGCTAGAGTATGAGTCTGGCTCCAGGTCTTTGTGGGCAAAGTAAGGAAAGAAATGGTTTCCAGTATTATTATTTAAGAATATGTTTCCAACTTTAGGTTCCTATATTTTATGATGCTCATTTGAGTTCTTGAGAAATTTTGCCCTTCTTAATAATCTTTTTGAGCTTATTTTAAAAGTAAACAGAAATGATAACTATTAATTATATCACTTAAATACTATAGGTATTAAAATTTAAATCTGTTTCATTCTTTATTTAAGAGACATAAAATTACAGACTAGATCAAATCCTTAAAAATAATCATCTAATTTGATTTTTTAAAACACATTATTAATTTATTCAGATACTTGTGACAGTTTTTTACACCTTTATTTGTAACAATGTTTTAAGAGGACTGATAAGAGTGAGGTGGCTTCTTTAATTGTACAGTTTCTTGGTATGTAAAGGATAGCTCTACTGTTTACCATATATCACAGGTGTAAACTTTGCCCATTTACAATACCTTTAAAGTACTACATATAAAATAAAAATGTATTCATCGTCATAGCATAACCACAACCATGACTATAAACCATACTCATTTGTTTTATAGTATGGATTATTTCATTGACATCAGATTTTTGCCCTATTAAAGCCACACACAAAAAATATGTGCAAAACCCAGAACCAACTTTAGTATGTGAAAGTTAGAGTAGACTACATTAGCACCATCATTTAACAGGAATAGACCCAATATTCAGCTCTTTGCTGGATGTGTCTACTTGAGTTTCCCAGGAATCCTCTGAAATTGTATGGAACTCATTGTATGAATGTTTGTATTGGGGGGCGGTGGTATATAACTTTGATTAAATTATTTAAGAAATCTGTATCCAGGTTAAGAACTTCTATTCTAGCCCAGCTGGTGTGGCTCAGTGGTTGAGGAGCAACATATGAATCAGGAGGTCACAGTTCTATTCCCAGTCAGGGCACATGCCCAGGTTGTGGGCTCAATCCCTAATAGGGGGCACGCAGGAGGCAGCCGATTAATGATTCTCATTATTGATGATTCTATCTCTCTCTCCCTCTCCCCTCCTCTCTGTAATCAATAAAAATATGTGTTTTAAAAAGAAAAAAAATAACTTCTAAATAAAAGCCACCCCACTAACTTGGTGTGCTTGTGTTTTAAACATCCTCTGCCTCTGCCCTCCCCAAGCTCGTACTCTCTGCTTCTCCAGCCTCTACTTTTGCCCACCATCCTCTAAGGCCCAGCCTTCTCCACGAGGCGCTGCGCAGTGGCCAGCCCTCCGCATTGCTGCCTTTCAGTTACTATCCCATTCATTTAGCAGCTAACCTGCTCTGTCCTGCTTTGTTCTTTGTCTTTTTACTTACTGTTCCCCAACACCACTCCCCAGATCATAAAATGCCTTAGTATAAGAACTATGTCTTTATTCTTCTATATTCCTGCTTAGTAAATTACACCCAAAGAATACTTTAATAAGTGCTCATTGCACACCCTATTGTTCCTTATAATGCCCCTGGGACAGCC
The DNA here is from genome assembly GCF_027574615.1 of Eptesicus fuscus. Lineage (NCBI taxonomy): Eukaryota > Metazoa > Chordata > Mammalia > Chiroptera > Vespertilionidae > Eptesicus > Eptesicus fuscus. Next base: position 79,018,529 of record NC_072476.1, on the reverse strand, counting down.
AGGCTCTGCATTAAACACTGTGTTTTTTTTTTTATAGCCTTAGGAACTTTTACAGGAAGTATAAAATGAAAACTTTTATCAGGATAATCATTCATCTAGACAGGAGGTATTTTTCTTAATACTCACTTGAGAAGTCCTTACAGTTTTCCCCTCTGTTAACAGTGGAACGAACCATGCTAGACTTTCCCCAGCACGTCTCCTCTGACAAAGAAGTACGAGCAGCAAGCACAGAAGCGGACAAAAGACTTTCTCGCTTTGATGTCGAGATGAGCATGAGAGAAGATATATTTTTGAGAATTGTTCATTTACAGGTAAATGATGTTATGAATCCCTTTAAAAGAAAAAAAAAATCTACACTAAAAAAGTAAAAACCTTTGACCAGCAACAAAAAGTACTTGAATGCTTCTAGATTTTGTTTCTAATTGTTATAATAATGGGCATAGCACAGTGTTATATAATGTTATGTTATACCACTTAGGTTTATGTTTAGTTGCTGATTACATTCACTTACGATTAAAGGCCAAATATAAAAGAGTGTACATCTAGCCCTAGTCAGTTTGGCTCAGTGGGTAGAGTGTCGGCCTGCTGACTGAAGGGTCCCAGGTTCAATTCCTATCAAGGGCACATGCCTGGGTTGCGGGCTTGATCCCCAGTAGGGGATGTGCAGGAGGCAGCTAATCAATGATTCTCTCTCATCTTTGATGTATCTGTCTCTCTCCCACTCCCTTCCTCTGAAATCAATAAAAATATATTTTTCAAAAAGTATGACACATTAAAAGAGTGTACATCTACAAATCTAAGGCTTCTTAGCCATCATGAACTTGATGGTTCAATGTAAAAACCTCTTTGAATTTTCAGAATACTACAAGATTTATATTAGATCAGATCAACTAGAAGCAAATGGGACTGAATTGTTTATCTGTAAATATCATATGCTTTTGGCCATCATATCGACAAATGTTGATGCTGCATGCCACAGTCATTCCTGTCTGTCATCCTCACATTTTCCAGGACTCAGGGAAATTACTAGTATGTATAATAAATGTTGGAGGTGAGTCTGCCATGAGTGTTTTGGTCTTTTCATAACCAGTGCTGATTTGCTTTCTAGTATTTTTATCCTCTCTTTGCTTTGAATTTTTATTTTCATGACACCTCAGCAATTTGGAAAACAGCCAATGTTTTATATAATTTTAGGCATTTTTGGTTTAATTTCACATGTTTCTTTTTGCAAAAATCTCAAAAATTTTGTTCCTTTTAGCAAGTTGACAGAGTTGAAATAAAACTGCAGTGTTATTCAAATAGTTTATTTGTAACTCACTACAGAGTATGTAGTCATGACTTTATTTAGACATATAAGAATATATGCTGTCTATTCCCTCATATTAGATGAGCATTTTTCAGCCTGTTATCTATAATCTCTGTGGTTCAGAATTGTTCATATTTGGCACTATAAAAATAACATCAATTAAAAGAACTTTATGATTATTCTTTATTAAGTTGTTCCCCTTTTTCTTTTTGACTCTAGTTATTGTTCTATATGATTCAAATCATGATCTTTATAGACTATTTTCATTTCATTCCCAATAATCAAATTTCCATTCTACCTATGTATTATATATGTATTTTTTTTAAAACTTTCCTCAGAATTTCTAATTTTTCTTAACTCTGTTTTCATCCTGACTTCTAAGTTCTCATTAGGGATTTTCAAAATCTCATTTCCCAGTCAGGCAAGGTGAGATACAGATTGTTTTATTAAGTAGCACCCTCAGAGTACAACTCTACTTACCTGCTACAACAAAATGTAAAAAATGACAGAATTATTGCAGCAAAAGCCTTGCGCCAACGATATAAAATGCAGGCTCTAAAGCAAAGATCCAATTGGGCCTTTTTAAGATCTAATTAGTTGGGGAAATACAAAGCTCAGGGATGGAAAGTCCAGGTCTTCCATGGAGAGAGAGTGCAGCCAATGGCAGGGTCCTAATGCTGAGAGGGCTCGAAGGCTCAAGAGACAAAGTCCCTCATTGCCTCTCAACCAAACTGAGTCTATTACTCCTCTATCTGGAGTCCATTTCCTCCCAGGGACCTCAAACTGACTAGCCTTCCAGATGTGCCATATATATTTTGCCACCTGTTTTGAGTACATATCGGTGTTTTTATACCTTGCTATGGCTCATCCTTCAGGGCCCTTCGTTCCTTTGAGTGAGTGCTGTTCATGTTGCTGCTGGCAGGTTGAAATGCACTGTCCAGTGTTCCCCCTGTGTGCTGTGCGGACGCGTTTCCCCCACACATTTGTTCATGTGCAGCTCGCTGTAGCCCCCTGATCTCTCTTGCAAAATGACAATAAGGCATTTTTAAAGTGCTAGAAGCCTTTATCCAGCTGTACGTTTTTGGTATGTTGGCCAAAGAGTCCCACTCACCACTGTGTGTTGTTTGCCCTTTATTTTTATGCCTGCCTCTCAAGCGGAACCAGGTTAGCAAATGATAGAAAATTAAATCCAGATGATTTGTGATAAGGAATGTGTTTTGTGAGAAAGACCACTGGGTCATAGAGAATACTGGGAATGCGATTATGCGAATGCTTCTATGATCACACTCTCAAATGGTACAGGCAATCTTGATTCTGATGCAAGGCAGGGCAATTCTGGTTAGCTTTTTGTTTGTTTAATTTTTCTGTTTTAGATAAGCAGAGGCTCATGAAAGCATAAAAGAAATTAGGTCTTCAAAAGGGCCTGCCTCATAATCACCTTTGTGCTACATAGCTCAACAGAGATGATGAATAAATTTGCTCTGGCCTCTAGTTTATAATTTACTGACACTGCTGTAACAGAATGGTTGTCACAATCTTTAATTTCAGAAAACCTGTGATCTAGGGAAGATAAAGCCTGAAGCCAGACGATACTTGGAAAAGTCAGTTAAAATGGGAAAAAGAAATGGGCTCCATCTTCCAGAACAAGTCCAAAATGTGAGTTTATGTTTCCTTTTCTTTGTGGGGGAAAAAAAGAAAGTAAATAAAACAAAATGCAACAACAACAACAAAAACAGGAAATAAGGAAACACATGTTTTTAATGTGGGGAAATAATGCATAATAGAAATCCATTTACAATGTATTGGATAGTCAATGGTTTTAAATCCCACAACTCCTATCCACCTCATGGTGACTGACAAACAGCTGGTAACTTAATTTTTCTTTAACCCTGTCCAAGTTTTATTTATTTCATGTGTGCTGAGCCTATTTTCTCTGCTCTGTCTTACATTCTTTATTTGTTTGTTTGTTTGTTTTTTTATATTTAATTGATTTTTTACAGAGAGGAAGAGAGAGGGATAGAGAGTTTGAAACATCGATGATAGAGAAACATCGATCAGCTGCCTCTTGCACAACCCCTACTGGGGATGTGCCCGCAACCAAGGTACATGCCCTTGACCGGAATCAAACCTGGGACCCTTCGGTCCACAGGCCGACGCTCTATCCACTGAGCCAAACCGGTTTCGGCGTCTGTCTTACATTCTTTAACACCTCGTTCCAGGCCTTAATAGTTGACGTGTGTTTTTATTCCTTTGGTCTGACAGAGATAGGGCACTGATAATAATATCCTTCTGATGGGGAATTTTAAAACCAGCACTTTGAAATGGAATACCTGCGATTACTATATGCCCCTTAAAGGTGGACAGATCAGCTGCTGAAAATGCTTCTCAAACTTTTTCTTTTGTCTAATGCCTATCAAATCTTCCAGTTTCAGAAATAAACTCGCCTGTAGAATTAATTCATTCTTTGGGGGGGAAAAAATGATTTATTTCCAGGTGATTCTTCTAGGCAGTAGAACTAGAAACTAGTTTGAAAGGAATGTAGACCATGTGATGTCAGCATGGTAGATAGACCTGAGATACAGGCACCTTTCTCGCACCTGAATGCCCTTTGGACACCTTGAATCCTCTTCATTCTAGTTACAGGAAAAATGGGACTGATCTCACTTATCTGACTTGCCCTGGTCAATCATCAGTCCTGTTTGGGGCATGAACACTGTGTTAGTTAAAATGTGTTTGGTTGCAGCTAACAAACCCTGTTGGAACAATTTAAATAATAGAAGAGATTTGCTTGCTCGTATAGCTGGAAGGTCCAGAGGTAGTTGGGCTTCATGGGTTAGTCTGATCCAGATGCTCAGTGGTGTCATTGGCCACCTGATTTTTTCTATTCCTCTACTCTGTCTTCACAGTTAGTGCTATCCAAAGGTAGCTCCTTTTATTTCTAAAACTAGAGGCCCGGTGCATGAAAATTCATGCACTCGGGGCAGGGGGGATCCCTCAGCCCGGCCTGCACCCTCTCGCAGTCCGGGAGCCCTCAGGGGGTGTCCAACTGAAGACGCAGTCTGGCCTCCCTCTGCGGAAGGTGACTGGGTGGGTCAATCAGGGGACAGGTGCAGGTGGCGAGCAGCTGGCCCCGCCCCCCATTGCGCCACTGCCACCTGTGGCCTCCCTCTGTGGGAGGCCACCAGGCAGGCAATCAGATCATGGCGTTGTCCCATCACCCCGCTGCTGGTCGCTGCCGCCCCCTGCCCGCCGCACCTTATCCGTCTCCTCCTTCTGTCCGTTGGCACGTGTCTTGGCTGGCCTGGCACCACCTGTTCTCCGGCCCTGTCCCCCACCGACCCGTCGTTCCACTGTTCGGTTGATTTGCATATTATGCTTTTATTATATAGGATTATATAGGATGACTACAAATCTAAAGACCCCACTATCTAGGAGGACGCAGAGACGCCTCCATCAAACCTCCCCTCATGTCTTAATGGCCCAGACTGGATCATCTGCCTGATCCTGAATCCCCCATTAGTTGAGCGAATGCCAGGCCTGGGTTACCTGAACCAGTCACTAGAGCAGTGCAGACGGGATTACATAACCAGTGCAGCGATTACACCCCTGGAACTTCAGATGAAATCAGATCCCACTCCAACTCCATGACTGCTGTGGCATATGGAGGAAGTGGAAGGAACCAGGGAGACAGCCAGAATGTCCAAAAATGACTGCATGTGTCAAATACAGTGTTGATCAGAATTGCCTGGAGGGTTTGTTAAAACTCTGAATGAAGGAACCCACCTCTGAGAGTTTGTGTTTCAATAGATTTGGTGTGGGTCTCAAAAATTTGCATTTCTAACAAATTCCCAGGTGATGTTGATGCTTTTGGTCAGGGCCACGCATGGAGAACCAGTGTGGTTTACATAAACTTCATTATCTAGCATTTTCAGAAAATTGAAATTGTTAATGTCCTGTATTTGTATCTTTGTTTCAGGAAATCAAAGCAATGAAGAAAAGAATGAGTGAGCTGTGCATTGACTTCAACAAAAACCTCAATGAGGATGATACCTTCCTTGTATTTTCCAAGGCTGAACTTGGTAAAATTTTGTTATTTTTCTAGATGAAATAATGTAATTTAGGCAGATAATGTCACCTCACAGTTTGGCAGGTCAAAGTTAAAAGAATTCTTTTAAAAAAATGATCCACTCTCTTCTATAGAACCCACCATCCCTTCTACAGAAAATACCACCAGATTATAGACTAATGAGAGTGTATGCTGTTTCTGGAGACACTCCTGAGAAGATTTCATAATCTTTCTTGGTTAACAGCCTTCAGTGCCTTGAAAAATTTTTTGCCCCACAATGTCCCCTACATTGTAACTTAAACTAGACTCTTCTTATTCTGTTCTGGATCTTGCTTGGTTTAACTTTCCTGTTCTCCATCAAACCAGCACTGAAGCCTGTTCATATTATAGGTTAGCATCTCCTGAGACACCTGTTCTCTAACCACCACCCTCATGAGATTTGAGAATTGTCATTATTTTACTTGAATTTTAATTAACCAATAATGAGTGGAAAACTTGATGTATGAGAGAATTTTTTGCAGGTGCTCTTCCTGATGATTTCATTGATAGTTTAGAAAAGACAGATGATGACAAGTACAAAATTACCTTAAAATATCCACACTATTTTCCTGTCATGAAGAAATGTTGTATCCCAGAAACCAGAAGGAAGATGGAAAGGGCTTTTAATACAAGGTGCAAAGAGGTACTTATAAATGTTTGTCTTTGTTTGTTTATTCGTTGTTATGGAGGACTTTAAGAAAAGGGTTTGCTTTGTTAACCAATGTTGAAGTCACCTCTGAGACTAATATTCCTATTTGTGTGAGCATTATGCTTTCTAATTCCACAGACCTAGAATTTTAGATTTTTCCTTGCCTATTGACAACCTCCCTTGTCTGGCCACAGGTTAAGCTATTCTAATAAAAATAGAATGGATTAAATAAACTAAAAGTTGTATTCTTCTCCCAAGTTGATAGTCCAGGGCTGGTGGGGCATCTCTCTCTCTCTCCCCTCAAAAAATGACTTACAAGGGCATTTCAGTTGTCATCTTCCCAATCTGTTGGGAAGAAGGAAAATAAAGTACAGTGAAAGTATCTTTAAGAAAAAGACCTAGAGCCCAGCCATTGTGACTCAGTGGTTGAGCATCGACCTATGAACCAGGAGGTCACGGTTCAATTCCCAGTCAGAGCACCTGCATGGTTTGCAGGCTTAATCCCCAGTGTGGGGCGTGCAGGAGGCAGCCAATCAATAATTCTCTCTCATCATTGATGTTTCTATCTCTCACTCCCTCTCCCTTCCTCTCTGAAATCAACAAAAATATATTAAAAAAAGAAAAGGACCTAAAAATTACATATATCAGTTATATGTACATTGCATTGATCCAAATTCCATTATATAGCTATATCTAGCTATAAGGGAGGCTGGGAAATATAGTCTTCAATTGGTAGCCATTTGCTTATCTGAGTAGATTCTATTACTAAAAGGAAGAATTAGAAATGGATTTTAAGAGTCTGCTAGCCAGTTGCACCACAGTCTAACCAAATAACATGAGCACATTTCCCCCCCATTCACCATGTGTCAGATCCCAACCAGTTACTGCCTTGAGCTCAAAGACTAGGCTCTCTCAGTGATAGACAGTCCTCCCAGTTGTAGCTTCTCATGATGTAGCAGCCAATGAAAAGGAAGACAACTTGTGTGGCCCACTCACCCAACACACACACCCAGTGGTAGAATAGGAACAGAATAACCACAATAAAAACTCCCACTTGGAAAAGGAGAGAATGGGATACATAGCAGGCCTTCCAATGTTCAGAAACAGTTTGGCAGGAATTATAAGGATTCTGAGTCTAGGAAGTTCCTGGGATAGCCCATTGGACTTATTTTGGGTCTCCTTTCAGGCAGGGATTCCTTTTTTTTTTTTTTTTTTTTTTTTTTAGTATATATGCCTTTATTTGGTGAAAACCTACGAGTTCTTCTCAATACCACAGGATCATAAAGACTTGCAGTTATCGGTGTTTTGTAACAATTAAGATAATGTTCAAATAATTAAGTTACTTCACTCTGTTTATAAATAGTGATTGATATATTTAGTTAGGTATTTGGTGTTGAACATAAATACTTCTTATATAAATCATTGTTTTAATACATTTCTCTACTAATAAGGCTAGTTATTAGATATATTTCTAACACTAAAGAATAAAGCTTTACCTTCAGATTTATTTTATTCATAGGACTCATATTAATGAAGAATGTTGTATTCAACAAAAATAAACTGGCATATTGCAAATGGCATTCTGTAGAAGTGAAAAAGGAGGCTGCAACAAAAGAAACTAGATAACTGCATTACACATTCTTTATACAAACAGCCTACTCTCAATAGAATTAAATGCAGACCAAATGCTTTAAAAGTTTTTATGCCTAGATGGCAATTATAATCTTCGCACATGAATGAGAAAAGGAACAATAATAACACAGAACACAGTATTTTTAATGATTATAGCACATTTAAAACCCTCCGCCTTCCACTGGATTCTGAGATCAGATCAGCAACTGAAATTTCACATCCAGCTGGACTTGTTTGGCTAAGTTCACTATTTCAGAGAGCTTTACAATCAGTTTAGCAGCTTCATCCAAGTCATCACAAGCAAGAATTTTAAGCCCACTGTCAGTTATCAGTGCCTTAGCATCATCTACTCGTGTATCTTGTAACTGTACCACAATAGGTATTTTAATTTCCAAATTCTTTACTGCCATGACTGTAGCCTGTGCAATAACATCACACCTCATGATTCCTCCAAAAATGTTGACCAGAATAGCCAGTACCTTTTTATCTGAAGTGATAAGCTTAAATGCTTCTGTTACTTGATGGACTGCGTCACCACCACCAACTTCAAGAATGTTGGCTGGAATCCCTCCATTGTGGCCATAGCCAAACCAGCGCCGCTTACTAGACAGCCCATATTCCCATCTAGGCCAATATCTGCCTTAGCTGCATCTTTGTCCCTTTCATCTTCCTGAGTCCAGTCCTGGAGATCAAAGATTTTCTTCTGGCGATAAGCTGAATTAGAATCAAGATTGGTCTTCGCATCCATACACAGCACAGCTCCATCTGAATCCTCTACCATAGGATTTATTTCTATCATGGTTGCATCATATTTCAGAAAAAGGTTGTAAAGCTTAACCACGTTTTCTGCTGCAGAATCCACAACATGAGGTGGAAATCCCATCTTCTGTGCAAGCCGGACAGCTTGTTCCTTTTTGATGCCTTCTACAATATCAGTAGGTTCTTTATGGCTTCAGGAGTCTCTGCAGCAACATCTTCAATGTTGACACCACCTTGAGAACTTCTATTAATACAGGACCTTGAAATGACCTTTCCATAGTTATTGCAAAGTAGTATTCTCTCTTGGGATATCTTCGCCCACAAACCAACACTTGATTGCAAATTCTGCCCTTTTCTCCTGTTTGCTTGGTAAACAACTTTTTCCCAATCATTCGTGAGGAAACAGCTTTTGCTTCTTCTGGACAGAAAACTATCTTCACTCCTCCTTTGAGACCATTTTCAAATGTTCCTTTTCCTCTACCACCAGCTAAAACCTATGCCTTTATCACAACATCTTTTGAACCTAATTTTTTGGCAATTGCATAAGCTTCATCTGGTGACTTAGCCACATGTCCTTTGGGAATGGCGACTCCAGCTTCTTGCAATAATTCCATACGTATTCATGCTGTACTTGGAGTCCATGGTTGTTAAACAATCCAGAACTTCCCAGAACCTGGACGGCGGCCCGCTGCACCATCCAGGGCGGGTGGCTCCTAAGGGTGGTGGCGGCCAACAGCAGCTGGAGAATATGGAGGCCTCCATTTCTGAGTCCAACCCTGACCCCTCGGTGCCTGCCGGGATTCCTTTAACAATTATATCCATGGCCCCTGGTTTTACCTGCAGGGAATTCTTTCTTGTTCATACCCTGCACGACACATTCTGGGCGGCTACTAGCATAGGTTCCTGACGATACCAGCTCGAAGCCCGAGAGTTGCTTTAGGAATCAGATAATCATCAGTGTTTGTAGGCCAAGTAATAAAATCCAATAAAAAACTTAGTAGGTTTTCTGTCTGTTTGCTTTTAATCAGATTCATGTTAAAAATAACTATAGCTGCCCAGGTTGGTTTTCTCAGTGGTAGAGCTTCGGACCGAAGGGTCTCAGGTTCAATTCCCAGTCAAAGGCGCGGTACCTCGGTTTCAGGTTCAATCCCTGGCCTGGTTGAGCAGGAAGCAACCCATCAATGTGTCTCTCATGTCTATGTTTCTCTCTCTCTCTCTCTCTCTCTCTCTCTCTCTCTCTCTCTCTCTCTCTCTCTCTCTCTCTCTCCCCTCCCTTCTTCTCCCTCCCTTCCACTCTGTCTGAAAATCAATGGAAAAAAAATATACTCGGGTGAAGATTTAAAATAATAATAATAAATAACTACATGACTTTTGGTCATAGTTCTTAAACCTACCAAACCTTTTCTAATATATGGGTTCCTGTATCATGTCCCTCCTGCTCTTCCTCAATTCAATGGTGCCCACTTCAGGGCTGAAGCGGCAGACTTGAGCAGGGAGACAGCCTTCCCAACCAAGGCTCCCCAGTTCAGTGACTCTGAGTGACAGTCTTTGCTCCTGACGCTAGGATGCAGGGAACTGGCTTTTCCAGCAACCCGAGGCCCTAGATTGTGGGCCACAGGCAGAACCTCAGCAAATCACTTTTCCTTCCGTCCTTGCAAACTGGCCAATTCTCACTTAAGCACATCTTTCTCATGTAATTTCTATAAAAGCAACAAATACCAGCAAACACACAACAACATTATTAGTTTTCCCAAACAGTTCCCCTCAGCTAAGACTCAGTAGGTAACTGGCCTACCTTCCAAATTACAGCAAGCAACAGTTTTAACAAATGGGACCTGTGGTGTAATGAGGATTACCAGCTTCCCAGCCTGCGGTGTCTGTGTCCTCACCTTCCACGCCTGTGCATTTTTTTCATTTTTGTTTTAGCAGCACTCTATTCCCAATATCAGTCCTCTGGATATTAGGGTCTAGTTTTAAGCAACTGTACAAGAGTCAAGCAAAAGCACAGAGACTCAAACAAACAAAAGTTATTTCTCTTCAGAAAGCATTAATGGTTACCCGGGGCTGGGAGACTGGGGAGTTATTTCTCAATGGTTACCAAGTTTCCCTGTGGGGTGTTGGGAAAGTTTTGGAAACAGATAGTGGTAATGGCTGCACAGCACTTTGAATGGAATTAGTGCCACTGAATTATACACTTAAAAATGGTTAAAATGGCATATTATATGTTACATATTTGACCACTTTTTCTTTAAAAAAAAAAAAAAAGGTTTATTTCTCTTACAACTAACAGTAGAGGTGAGTGGTCCCGAGCTGGAGGACAGCTCTGCCATCCTCAGTATGTGGCTTTCAGGGTCATTGTTGTTGTCTTCAGTTCACAGCTAGCAAGACAAGCTTCTACAAAGAGATGACCCAGAAACTTCAGTCATCACCTCATTCATATTCCACTGTCCCACAGCCAGCTTTAAGGAAGTCTGGGAAAGGTAGTCAGGTGACCATGTGTCTGGCAAAAATTCAGAGAATTCTAGTACTAGGAGGACGAGTGGGGGAATAGATATTGGGAAGAAATTGGCAGTCTTAATTTTAGAACTTGGAGAATTATGTCATGTGTTTCTCTTATTGATGTTTCCATTCTAATTTTAAAATAATGGGAATTTAACACAATTATGTAGTATTTGCTCTTGTACCAGGCACTTTCCTATGTACTTTACATATATTTTCATTAGACACTTCATTGCACCCTATGACTTAGCTGCTTTCATTATATGTATTTATATGTATTTTAACAGATAAGAAAACTGAGGCTTAGAAAGTAACTTAAGGGACTTGTCAACAGTCAGACAACTAGTAAGTGGTGGAGCGAAATTTGGAACCTAAATAGACTGACTGTGGTGTGTGATCTTCCTTAGAAACATGTCTATTAAAAAATTGCTGATTTAATCATTGGGAGTAGTAGTTCTTTGACTTCAATGTCTATTTACTTTTTCTTTTATTGTTTAAAAATGTTATGCTAAGTGAAATAAGCCAGACACAAAAGGACAAATATTGTATGATTCCACTTACATGGGGTTCCCAGAGTAGTCAAATTCATAGAGACAGAAAGTAGAATGATGGATGCCAGGGGCTGGGGGTATGGGGAATGGGGATTAGTATTTAATAGGTACAAAGTTTCAGTTGGGAAGGATGTAAAAGCCTGGAGATAAGACTATTATTATTTGTATTCTTAATACAAATATAATATAGAAAATGTTTGTAATAATTTGAGAAAAATTCCCTGAAATATTTTTAAGTGTAAAGTTCTGTGGCATTATATATATTCACGTTGTTGTGCAACCATCACCACCATACATCCTCAAGTTTTATCCATGTTTTAGCATGTGTCAAAAGCTCTTTTTAAGGCTGAATTACATTTTATTATATGTATAGACCACATTTTCTTTATCCATTTATCACTGCTGGACATTTGGGTTGCTTCCACCACGTGGCTGTTATTCACATAATGCCGTAGTGAACGTGGTGGGACAAATATCTGTTTGAGTCCTTGTTTCCACTTGTTTTGGATCTATGCCCACAAGTGGAATTGCTGGATCATATGGTAATTCTCTGTTTAAATTTTTTTTTTTTTTGAGGAATCCCAGTACTGTTTTCCACAGCAGCTGCACCCTTTGACATTCCCATCAGTAATGCACAAAGATTCCAAATTTTCCTCATCCTCGTCAACGCTTATTATTTTCTGTTGTTTTTTAAATAATAACCAGACTATCATTATCGTCTGGCTATTATAATGAAGTTAAAGTGGCAAATTTTGTGTGATATATATGCTACCACAATGAAAAAACAATTTAGGTACCAATATGTGGTACAGTCTTGTCAGTGAGACGAAATGTAGCTTTACTCTAGTCCTTAAGAATACATTTTCGCACATATAATACCTTAATAAAAAAATGAAAAGAAAAAAAAGAATACATTTCACTCTAAGTTTACAGTACCTAAAATTTTATTAAGACCTCATAACTAAAAAACAAAAGACAAAAAAAAACAAAACAAAACCAACCACATAACTATCTTTTGAGGTTGAAAAAAGTCAGTTAATTCAGAAATACAGTTGGATCAGAAATTTTTTAAAAAGTCTAACACTGAAATGAAATAATTTATTAGAAGTTGAGATGGTCTAAAAATATTTGACAGTTTGCAGAAACCGGTTTAGCTCAGTGGATAGAGCGTCAGTCTGCGGACTGAAAGGTCCCAGGTTCGATTCCGGTCAAGGGCATGTACATTGGTTGCGGGCACATCCCCAGTGGGGGATGTGCAGGAGGCAGCTGGTCGATGTTTCTCTCTCATCAATGTTTCTAGCTTTCTATCCTTCTCCCTTCCTCTTTGTAAAAAATCAGTAAAATATATTTAAAAAATAAATAAATAAAAATAAAAATATTTGACAGTTTTACCAACCTGAAAATAAATGTAATAACTATTTCAGTGCTTTGGATTCAATTAATTATTTTTTAGCCAATTAATTATTAATGTTTGTTTTTTGTTGTTATTGTTTATTACTAGGAAAACACCAAAATTCTACAGCAGCTACTCCCACTGCGGGCCAAAGTCGCCAAGCTACTCGGCTATAGCACGCATGCTGACTTTGTCCTTGAAATGAACACTGCGAAGAGCACAAGCCGTGTAACAGCCTTCCTAGGTTCGGTCTTTTTAATTTACTGATGAGTTCTGTATTTCCATTTCTGTGGCTGTTTTGCTGCATGATACCCACTTGACAGAGGGCCCTTAGACTCTAATGTGCTTTTGAGGACATCCTATTTTTTATTCATTCAAGAGAAACTTGTTGATCACCTACTATATATTAGATACTGTACTTGGTCCTAAGGGTCCTTCATTGTCTATATTACTATGATAGTCCTTGCTTCATTCTGTATTGTGTCTTGATTGGGATTTTTATGTCTAATGTCTAACAAAACGTCTAGGGTCCTAACAGCAAGTATTAGCTTATTGGCTTTGTTCACTGCTATTTGATGATTGTAGTTACAGTGTAGCTACTTATGAATTCATATGAAATAAGCTGACAAATGTGACATAAATGAAAATAGAACATTAAAAACCAAAAAAATAAACATTTTGTATTCGAGAAGCCACTTACTATATACAAAAGCAATATAAATATGCATCAAAACTATTATCTAATAACTATATTCACATTTATTTAAAACCACTCTCACTAATCTTGTTAAAACCATGGTTCTCATGTCCATGATACTGAGTCACTGGCACTCTATCACTCTTCCCCATCTCTGTCTCAACCAAGGTGTCACTGCTCCAAGAGTCACTCTGTTTCTCTCTCTCATCTTAGTGAAAGTGGTTGAATAACAACCAAGGAATAAACACCGATTTTTATTGTAATCCTTTCTAACAATAAAAAATCGGTGTTTATACCCCTTTCCTCATTGACCCTTTTCAGACCTTATTCACCTTTAACAACTAGTCAAAGTATGTAGTGTGTTACTTGGGTATTTTTTTATTAGCTTAACTGAGTTAGAGAATACTAATAATGTCTTAAAATCAGCCTTCAGCCCAAGATTTACTTCTCTGTGTCTTAAATGGCCATACCTGGCATTACTAATGTATATGCTGGCATCAGATATGACATGTAGCAGATGCACCATAAATGGTAGTTGTTTGTTAGTATATAATTGATTTTTTTATTCATGGGACATTTAGGAAATCACTCTTCTGCATTAGTCAGTATTCTAAATGGTAAACCAGAAAAAGGAATAAAATGAGGTTCTTTTCTCAGTGAATTTTCCCTGAATTTTTCTGAGTGGAAATAACAGAGATGTGAACAGGTAATTGCCATATATTCTGATGCATGTTATATAGAAAATGGCTCAAGGAGTTAACAATTTTGATGAAAATGTTTTCTTTAGTTGTAACTGCATACACTGAAAAATTTCCTTAAGAACTACCTGATTAACTTAATTTCTTTAAAGTCATTTCCCTCTCATTTGAAATTGGCATATGCCCATCTGGGTTGTCCTCTTGCTACCTGTACTTTCATATTCTCTGGCGGCCCACTCAGAATTATCTCTTGTATCGTCTAGGACAGTGGTCGGCAAACTGCGGCTCGCGAGCTACATGCTGCTCTTTGGCCCCTTGAGTTTTTAGCAAAGGCCAGCTTAGGAGTACCCTAATTAAGTTAATAACAATGTACCTAACTATATACCATATTTTTCGGCGTGTAAGACGACTGGGCGTATAAGATTTTCCTGGGTTAAAAAGTCGTCTTATATGCCGGAAAATACAGTATATACATATATACATATTATATATACGGTATATATACCAGAAAAGCAGAGTTACCATAGTTTAAGTTTAAAAAATTTGGCTCTCAAAAGAAATTTCAATCGTTGTACTGTTGATATTTGGCTCTGTTGACTAATGAGTTTGCCGACCACTGGTCTAGGAGTTTCCTTCTTTCTCTTCCCCTCATTCCTCGGGCTCTTACCTTCACCTCACAATTTCCATGTCCCCTACAGAGCCAAACACATATTGATCTTATATACATAACAGATTGTGAGGAATTCATATATAATAAGAGCATATTCATTGAGCCAAATACAGTAAAATAGTCCAAAATAGATCACAGTATTGATGGTATCCATCTAAAAAGTGGAATTACTATGTCCAAATAGTCCTTCTTCATAGGAATTGGGTAGTGAAACATACTAAACCAATGGCCATCAAAGGCATTGTGCAATTTTTAGTAATACTAGTCACAGGTCATATCTGATTTATTTTCCCTGCCTTTCTGAGGAGCCTAATCTTCTTGAAGAATAATCATATATATGAGTTTAGTTTCACTATTCCTTTCTCCCCTGAATTAGAACATTTTTGAGTCAGAGTTCCCTGAGGTAAACTTCAGTTTTGTTGATGCTGTGAGGAAGTCATGTCCTGGTTTGGGTGGTGCTAAAAGAAAAAGGGGTGAGGAGAGATAAAATAAATTACCTTAAAGAGAACAACAATGCAATCATAATAGAGTCTGCTTTTCTTTCCCTTCCTCTCACTCTCCCTCTATAGAAAGCACCATGCTGAAACACGGTATGTATGAACATGCTTGCTCCTAAGAGCAATACATTGACTTTTCCCCCTTCCCTCACAGATGATTTAAGCCAGAAATTAAAACCTTTGTGTGAGGCAGAACGAGAGTTTATTTTGAATTTGAAGAAAAAGGAATGTGAGGAGAGAGGTTTTGAATATGATGGGAAAATCAATGCCTGGGATCTGCATTACTACATGACTCAGACAGAAGAACTCAAGTACTCCATAGACCATGAGATCCTCAAGGAATACTTCCCAATTGAGGTGGTCACCGAAGGCTTGCTGAACATATACCAGGAGTTGTTGGGACTCTCATTCGAGCAAGTGACAGGTGCTCATGTGTGGAATAAAAATGTTACACTCTACACTGTGAAGGATAAAGCCACGGGAGAAGTATTGGGACAGTTCTACTTGGACCTCTATCCAAGGTACTGATGACCATATTGTTGGAAGAGACTTAGGGATTCAACTCGTATCCAGATTATCACTATTGTCTTCCATAGATCTCTTGTGTGGTTTTAGTAAAGGGATTAAAGATGTGGGCTCTGAAGCCAGAATTTCTGGCTCTATTCCTTGATAGACAGGTTCTTAATGTTTCTGTGCCTCAGTTTTGTAACCAATATTACAGGTCCTATAAAATGGGAATACTAATCCACGTTTGTTTGTTTTTAGTTGCTTGAAGTTTCCTTTCTCTCTCTCCTTGGGGACACCTGTCTTAGATTGTATGTTAGTTGATTGCCATTCAACCTCTGCTTTCTGAAGGACTCAAGAAAAGTTGTGATTTGCAGATTGTCCAGCATGTTATTGTTGTAAGGATATGAGCAATAAATGCCCTTTCCAGCAATAAATGTCCTTTATACATTATAACAGGTAGCTGGAAAAAGATAAATGTGTGTTTTTTAAAACTTTAATAGCGTCAGCAGGAAAAAGCCCGAGAGGAATGAGTCACCAAGAAAAGATAACACAGAAAAATGCATACAAATAAAATTAAAAATTTCACCCAAACTTGAAAGTCCTGTTAGCCTCCTAGCAATAAAAAAAAAAAAAAAAGGAGGAAACCTAGTCCTAGAATAAAGTCTAATGGCCATTAGCTTTTGGAGAGACCCTCACTGATACCTCATTGTCTAAGAATAGTCAACTTTATAGTATAATTCATGCTTTCCCCCAGGCTAACTAAAAGCATTCTATTTTAAAAAGACTTGTGAAGTTTATCAAGGGAGCTCATTTAATTGTGAACACTGATTCTTCCCTACTTGAATAAAAAGAACAATCTCACTGTATGGAATTTGGTTTTTATCAATTCTATTTTTTTAAAAATATATATTTTATTGATTTTTTTTACAGAGAGGAAGGGAGAGGGATAGAGAGCTAAAAACATTGATGAGAGAGAAACATCAACCAGCTGCCTCCTGCACACCCCCCATCGGGGATGTGCCCGCAACCAGTGTACATGCCCTTGACCTGAATCGAACCTGGGACCCTTCAGTCCACAGACCGATGCTCTATCCACTGAGCCAAACTGGTTTCGGCTATCAATTCTATTTTTAAAGGGAAACTACCTCATGAATCAAACTATACCTTGGATCTCAGATTTCTTCAACACTATTTAGTATTTAATGACTCCATTTTTTATTGCATTTATTGAGGTGACATTGGTTAATAAATTGTATCTCAATTTGAGGATGAAAAGCAGGAGCTCATTAAAATAAGTTGGACATGTAATGGGGTGGTGAACACACAATACAATATACAGATGATGTTTTATAGAATTGTTCACCTGAAGCCTATATAAATTTTATTAACCAATGTCACCCCAATAAATTCTACAAAATAAGCAAACAAATAAACTAAGTTGGGCATGCAGCCATACACTAGGTGTGGTACATATTCTTAGTTCTGATATTAAGATTTTTCAACAAAAGAAACCTTGGAGTAATAACTCATATGACGTGATAGTTGGGTTTTTGTATGTTTGGTTTTAGTCTTTTCATTTTAATACAATGTTGATCTACTTTCTAAGAGGTGAATTGAATGTTTTGAAGCATCTTCTACCAAATATGTATTAAATATGACTTAATGACTGAGAGAGGCCAGGGCAATGTTGTTAGAGAAGGGTGTTCATATCTCATAGATTGCGCTTCTGGTTCCCAGGGAAGGGAAGTACAACCACGCGGCCTGCTTTAGTCTCCAGCCTGGCTGCCTCCTCCCGGACGGGAGCCGCATGATGTCGGTGGCAGCCCTTGTGGTGAACTTCTCACAGCCCCTCACAGGTCGTCCCTCTCTCCTGAGGCACGATGAGGTGAGGACTTACTTCCATGAATTCGGTCATGTCATGCATCAGATTTGTGCCCAGGTGAGTGCCAAATGCTTTTTCAGATGTTTTTCTCACTGCAGTCGGGTTTCTCCCCTTAACATGTGTTTTCAGAAGCTGAGCATGTTCAAGAATTTCACAGGCCTCCTGCAAAAACACAGAATTTTTCTGATTGGGTTGTTTCACAGCATATTTTTACTTGAAGGTGGATTCACTGATGAAAGCGTTCACTGAATACCACCCTCTGGAAAAAGAAAGAAGACTGTCATTAAGGAAGGGTTACAGATACTCTGCTTGTGGCTTTCAACTATTTCAGGCTCTTTGCTCCTTTTTAAATAATAAATATTTTGTAATACCTTTCTTTACTAGCCTCAAATTAAAATTATAGATCATGTAGTATAACCATGGGGAGACTTTGCCAGAGAGGAGATGTGTGTGTGTGTGTGTGTGTGTGTGTGTGTGTGTGTGTGTGTGTGTTGTGTGTGTGTGTGCGCGCGCGCACGTATAATGGATTGCAACTGACTTTTCTTTATTTCTAAAAATGAAAATTACCCTTATTCTCAACTTGATAATGCAATCCAATAAACTAGGCCAATACTGTCCTAGAATAAACCATACGAACTTGCTGATAATTTCACTTATTGACATATGAAAACATCTAGTTCAGTTGTTCAATCTAACAGTTTAAAAAGCTGATGTTGGAGCATTTGAGATCTTGCTCCCCAGCATAAGTTTTCAGTTTGGCTCAAATAAACTCATAAAATAACATAAAAACCGCATGTTAACAGAAATGGTGGGACAGTTTTCCAATTTGAAATCTCCATATAGCTCTAAAGGAAAACTTAAAAAAAAAAACTTTATATATATATATATATATATATATATATATATATATATATATATATATACACACACACACACACACACACACACACACACACACTCACACTCACACTAGAGGCCCGGTGCACGAAATTCGTGCACTGGGGGAGGGGGTGTCCTTCAGCCCAACCTGCACCCTCTCCAATCTGGGATCCCTCGGGGGATGTCTGCCTGCCTATTTAGGCCCGATCGCTGTAGGATCGGGCCTAAACAGGCAGTCAGACATCCCTTTCACAATCCGGAACTGCTGGCTCCCAACTGCTTGCCTACCTGCCTAATTGCCTCTAACCGCTTCTGCCTGCAAACCTGATCACCCCCTAACCACTCCACTGCAAGCCTGATCGATGCCTAACTGTTCCCCTGCCAGCCCGATCATCCCCAACTGCCCTCCCCTGACAACCCGGTCACCCCCAAATGCCCTCCCCTGCATATTCCCTTTTTATTAGATAGGGTTTTTTCTTTAACATATTGGACAGCCCTAATTGGTTTGGCTCAGTGGATGGAGCATCAGCCTGCAGACTCAAGGGTCCCAGGTTCAATTCTGGTCAAGGGCATGTACCTTGGTTAGGGGCACATACCCAGTGGGGAGTGTGCAGGAGGCGGCTGATCAATGTCTCTCTCTCATAGATGTTTCTAGCTCTCTAGCCCTTTCCCTTCCTCTCTGTAAAAAATCAATAAAATATATGTAACAAAAAAAGAAACATTTAAGACTTCTCCATATCTGCCTGGCTGGTGTGACTCAGTGGTTGAGACCACAGGCTGCCGCCACTGGGAGGGGGATCGTGCCATGGGGGTGTGCGCCCCTCGCAGGCTTAGACTCAGCCCAGGCTACGGCCATTGGGGTGCACACCCCTCGCAGGCTTAGACTCAGCCCAGGCTATGGCCAGTGGGAGGGGGATCGCGCCATGGGGGTGCGCGTCCCTCGCACTCTGAGACCCCAGCCCAGGCTAAGGCCGTTGGGGTACACGCCCCTGGCAGGCTTAGACTCAGCCCAAGCTATGGCCGCTGGGAGGGGGATCGTCCCGTTGGGGTGCGCGCTCCTCGCAGGCTGAGACCCCAGCCCAGGCTGCCGCCGCTGGGCGGGAATCATGGTGTGGGGGCACAGGCGCCTCCGAGCTGGACAACCTGCGCTGCCAAGGCTGGGCGGAGGGGGACTCCGGCAGGGATGAGAGGACTGGGTGTCGCCATTTTGTCGCGGAGTGATGGTTAATTTGCATATTACTCTTTTATTAGATAGGATATATATGTTTCAGAGAGGAAGGGAGAGGGAGAGAGATAGAAACATAAATGATGAGAGAGAATTATTGATCTGCTGCCTCCTACACGACCCCCAGTGGGGATTGAGCCCACAACTTGGGCATATGCCCTGATGGAATTGAACCGTGATCTCCAGGTTCACAGGCAACACGAAACCACTGAGCCACACCAGCTGGTCTCTAAAGGAAAACTTTTAAAAATGATCTCTTTATTAGAATAGTTTTAGATCTATAGAAAAGTTGCCAAGGTAGTACAAAAATTGCCCCAGTGCCCTTTACCCTGATTCTCCTAATGTTAACATCCTACCTCACTATATGGTACATGTGTCTCAACCAAGAAGCCAACATTGATACAGTATGCTTAACTAAACTCCACACTTTATTTGGATTTTACTAGTTTTTCCCTAACAGCCTTTCTCCATACAGAGAATTTTTATAATTGATGTAATTGATTTCCTCATTAAAAGAAAGATTTTTTAAAATGGCTTTTAAATGGTAATGCCTTAGCATGGCTATGTACTAAGACACAATGAGTTATTCATGGATTTGGGCTATATGTGAATAACCCTGAATCCAACAGCAAAAACTGCAGATTGACATAAGTGGTTTGTCAGCTGGAGTCGAAAAATGGTATTGCCATTGTCTTAGTTCATGTTGCTATAACAATTCCGTAAATCAGGTAGCTTATAAATAACAGAAATTTCTCATACTTCTGGAGGCTGCAAGTCCCAAGATCAAGATGTCTGGTGAGGACCTGCCATCTGGTTTATGGATGGTGCCTTCTTACTGTGTCCTCACATGGTGGAAAGGGTGAGGGATCTCCATGGGCCTCCTTTATAAAGACACTAGTCCAGTGCATGACACTAGTCCACCTTCATGAGCTACTCACCTCCCAAAGCCCCACCTACTATCATCGCATTGAGAGTTAGGTTTCAACATATTGATTTGGGGAGGGAACAAACATTCAGTCCATAGCAGCAAAGGTGACATGATTTCCCAAAACCAGTGGTCGGCAAACTCATTAGTCAACAGAGCCAAATATCAACAGTACAACGATTGAAATTTCTTTTGAGAGCCAATTTTTTTAAACTTAAACTTCTTCTAACGACACTTCTTCAAAATAGACTCGCCCAGGCCGTGGTATTTTGTGGAAGAGCCACACTCAAGGGCCCAAGAGCTACCTGTGGCTCGCGAGCCGCAGTTTGCCGACCACGGCCCAAAACGGTGAACACCTCTTAGGAAAATTCCAAATGAAAAAGAAATCTTACTTGGATTTACAGAGTTGATCCCAGTAGTTAGTGCCTTGGAAATTAAAATTGTATAAAAAGGACTTTGCAAAAATATGTGCAAGGGAGTTAGTTTCTAGATTCTTCATTGTAGATTTTTCATTTATTTGAATTCCAGCAAGAAATATAAGACGTGCAGAGTAGGGGACAATTTTTGTGGTCCTAACATGTGCAATAATCCCCAAAGGAGCCCCTAATTATTGCAAGAACCAAAAATGTAGCTACTCATTTCTAAAATACTACATCCTGGTGCTTCCATATTTTATTTAAAAACAAACAAACAAACAGGGGAATATGGTATGAATCTGTTCAGATAAATAAGTCCTGACATACTAATATAACCATTTCTATCCTCTGTTTAATCTAAGGAAATTAAATCTTTCAGAATAACCTAAATTTTCTTTCTTAGATACTTTTGGAGTCTATTTTCACAGCAGTCAGATTCCTGAAATACTTATTTTCCATTGATGTCCATTCTATAGTTAATGATTTATTTAATTAGGATATATCTAAATTACTCATAAAAGTACTTTAGGAAAGTGAAAGACTTTTCTTAATTTCAGACTTATGGGACATTACTTAGGTTCTCTAAGTTCTAGTAATGTACTTACACAGTGGCCTGCTTTTACAACAGTGGATTTTAACTTTGGAGGCTTTCAGGAACCTATAAAAATCTGATTTAAGCTGTGGATACCTCCTCTGGAAAAATACACTTATACACTTCATTTTTTAAAAAATATATTTTATTGATTTTTTTACAGAGAGGAAGAGAGAGGGATAGAGAGTTAGAAACATTGATGAGAGAGAAACATCGATCAGCTGCCTCCTGCACACCCCCTCCTGGGGATGTGCCCGCAACCAAGGTACATGCCCTTGACCGGAATCGAACCTGGGACCTTTCAGTCTGCAGGCCGACGCTCTATCCACTGAGCCAAACCGGTTTTGGCTACACTTCATTTTTTACGTGGAATTCCAAAGGGCTCACAGAAACCTGGAAGCCCAGAGCATGATGGATTCCAAGTAAAGAACTCCTAAGTTTATAGCAGCTTCCTCCTTCTTTGGATGTAATTATCAGCTAATGATCTCACAAGGAAGTAATTTGGTATCCTAATCACATTTATTAAAATAATAGTGATCCTCAAATAGGATTTTCAACGCTGTTGATGCATGTCCTTGTTTTCAGACACAGAGCTCTTTTAACCTTTATATCATATGCTTACCACATATTCCTAGTAGAGTTCTCCACAACTCTATTTTCATGATCTATATTATTTTTGATCCTTTGATATGGCCACATTACTACCAGAAAATATATCTTTATACTAAGTGATCTTAGAGCTGTTTGACTTGTGACTAAAATATTTTATTTGTTTGTTTGTTTGTTTATTCCATCAGTTTGGTGTCTCGTGAAATAGTAGATATATTCAAGTCTTAGAGTTTGCCTTACCTCATTCATGAACACAAAATGTATCACACAGATGTTGGTACAATCTCTTGCTTGGTCATCTCCTCACAAGACTATCGTTGACAAATCTCTTATTTGTCTATTAATCCTTTCAAATGTTCTATAACATTTTAAGAACTTTTAAGTTAATCATATTTGAAATCAGTGATCACTACTTTTGTCTTAAAAGTATAGGCACAGATCCATGTATTTGCAGCTTTATAATAATTTCAAAACCTTTTGTACTGATCTGACTTGGATATTAGTGAAGGAGTTTAATAGCTTTAATGTTCAGTAAAAAAACACTTCTGACTTATCTAAGAAACATACTGGGAATTAAAAGATGTGCCATACATATTTAGCAGATTGGATTTGAGCTGCGGCAGCTCATTGTTTGAGTTCTCCACTGTGGCAGTTTGCAAGTTTGATGACCAGCCGAGCTCATTGGAGCTCGTCACGGGGATATTTAAATGTGTCGGCAGGAACATCCAGTTTCAAACATGCAGACGTACTAGTTCCATCTGTCTGCCATCTCATCATTCAGGAGATGAGTTTCACTCCTGTCTTCCTGTGTTTACACGGCCTGGGAGGTAATTTTGAAGATAGCAATCAAGAGGTGGTATCTCTAGTGTCTGTTCCTGTTTCACAGCTTTCTTGTGGCTTGGGCTCTCGGTAATCAATGGCCTTTTGAACTTACCAAGACAAGAGCAACCATGCTTCCTCCAGCCTCCCTTGCGATGCCCATGAGGGCTTGTGAGTTACAAGCATTAATCATCTTTGGAACGAGAGATACTTTAAAGCAACACCTCAGAATCACAAAGCCTTGTTAATTAAAAATAAAAGGGGTGGAAGGGCAGAAAAACCTCAAATTATGAGATTTTTAAATAAACTGTTAATTTGGTTGAAAGACTAATAGGCATCTTGTCTGCTTTATGTGTATTTAGTTAGACACAGTTGTAAATAGACGAATCCTGCATGAGTCCTGAAGGCACAGTAGTGTTACAAGATCGCTAGATTAAAAATCGCCCATGTTAAAAAAGAAATTGTCTATGTGTTTGCGGATCTGGCTCTGTGATTTTGGCAAGTTATTCGACCTCCTTGAGCTGTCTCATTTTTCTTATTCATAAAATGAGGACAACCACAGTACTCATACCTACTTCCCTGGGGTGCTGGTGAGAGATTAAATGACGTGTGAATAGGTACTTGGGGAAAGCATAGAGTGCCATACATATTTGGAGTATTCTTGTAACCGTGCTTCTATATAATTCAGAACTTTTGGGGTCGATAAGTAGCACAGAAGTCATCATTTAAGAAGGGGGAAAGGGAGTTGCCATGAAGAAAAGTACAGTCACTTAGAGTTAAAGAGAATTCACAAATGCTCACCCTCAGTAGATTTGGGGTGAGGATCTGTGAAAGGTGATTGGAGACCATCGGGTTTCTGTCTGGTTTTGTTTTGTTTTAATGATTATTGCCTACTTAGAAGTTTGATTCCTGAAGCTGGAGTAGAATGGGCAGTTAGAGTATTGGGAGTGGAGGAAGATTAGCTGAAGAGAAATGTGCGTGTGTTACTTTCAGCATTAGCACCAAGGGATAGATACTTGGAAGAAGCCTAGGACAAGCTTGGTCGGACCAGCCAAGACCATCCTGATCAGGCATCTTGGGCAGGCTAAGAAGTATAATAGCAGCCAGGATGTACTTAGCGCTTTCCATGTGCCAAGCACTATGTATACTCAGTGGTTTACACCCATTCGTTAATTTTGTCCTTACAGTATTCTCTGAAGTAGATTTACCAATCTGCTTCTATTATTATGCCATTACACAATTATTTTCCCCATTTCCAAGTGGAAAAAACTGAGACTTGAAGAGTTAAATGATTCACCCAGGATAGGACTGTCCAGGCTCTACACTCTATTGCCTATAACCAACCATTCTGTGTGATCTCAACCCATGTACTGGAGAAGCTATGTTATGTCTGAATTTGGTATCCCAACTGTGTATTCTGTTGGAAGAACTTTTTCTTCTACATTTCTTGAATGGCGCTTCCTCTAAATCAGTCTCATGTAAGCTTGTGTAGAATAAATGAGTTTATCTAATTCCACATATTCTTCTGTGCAAGTTGACATCTTAGGTTTCAGTCATGATAATACAGTGAACATCTATCAACAAACTTGTATTCTTTGCTCCCTACCCCCAACCTATAGTTTCCAACATCAGTGTTAGAAGTGATTTCTTTCAGGATCTCATTTTTGTTATTTTATTTAGTTGTGTGTTCGTTTGTTTATATATAATACATATTCACATATGTACATCGGATAAATGCTAAAGTCACAAACCAAATGTGATGATCTTTGCATTATTTATTTTGCTTAGAGACAAGCTATTACTTACTGTGTTTTTTCTGTGTTTCTTTTTAAATAATTAGAAAATGGTTTAAAAGAAAAATGTTTAGTTACCTTAGAGACAAAGTTATTTATTATCTCTTACGTCTGATATACTAGCTATGGCAGGATGAGGTTGAAAGGGGGGAAAAAAAGTATCTTGAATGTTTAGAGTTTAGTTGGAGGACATGTGATGCAACTTTTTAAAAATTAACAATATTATTAAATGATGCAAATAGTATTGAAAAAAGACAGATGGGGACATCTGCAGTACTTCCAACAATAAAGATAAAGTTTTTAAAAAAGCAAGAAAGAAGACAGAGTAGTGAGATGATGTTAGGTCGGAGGCTAAGAGGTCAGGTCAAGCATGATAATAAGAGAAAGTCTCTGAGAGCAGTTTAAGTTTGGGTCTTCATACAGAAACATTCCCACAGCTTCATTCATTTCACAAATATTTATTGACCATCAACAACTTTCTGGGCATGTGCTGGATTCTGGAGGTAGAGTGGTGTATAATGTATGCATGTTCCCCAACCTTCTTAGCATGTGAGTTTGAATACTATTTGTATTTGTTTATATCTAAAAAGAAGTGGTTTCAATATAAGAATTAGTGGTCAGGAAGGTATAGCCAGTTTGGGAGTAAGCCTGTGAATTTAAGATGAAGTTTTCAAGATTCCTGCAGATTATGTGTTGTTTCATATGGCTTTAAAATGATGTGGTAATACTGAGCTGTTGAACTATGGGCTGTTGTGAGGATTAATAAGAAAGTTAACAGGGTTGTTCAGGTTCTCTCTATTACTATTATTCCAGTGATTTCTAGGTATACGTGAAAGTATGGCCTTTAACTCTCTTATTTATGGCAAAGCCTAGGAAACCGTAGCACTTTCCTTTTTTTAATGCCTTGTTTTATAAACGTCTCCATCATCTCTGGGTTTAGAGGTAGATTAAACAGGTCAGGATATGGAATGACCACTAAGAATTCATAAGGGATCACCCAGACAGCCAAGGTCAGTTCTCTTGAGGCCTGTTCATTTTCCTAAACACAGTACACTTACTGATTTCAACAAATGCCTTTTCTTTGAGTTGGGGTTTACTATCATGAAAATAACACTTTAGTTGTAACCACTAAAAGCAACTGGTCTCTTAATTAGAAAAATCCTATAGGACTTTGGTCTTTATTATTAATTTTTTAAGTATATATTTTAAAAAATATTTTTATTGATTTCAGAGAGGAAGGGAGAGGGAGAGATAGAAACATCAATGATGAGAGAGAATCATTGATCAGCTGCCTCCTGCATGCCCCCTTCTGGGGATCGAGTCCACAACCCAGTCATGTGCCCTTGACCGGAATCGAACATGGGACTCTTCAGTCTGCAGGCCAACGCTCTATCCACTGAACCAAACCAGCTACGGCAGGACTTTGATCTTGAGATATAACAAAAGCTCACATAAGTTTTGGAGCTTTAGTTTATATAATTTTGCTCCAGCTCTCACTGTGTTGTATAAATTGAGACGTTACTCTTTTTTTTTTTTAATTGATTGATTTGATAGAGAGAGAGAAAGAGAGAAGCATCAATTTGCTGTTCCATGTATTGATACATTCATTGGTTGCTACTTGTATGTACCCTGACCTGAGATTAAACCTGCAACCTTGGTGTATCAGGATGATGCTCTAAGCAACTGAGCTACTCAGCCAGGGCAAGAAGTTACTATCTACAGCACCAAGTCATCTATATATATAAAAGCTTGATATGCAAAGTATCCCCTCGGGAGTTCGACCAACCAGGAGTTCAATTGCTCGCTATGACATGCGCTGACCACCAGGGGGTGGCATGGAATGAAAGGAGGCCCTGGCCAGCAGCCGGAGAAGGGAGGCCCCAGCCTGCAGCCACTAGGGACCCTACCTGTGCACAAATTTTGTGCACTAGGCCTCTAGTCTATTATAAAAACCTGTATATTTTAGGCATATGGAGTATATTTTAGGCATCTTATTGTATTTTTATAAGGATAACAAAGAAAAATCTCATAGTTTTAGGCAACCTTTTTTTTCTCAACCTTTTTTTTCTCGGACCAAATAGGAATCTAAGTTTACATTGTTTTTCTAAGTTTTTATCATCAAAATATTTCCTGCAGCAGTAATGCCTTAAACTTTTGGAAGTGTCATCTGCAAAAATCATTTGTTAATTTGGTGATTTTGTGTTTATTTTACAATACTCTGCTTTATCTGGGAAGTATGTTAGCGTCAGTAGTTACTATGGCTCATACGTTAATATATTCAACACCTTCAAGTTGTTCATGTTGAAAACTATGTAAAGTACTTTTTAGGGTGCTTTGGAACCCAGTTTACACAGTTTACAACTGGGAATGGTATTTGCTAGCTCCTCCACAATGAGTAATAACTCAGCAGCCTCGCTGTTTTGCACGTCTAGCCCCCATCAGGCTGCTGGATCCTAAGACTTGCCCGCCGTTTCTGTGTGTGCACAGACTGTGTGGATGCCTTTCTCTTTAAGATTTAGTTGTTTGCTAGAAATTGAGCTTTTGAATTTTGTCGGGTCTTTGTACTCCTCATTTGAAAAATATTTAAATGATATTGCCCAAAGGGCACACAGAGAAACAGCGTGACTGACTTTCGGGAAATTAGTAAGCAGCAGAGTTATTTTTAGCTTTTACTCTTTGCAAACATTTCCTTTTGTTCTTTAGAAGACATTGTTGATCTGTTCATTCATTTGCTGTGCTCTCTCCCCCACTGCAAGATAGCTTTAGAATAAGCCTTCTCTTCTCCACTCTGCATGACATAACTGTGTTAAATTCTTACTTTATTCAATTTTAACTCATGACTTATTCATTTGCTCATGTTTTTCTAGGCTCTGAAACACCATCACCACCACCAATACACACATGCATTTTGTTGTTATTTGGGGTTGATTTCCCCCCTCATCTGCAAATATTGACTGAAAAATATTCACACAAGCAGCATGTGCAAAATTTATATTTTTATCAAAAAATTGTCTAGTGGTAGCTGATAGTGTGAGTTTGCCTTTATTTGCTGTGAGTACTTATTTTAAAATTGTAATCTTTATAAAATTATGCAGTTCAGATTACAGATTACCAATCCAGAATAGATGGTAACAAAGGCTGGCATTTGCACGTCAGCCTCATGTCTGGTCTTTGAAAAATCTTCCAGCACATAGAGGAAGTCAGATTTCTACGGAAGTGCACTGAAACCACACTTACTCTTCACATAAAGGCAAATTTGATAGATTTTTCTACTTTAGATCCCTTTCAAGAACACTTAGTCATTTTGTAACATTATAGCTTAACCTTCTATTTTTTCCATTTTTTTTCCTATAAGATGGGGAGACATTAGAGCATTTGTGGTTAAAATTGCGGGTTCTGGAGTTAGACCACATGGTTTCAAATCCTAGTTCTACTGTTAATCGCGGTATGCCTCAATTTCCTTATCTCAGACATGGCGATTACGGCATTTACTTCATACAATTGTTTTGGAATCCAAATCAGATACTACATGAAAAGGACCTAGCATAATGCCTGACATGTAAAGTCTCAATAGATGTTGACGATTATAATTACTGTATATGTTTGTTTTATCTAAATGTAGGATCAGTGTTTTTTAGAAGATTATATATGAAAAAGAGGCAAAATACTCAGTTATCTGGAACCGTTTCTCTGCAAGAGTTTTTTATTGGGTTGTCCTCTAACACAGGTGGCCCATTCCAGCAACCCAGTGATTTGAGTCTCCTTTGGCCCTTTAGGATTTGCAGCTCTTCATATCTAGGATCAGCACAATTATAATGGGAAGTCAAGCAAAACATTTTTTGCATAAAGGGAGGAAGGCAGAATGTGAGTTGGCGTTGACATCTGTGCTTCTGCCCCGGGCCAAAAGCAGAATGGTTATTGCTGCTGATTCGGCATTCCATCTGCTCCCTTCGCCTGGTGGTGAAGTCCCTCTTCCTTTCCCTTCCCTTTAGAGCCACTGGGAGGACGAAGTCAGGGAGTGAAGACTGGGATCTAAAGCTTGTGAAGAGGGAAGCCAGATAGAGTTGCAGGGAAAGTCAGCAGAAGGATAACCACAGTGACCCCGCTGGGAAAATGCTGAAACTCCGCTGCCAGTGGCAATTTTACACAAGTTATTTGGATGGTGTGAAGGTTAAAAAACACCAGCCTGTTCTAGTCAAGTCCCGGCTCTCTGCTCAGGAGCTTTTCTGACATCGGATTCAACAATTTCTAAACTTGCCCTAAAAACAACAACAGAAACCTTTATTTTTAACTCTTAGCCAGAGCTTCAGAAGTACTTTATTTTTACGAGGTGTCATTGTAAGAAACATCCCAACCTGGAGAGAATTTTTATGAGTTTATTTGAGCCAAACTGAAGACTTGCCAGAAAGCAAGGTCTCAAAATGCTGCCTGCGAATGACAGTTCTGAAGTTCTTATGTTTGGAATTGAGGGAAATAAGGGAGATTACATGAGGGTGGGAAATCTCTATGATTACATTACAGGGTGGTTAAAAATTGTGTGCTCTCTTGTTGGTGGTTTTCAGAGAGGTCTGAAAAAGAGGCATTTCAAAGGTGCATTAACCTAGATACACAAAAACAATGGACATGGCTTGCTTAAGGCAAAGAGAACCTTTTACTAGGGAAGTTATAGGCCTGGGGCATGACTACCCACCTTGACCTGCCCAGTTAGGAATCACTCTGTGAGGTTACGTTCGGTCACTGATTTATTATAGCACCCCTTTTTCATTCACAGAAGGCTGCTTTAACTTCTGAATATATTCTTTGTTTCTCCTTTCTTTAGCCGCATTTACCTCACCCCTCTTGCCAACTAATACACAGCCTAACTCCCACTGAAGTAACATCTCATTTTATTTTTTAAATTTGTTTTAAAAGTTTTTTATTGCCCGGCCAGTGTGGCTCAGTGGTTGAGCGTCCACCTATGAACCAGGAGGTCATGGTTAGATTCCCGGTCAGGACACCTGCCTGGGTTTCGAGCTCAATTCCTGGGGAGGTGGGGGGGGGGGGGGGTGTGTGCAGGAGGCAGCTGATCAATGACTCTCTTTCATCATTGATGTTTCTGTCCCTCTCTCCCTCTCCCTTCCTTTCTGAAATCAATAAAAAGCAATAAAAATGCCTGGCCAGGGCAATGGCTGGCTTCTCATTTTAAGGTAACATCTTCTACCTAATCTGAGAGGTACAACTTAGACTTTCTATAAACATGGTTTTCTTAGACACACTCATTTAAAGTTTAGAACATAAAACATCACACATACATAAAGGGTATCTATCTGTCTGTAGTGTTGTAATTTAACTCTTTAATTGATTTTTATTAAAACCTGAGTAGTTAAGTAGTAGAGAAAAATCAGTTTAGAAATCAGTAGAAAAATCCTGATTTTTTTTTCCAGTTATGATTTCTGGATAATTGTTCCATGTTTGTTTATGATTCAAAAGAATAAAACATTATTTTAATATAGAGTATTAGGGGTTATTTTTTATGCTGCTTAGCTGCTGTGTTTTATTTTCATTTAATTTTAAGGGTTTTTTTAAGCCTTCATTTAAAGGGGCAGTTGACTCTGATTCTGACTTAAGTTTTAGAGAATTTTCTTTATATGTAATTCATCACCTATTTGTTTTTCATCCATTGTTGTTGGTTGTTGTTGTTGTTGTTGTTTTAAAGAAAGACCTCTATGTTTACTTTCTAGACTGATTTTGCACGGTTTAGTGGAACAAATGTGGAAACGGACTTTGTAGAAGTGCCATCACAAATGCTTGAAAATTGGGTATGGGACATTGATTCCCTCCGAAGACTGTCAAAGCATTATCAAGATGGGAGACCTATTATGGATGAGCTGCTTGAAAATCTTGTTGCTTCTAGACTGGTCAACACAGGTATGACTTGTAATTTTAGAAAAGGAAAATAAATTAGAATTGCTTAATAGGGAATTGCTGGCATCGTCTATAGAACTGTTTTCCCTTTAGTAATGGTAGTACCCCCAGAGCGCTAATGTGGGAAGACCACTTAATACGTTGCAATACTGAGCCCTGGGATTGTGTCCAAGAAGAAGATACATCTACTTTTCAATCTTAAATGAGATGTTTTGCTTCCATTTTGTACTGAGTACTACAGGAATCACTTTTGAAATCTATGATCTTGTGCTAGTGGAACACACAGTTCTCTTCTGCAAAACATGCCCAAACATTCTTGTGTCATTAGGTCTTCTGACCCTACGCCAGATTGTTTTGAGCAAAGTTGATCAGTCTCTCCACACCAACGCCTCGCTGGATGCTGCAAGTGAATATGCCAAATGCTGCACAGAAATTTTGGGTGTTGCGGCGACTCCAGGTACGTGAGTTCTGTCATAACTTGAGTTCATTCTTCCTGTGTGGCACAGGATAGGCTCCTCACACTGCCAGGGAAGAAGGGGTTTGTCAGGCAGAATACCTCATGTAGTTTGTTTCTGATTTCTGTAATCAGGCCAGGACTCTCGGACTTTCATATTCTGAGTTGTCCTGTCCAAATGTGCTTGAAGGAAAGGTGGCTCCAGCTTTTGCAGCATTTTAGCGTAATCAGGCGTGAGCAATTGGCCTCCACCCCAGAGCGCAGAAAGCCATTCACACTTGGCAGCTCCCACCCGGCTCCTCCCTCCCTGTGTGCACCAGGCCTTCCCCATGATTTCAGTAGGAAACTGGCAGTGGGGAGAGGGGGGCACTTTTAGAGAGAAGCACAACTTCTGCGTTGTTTCTGACTCTGAGATCAGCTTGACTTAGCATCTCTGACCTAATACCTAGATGATTCATGTGGGTTAGGTGGATAGCTGCACACACGTGTGTGTTTACATTTATATTATGTATATTTAAAGCCAACATGTAATTCTACTTATATGTAGTTGTTGGTAAGGAGTCTTTTTTCCACCAATAAGTTGTCATTTACATGAATCAGTCATAGTCACAGAGATGATAAAGTTCAGAATAGTCAGTAGTCTAAGCTCCTCGCTTCCTTTTGTGACCTGTTTATACTTGACCCTACATCAACTTTGTGCCTGAGGCCACATTGACAAAATCCTTTTGAATGTATCCCTAGAGGTAAATGGAATTGTTAAAAACCTTTTTAGCTTTTCAAGTAAAGAGTTCGCTTTCCATAATTATGAACCTAATAAGTGCCGTTCTGACACATTCTAAATATAAAGATGTGACAAAGAATAGGCTTAATATTAGAGTATTTGTAAAACACATGTGTGTCTAAGGGAGAAGAAAGGACTGAGGGATTCTGAAACACGGAGCTATCCGATGGGTGTGGACAAAGCCTCTGAAACTATTGTTAAGCATTCCAGAGCATAGGGCCGAAACCAGCTCCGAGGTTGAGCCATCCCTGGAGGGAAGTTTGTAAACATCTTGACCAAGGGCACAAGGAAACCCAGGTTGTATTGGAGGTGAAATCCTATCTCTCCTCCCACAGCGGGACTCCCTAGGGAAACCTTAGCCAGCTGATAACCTGGTAATTAATGTTTACCATCACATTGATTGAAATGTATCTTTCCTTCAAGGCACAAACATGCCAGCTACTTTTGGACATTTAGTAGGGGGATATGATGGCCAGTATTATGGATATCTTTGGAGTGAAGTATTTTCCATGGATATGTTTTACAGCTGTTTTAAAAAAGAAGGAATAATGAACCCAGAGGTATAGTATTTTTTTTTCTCCTTTTGTTAATTTTAGTTACTTTCTCCCCTTTCACTCATAGTGTAAAATATGTATTACACCTAGATTTTAGAGTAAGAGATTTGGTAACAGCTTTTAACTTAGTCTTGCGACTTCTTAAATCATCACACTTCAAGTTGCAGCACACAAGTGATTAACTCTAATTCTCTATGTTTAAAAAAAAAAGCCAACTGCATTTTCTTGCTTATTAACATTCCAATATATTGCATAATTAAAATTGAAAGCTTTGTTTGTGCATTTGCACATTTATAGCTGCTAGTTTTGACATGTGCCACACAGTGCTTTAGCTTTACGGGTGATTGGGAAAGAAAACCAAACTCCTTCCTGATATAAATGGTCTGTTTATGTTTTGATATTCTCTACGCCCTTTCCTTATACATTTTCTGTGGGAGACAGCCTTTTTCTGTGACTGGCATACCCCACCTACTGCATAGTTTGTAACCTGAATGCCTTTAAGTAATTTAAGCTGCTTCATTAACCTGAGCCGTTCCTTTCCGTGTACAACGAGTTGACTGCCAGGTGGCTGCCAGCCAAACCTTCCTGAGTTACAGTCCCCCAGTCTCCAGTCTTGCAGAAGAGTCAGCTGTCAGATTTTTTCTAGGGCTGATGCATTTTCCACTCTGTTTTTTTCATTCTGTTTGATCCAGAAATTAGAAGAACAAATTATCAAAATCAGACTCTCTGTGCCTATTTCAACTAGCTGATTTGTTCCTCAAACTTTATGTTTCTGGGTTGCATAGTGCCTTACATGTACACACTGAAATACGTTGCTGTAATTTAGATTACTATTCCTCCCGTCCCCCCGCCCCCCCCCCACCACAAAAAATAATGATAATAATAAAACCCACCTCCTGGGTACCTACATTCTATACACGAGCCTTTCCAATCACTCTGTCTTCCACCCTCCCCTACCCAAGCTGTGAGGTCCCTTTAAGTCTCCTTCATTCCTGGGCCAACTCATTTACAATGGCAGTGGTCAACCATGGACTGCTGTTCTCGTAAATATCCTGACTTCAGCATGACCTTCAGCCAGTGCCCAGCCCTGGATTCCTCCACCGTGTCATTTAGAGATGGTGCCCTTGGGGTTCAGAGTGTTCTGGGGAAGATCGTATGACTCCATTAACATGCCCATCTACAAAGTCATGCTGTCCAACTGAACTGGACACCAGTGTCGCTCTGCAGTCCTGATCCACTCCCTTGTTGAGTTCTCCTGTCTCCGAAGTGATTCCTCTAATACTAAGCCTTCCTGGTTTGCCATCTTGGAAAAAAATCTGGGGTTATTGCTGTTAGCTCTGATAAACTCAGGTGTTCTTTCTTGCACAGTCTAATTTCTTAATGTAAGAAACAGTCTTTGCAAACCTATTTCCGGGCTTTTGCCTCCACCCACTGTGTTGGAAAGTTATCCTCTCTCCAAAGTTACCAAGGATGACCCAATCGGCAGCCTTTAAAGGCCCTTGTCTACCTTTTTGATTTCTGTAACTTCTTGCTTCTTGTTATTCCTCTCTTTGTTCACAGCCCTGAGGTTAGCAATCAAATTCCTTCCTTCCCAGAACCTCCTGAGTTCCTGTAGGTCTTTCCCCCTTCACAAATATATTCATCCTATTTCTTCCACCTAAAAGGTATGCCTTACTTGCCTATGCTTCTCAAAAACCATTCTTAAAGGCCCTACTCAAATGGCCACTCACTTATGAAATCTTCTAGATCGTCCAA
The DNA here is from genome assembly GCF_027574615.1 of Eptesicus fuscus. Taxonomy (NCBI): domain Eukaryota; kingdom Metazoa; phylum Chordata; class Mammalia; order Chiroptera; family Vespertilionidae; genus Eptesicus; species Eptesicus fuscus. The sequence goes on along the minus strand of NC_072476.1, from coordinate 78,983,978 downwards.
ACCAAAGTGGTCTTTCCATCCTCTGAACAGAAGAGTAGACTTGGGCATGAGGGAATAATTTCAATAAGCTTCTTCTTGTGTCTGTAATGTTTAATGTAACTATTATACAAAGTGAAAAAATTTGGATTATAAAATATTTTATACCAAAGGATGCAAATTTTTATTTTAAAATTTATATTTAGGGGGTAAGTACTAGAAAATGTTGTCAATTAGTATCTCTAGGTGATAAATTTATGAGTGATTATTAAATACTTTTCTATACTTTTATGGAGCTTTTTCTTTTTTAAAAACTATATTTTTATTGACTTCAGAGAGGAAAGAAGAGGGAAAGAGAGATCGAAACATCAGTGATGAGAGAGAATCATTGATTGGGCTGTCTCCTGCATGCCCCACACTGGGAATTGAGCCCGAATGGGCCCTGACCAGGAATCAAACCGTGACCTCCTGGTTCATAGGTCCATACTCAACCACTGAGCCACACCAGCTGGGCTGAAGCTTTCTCTTATTTTTCCATAGAACATGGATTATTGTAGAAATCAGAGGACAATGTTTAAAGAGACATAGGTGTAAATATATAAAGGCACAATTATGACCTCTTACTGGCTCTTTGTTGGTGAGGTTTCCTGGCATAAGTGCTACTGTACCTCTTTCCATTGAGTGTCCTCATTCATCTCCTCTGTGCTTCCTCTCACAGGAGCCCATCCCAGTCCCCTCCACTGTTACCCAGTCTCCTCCACCTGTCAAGGCAACAGCCAGAGTACAAAGTACTGATCCCAGTGGATCCCAGGGAACTTGCAAGTCCAGCAGAAGCAATCCTGCCCTTATGTTTCCAAACTTCCTCCAATTCTCAAGCTTCACAGCTTGGCAGGCAGCCAGACTGCTCTTAATTTAAATAAAAGGGCTGGATTGAACTTGGAGAAAGCAAGATTCCCAGCAACTTGATTCCTTGGACTTGTTTCCTTGTGATGTTAAAAACAAATTTTAGTTTTACTAAAATTTTGGATCCTACAGTGCTATTATTCCTCGTCTTATGCCGTGAATCTGGATTTAATCCCTTCTTTTTTCTTTCCTAGTAAATGTGACTCCAGTGTCCAATAAGAATCCCTTTACACCCCATCCTCACACTCTTTTATGGGACAGCTTTTTAAATAGCCATTTTATTCCCTCCTATATTGTACTGTTTGTTTGGGTAGGGCTTGTTTTTTGTTTGTATGTTTTTTATAAATGTTTGCTCTAAAATAACACCTGATTTACAAAATTCAAATATCCACCATTAATTAATAGGGTTCTCCGAAAAACTTAAGTCATTATTATCACAACTGTGTTGTGATGAAGATACAGAATTTTTATGGGAATCAGAGTAATCACAGTATATCATGCTGACTTCATTTGCCCACGGCCCTCGCCCTCCCCCGTATGTATTTTGATTTTGAGGAGATAGCAGGTTGGCCTTTCAAGCGGTCAGTAATACTTGGTCCCCAAGCTTATCACGATTTGTTGACCTGAACTGTAGGAAGTGTACCACGCCCTGGGAAACCAGCAATAGGAAGGATCCAGTGTACATCTGGAGTCTCCTGAATACCAGATGGTGGCAATGGAATATTTTATGGGACAGTTGTCTGCATTCTATTTTGTGGGCTTCTATCAAAGTGTCAGAAACGGCCACTTATCTATAATAGACTCTCTCTGTTTGCTATCTCCGTGTGTTTTTCCTCTAGTTTTTTATATTTTTCATAGTAAATAGAATATCTTAACTGTTTAACTAGTTTGTTAAATGTTATCTAAAGGTTTTGTTTCTAGTGGAAAACGGAGAAGTCTCATTATCAGACGTATCTTTTACTTCTCCAACTGGTCTCTTAAATAACTGGAAGTGCTTGAGAGGAACACTTTTCCAGTCAGCTCTAAGAGCTCTTGAAGGATATCTGTAAAGTCACCAAATGTAGTTTCAAAATCCAGCAGCTAATCATAGGGTTGAAAATACGGGAGCTTTTAACTAGGGCCATTTCTTTTTATAAGGCAATTTCATCGTGGGAAATTTTCCTAAGAAGTCATAGATTGTGGATTCAAAGGCAATTATATTATTAAACTAGAACTATCTTCCTCCTCTTTTGCATTCAGAGAAATTGCTAAGCTTTTTTTTTCCCCAATGAAGAAGAAATGGCAATCAAGTATCGCTGCAGAAAGGAATACCAAGAAAATCAAGATAAAGTGTAGCTATTACATTTAATGCGTAATGCCCTAAAGAAGCAGCTAGAGCTTACATCCAGTAATAGACCAGACACAGAAACATGAAGAATCTTGGTTAAACATGAAAAACAGCGACCTGGCAGAGAACGTGTGCTGTGAAGCTAAATATTCCAGTGCTTTCCAAATAGAATCCGAAGCCAAATTCCTGCTATAATGTGTTGCGAAGGGAGAAGAGGAAATGTCCTCCCGACAGGACTCACCAGTGGATTAACCTCTGCTTTAGCTCTCCTAATCTACCACCCGAAAACTGATTCTTCTTACACTTCAGCCTTTTCTGAGTTCCATTTTGCCTGATTTAAAGGACAAAGGAAGGAAATAGGATTGATTTCCAACCTGCTTCTTGAATATTTACAAGGCCAGACCTTGTAAGTCTGGAATCCCAAACAGCTAGAAGCAGTTTTTCTTCCTTTGTCTTCTTACAGCCCTCCTTTGTGTTTCTCTTAGAGTCCTAATGATCTGCCTTGTTAATTCCCCATTTCTTTATCTTACCTTGTAACAGGAACTGTTCTATTCAGCTGTGTCTTTGTCCTCCTCTTCAAACCTGTTACATTTAATTAGTACTGTTAGGAATGGGTACCTCTTGGGATCTAACCCGTAGTTCTTAGCCTATCTGCTTCCATTCCTCTATCCCCCTGACACATACTACTACCCAGGGGGCCTTTTTTTTTCCTCCTGCTCTCCTCCCTCCCCTTAAATAAAGATCTATCCTTCTAGCCTCACAAATGGGAACTTTGCTTCAGGTTTCCAGAAGGCCACTTCTAGTCAAGGGGAGATTCCTGCCACTGTTCTTGTTTTTATCCCCCTGACTACCAGCACCAATCTTTCACTCTCTCTCCTTCTTTGTTGTTGTCAAAGGTATCCTTTTTCCACCCACAGTCTCCCCACCCTCATAGAAAACAAAGGGTGTACTGTTGGGAAGGAGCTTGCCAGCAGGCTGTAGAAGGAAGATTTCAAAGTCCACTTTCAAAGCAGGCCCCTGAGCCTGTTAGGTGCCGGCTCATCATTCCCTGTCCTTGGGTGGATGCTGTCTGCCCGATGCCTGTTACTCAGTGTAGGAAGGAGCCGACTCTGGCTGCACTCCCCAGAGTCCATCATCATGAGGAGGAGGAAGAGAGGGAGGGAGGTTTGGAAGGCAGTGGGAGCTTGTATGTGTTGCTTCAGAGATGCCAGAGGTAGCAGAAGACCCAGTCTGTTTCCCATTTATATAGTACTGGAGGCCCGGTGCATGAAAATTCATGCACTGGAGGGGGGTGTCCCTCAGCCTGACCTGCCCCCTCTCACAGTCTGGGAGCCCTCAGGGGCGGGAGGCGACCCGGTGATCAGAGGAAGGCGACGCCCCCATCAAACCTCTGCTGCTGCCACTGCTGGCAGTGCAAGCCTCAGCCGGCCCTGGTTACCTGAGCCTCGGGCGGCCCTGGGCGGCTGGGCAGCTGTCATCTAAGGCTTGTCTGCACCTCAGGCCAGCCCTGAGCGGCTGAGCAGCCACCATCCGAGGCTTGCCTGCTCCTTGGGCTGGCTCTGGGCGGCTGTGGGGCTGAGGGGACTGGGGGACTCCAGAGGCAGGTGCGTGGCTCCCCAGGGGGGGCTGAGGGGACTGGGCACCACCATCTTATGGCTGTGGGTGCCACCATCTTTGAGAGCATGGCAGTCGATTAGCATATTCCTTCCTTATTGGCTGTGGGTACCGTCATCTTTGTGACGGTCAATTAGCATATTCCCTCTTTTTAGCTAGGATTCTCATTACTCATAGATTGTGGACATCCTTCATTCAGGTGGTTATGAATGCTCTTAAAGTATCACCTCAAATAAAAGGTTCATATTCTTAGATAAAATGAGTGCCTTGTCTCTCCTACTTAATATTCTTACTGAATTATATATTACTAGTGGCCCGGTGCACGAAATTCGTGCACCGCGGTATGTCCTTCAGCCCTGCCTGCACCTTCTCCAATCTGGGATCCCTCGGGGATCGGCCTAAACCAGTCGGACATCCCTCTCGCAATCCGGAACCGCTGGCTCCTAACTGCTCACCTGCCTGCCGGCCTGCTCGTCCCCAACTGACCCCCCCACCAGCCTTCTCGCCCCCAACTGCCCCCCCACTTGCTGGCCTGCACATCCCCAACTGCACGCCCCGTCAGTCTTGTCGCCCCCAACTGCCCCCCACTGCTGGCCTGCTCACCCCCAACTGCCCTCCCCTCCTGGCCTGATCTCCCCTAACCGCCTCTGCCTTGGCCCCGCCACCATGGCTTTGTCCAGAAGGACATCTGGAAGATCTCCCGGAAGGTCTCCCGGTCTATTTAGCATATTACCCTTTTATTAGTATAGATAGAGGCCTGGTGCATGGGTGGAAGCCGGCTGGTCTGTCCTGAAGGGGGTCCAGGATCAGGGTGGAGGTCCTCTTGGAGGGGCCTGGGGCAGTTTGCAGGCCAGCCACGCCCCCATTGGGGTGGGGGTCCCCACTGGGGGCGGTGCTGGCCTGGGCAAGTTGCTGGGGGCCATTTTCAGGCTGGCCATGTCCCCATCGGGTGAGGGTCCCCGCTGGAGGATGTGGCCGGCCTGGGCAAGGGGCTAATGGCCATTTGTAGCCAAGCCCCCAGCTTTGTCTGGAAGGATGTCCAGAAGGTCTCTGGAAGGTCTCCCGGTCTAATTAGCATATTACTGTTTTATTAGTATACTTCTTACTAATAGTGGAGATGAAGTCTGTTGTGCTTTTTTTTTTTTTTTTTTCATGTGTAGTAGGACACACAACTAATTTTAAGGAAATACCAAACCAGGACTGCATTTGTTTCCCTGAAATTTACATGAGAAACTGAACTTAGGGCAGAGTCAGAGGGAAGGAAATGAAAAGGGAGGGATAGATGACAACTAAGGTTTATTGTGCTACATGCCAGGTATTAAAGTAGGGAGTAGGCAATGTACTGAAATCATCTCCTCTGATTCCCCATAAACGGTGTGAGGTAGGCATCTCCCATTCTACAGGTAAGGAAACCAAGGCCCGAGGTCACATAGCTGAGGATGAAGCCAAGAGTCAAACCTGGGCCTGACTCCAAAACTCCTGATCAGGCTTTAGAAAGCACCCTTGTTCGAGAGGACTTGCCAGAGATACCCCTCCAGGATGAAAAACCAGAGAGGTGACTGACAGTGACTCCCCTTCGTGGAATAGGTAAAAGGCGCTCTTACCGTATGCAGATCCTCCCGAAGGATTTTTTTTTAGCATAAAAAATGTTAGTGATTGTCTTAGAGCTTCTCTTCCTGCTTTCCTCGCAGTTGAAGTTTGCAAAGACTTCTTCCACCTGTGGCATGTGTCTCCCAGACCATGTTCTCTCACCCAGAGGGCCCGGTACCTTCCAAAAATGCAAAAATTCACTTATCTTTTTTTTTTTCCTTCCTTCCTTCCTTCCTTCCTTCCTTCCTTCCTTCCTTCCTTCCTTCCATCCTTCCTTCCTTCCTTTTATAAGAAAGTTAAGATCCTGTTACCAAGACAACTCTTAAACTCTTCTCCAAACTTTATTGCTAAGGAAATGAAACTATTAAAAGGCCATTGCTCCATAATTCAGGAAATTGAATCAACTTGTTTGGAGCCCTGAGCAGGGAGGACTAGAGCTGCACTGAGCCCATGTTGTGAGACTATAAACAGTGCCGTGCTCTGCAATGACTTGACCATGCAGAGGAGGCACGAGCTGCTCTTCACAGCACCATGCAGCTCGCTCAGAGCTTTTTTTCACCACCTCAACTACAGTTCTCCGTGCACAATGAGAATACTTTGTAAGATATCAACAGTTGGGGTCATTTCTTTTTTACTTTATTTAGATTTTCACAAAAGTTCCTGTATTTGTACAATGAAATATATCTCTCTTTAATAAGTAAAAGATTCTTAGATCATGAGCATTAAAAATTTCTGCAGGTGAATATTAAACTTATTGAGGTTGGATAATAGTCACATGATGGTTCATGATACTGTTTTCTCTGCTGTTGGTATATATTTAAAATGTTTCTGTAATAAAAGGATTAAAATACTTTTATTAGACTGCAGATAAATCTAACTCATATTTTCTAACTTCTTCCGATACTGCTAATCCAGAGAATATAGTCTTTCCTTGCCTCTCTTCCCCTCCCAAAGTTAAAACTAGTCAAATTTAGACACATCAGGCAATGGACGGAAGGAGCGGGGAGGTAAAGTACTGTTAGGCTCCAGAGCTCTGATCTGCTACTTCTTGAAATAATAAATTCTAGGACAATCACTCACATTTTAGGTTCTAGATTGATAGCCACATGGACTATTGAGCACTTGAAATGTGGCTAGTGCCGCTGAAGAATTGAATCGAAATGTGCTGTAAATGTAAAAAAAAAACACTATATTTTGAGGACTTAAAACAAAAACATCTCAGTAATTTTTTATATTGATACAGAGGCCTGGTGCATGAAATTCATGCACGGGTAGGGTCACTAGGCCTGGCCAGCGATCAGGGCCAATCGGGGCCTTCCGGCTGCCAGCCGGGGCCTCCCTTCCCCAGCTGCCGACTGGGGCCTTCCTTCATTCTGCGCCGCCCCCTGGTGGTCAGCGCACATCATAGCGAGCGACCAAACTCCTGGTCTCCCGGTCGAACTCCCTAGGGGACACTTTACATATTAGCCTTTTATATATATAGATATGTGGAAATAATATTGTAGATATACTGGTTTAAATAAAATATTTTACTAAAATTAATTTCACCTATATTTTTAACTTCTTAAAATGTGATCATTGGCCTGTATGGTTCAGTGGTTGAGCATCAAACCACGCAACAAGAGGTTGCTGATTCGATTCCTGGTCAGGGCACATGTCGGAGGTTGCAACTCGATCTCCAGTAGTTGTGCAGGAGGCAGCTGATCTGTGTTTTTATCTCTTCCTTCTCCCTCTCCCTTCCTCTCTATCTAAAAAAATTAATAAGATGTCATTATTAGAAAATGTAAAGGTATATATATATGCCTCACATTGTATTTCCATTAGATAGTATTGCCTTTGAGTTTATTAGAAGATAACTTTATATTTATTGATTATTTATTCCTGATTAGGGCCCAAGACTGTAAAGTTAGATGTTAGCCTGTAAATGATTAAAAAGCTGATGGTTTCTGTTTATAATCAAAAGATAACCCCAAAAGTTTTCATTTTATGGCCCTCTAGGATATTAAATAGTTTTTTATCTAGTTGGTAGATTTCATTCATCCATATTTTATTTTCTGTAATGATTTAAGTAGACTTATCTCTCATGGTTGTACCAAGCAGAATCATTGTTATAAGTCAAAAGTTAGATTACTGCCGAAACCGGTTTGGCTCAGTGGATAGAGCGTCAGCCTGCGGACTGAAGGGTCCCAGGTTCGATTCCTGTCAAGGGCATGTGCCTTGGTTGCGGGCACATCGCCAGTAGGGGGTGTGCAAGAGGCAGCTGATGGATGTTTCTAACTTTCTATCCCTCTCTCTTCCTCTCTGTAAAAAAATCAATAAAATATATTTTTTTAAAAAAAGTTAGATTACTTTTGTCTCTGGAAATTGTTTTAGCTATTCTTTTTTAATTAATTAATTAATTAATTAATTATTGTCTAACTATTCTTATATTCAAAAAGACTCTTGGTCCTATTGATTAAATGATATAATGGATATAAATTTAAGAGTGTTTACTCTGTGAACTATTGTTTAATGTGTCTGTTTAGAATTATGCTTCATTGAATTGTCTTGCCTTGCTTCCCTAAAAGGACAGTTAGAAGGAAGTGAAAATATTGAATAACATGGATATTGAGTTACAGTTCTTTTCTTTCACTTGACCTGCTCATGTGTTTATGTACATAAAGACATAGGAAATGTAATATTTTATGAATTTTTTTTTAATTAATTGATTTGAGAGAGAAATATCAATTTGTTCTTCTACTTATTTATGCATTCATTGGTTGATTCTTGTATTTGCTCTGACTGGGGCTCAAACCCGCAAACATGGTATATCAGGATGACTCTTGAATGAACTGAGCACATGGCCAGGGCGGAAATGTGATATATTTTAAAATTGCAGATCTAGTTCCCAGAAACACCTTTACAAAGGTCCCATTCCCAGGGCTGGGCCCACAGAAATGTCTTACCCTGCACCGTGGGACGTGAGCTATTCCTACCCCCTCCTTGTCCACAGGAATAGGGGTTATTTATGAGCCCCTCATAAAAACAGAGCAGAAGCCAGTTGGCAGGAGCTGTGTCACCATTTCCAGGTACACAGAACCTCTGCTTGTGGCCTTGAGTACTTGCCTTTGCTAACCCTTTTGAAATCGCAGTTGAGGGGCGGTAATAAATAGGAACCTGTTCTACATTCCATCCGGCAATTTTTAAAATGTTTTATTTATTGATTTTTAAAGAGACAGAGAAAGACAAAGAGAGAGATGTGAATTTATTGTTCCAGTTATTTATGCATTCATTGATTGCTTTCTTTTGTGTGCCCTGACCAGTGATCGAACCCACGACCCTGGTGCATCAGGACAATGCTCTAACCAACTGAGCCACCCGCCTGGCTGTTTTTTGTTTGTCTGCCTGTTCACATTGTCAGTTTACTGCTGAGAATCAAAGGAGACAAGACAGTAATAAAGGGAAGTGTAGAAGACCAGAGGTCTGCGCTCCAGATCTCTTAGCTACCAAAATAAATAAATACAGCAGAGCTGCCGCCCAGACAGAGTAGAGCTAAAAGTCCCCTTTTTTTTCTCACTCCTACCCCTTTCTCTTTTGTATCTAGAGGTTTGGGAAATTACTATGACCGTGACTTGTTAGGCATGATGTTTTATTTTATTAGGTTGGAATGAGATACAGAAACCTAATCCTGAAACCCGGGGGATCTCTGGACGGCATGGACATGCTCCAGAATTTCTTGAAACGTGAGCCAAACCAAAAAGCGTTCCTAATGAGCAGAGGCCTGCACGCTCCGTAAACTGGGCCCTCTGGTAGCAGTCCATGTCTGGAGGACAAGTTGACATCGCCTTGTGTGCTACTGGCCTGGAAACTGAAGGGAGTTTTGCAAATGAAAATGTAGATTTCTATTGATTGCCTTTTGTTTCTTGAATTATACAGGTGTAAATGGAATTATAAATACGGTAACCTACGAAAAGACCCATTCAAAAATAATTGTACTATAACATTTCATAAAAATAGATTTGATTTCTTTTTTTATAAAAGTTTCATATGAATGTAATTTGATTTTTTTACTCTTATAACCTAAATAATGTAAGAGGGCTCAGAATTATTAAATTGAATCACATGCATTATATAATTTGATCCCACTTATATCTTGCAGTTCTTTACTTGGGATTTCTGGACATAAGTGAATCACCACATTCCTCTGGTGAACATTTTCTTGGAGCCCCGCATCCACTTTGACTCTTTGTCTCACAGTCAAGGGTGACCTCTTTGCCTGCATACCTCAGGGCCAGGCGAACATGCCTCAGTAATGCATTTATCTTTGTATTTCAGGCCTCGTGATTCCAACTTCCTGCCACACTTAAATGATGTTCCTCCATTTGGGTTTGTCTTTCCTGTCCAAAGTCCAGTCAGAGAATACCAAAGAGTTATGAACTCTAGCCTCGTGTAGATTGCAAGTTTTTGTTCCTTGTTTAGAGGATTTGGGGATCTTGTATGAGAGTTCATTTTCACTTCGGGGTACAAGATTGGCAGTCTTTTGGCACCGTAGCCAGTGAAAACACTGAAGCAAGGAAACATTTCCCTTGTCACGTTTCTAATAAGTGGTGGGGACGCTGCCTCATTTACTGCCCACCTCACCCAAAGTGGCTGGTCCACCTGCCCCAAGTGGCTCTTTAGAGATGGGAGCTGACGCAGAAGAGGTCAGGAACCGCGGAAGAAGAGCGGCTTCTGAACAAAGCGTCTTCGCACAGCTCTCCCAGGTGGCAGGTGCGTGCTTACACTCAGCCACTTACTGAGGGAGGGGCCTCTTCAGGAGTCCGTTTTGTCTGGTGATTTTTTTTTTTTTTTCAGAGACCCTTGGGATCTCTTTAAACTAAACGGGGGCCTAAATTCCAGTTCTGTAGCAGACCAGTACACTCTCAGAGCTTATTTTTCCTCTAGGAGTCTACTCCATAAGAAAAACACAACAGGGTAATAAAACTTTTTAAAGGAAAAAAGCAAACTTTGAATGTACTCTACCTAAATCTTCCAGGTGCTCCCACTGTGTGCCTGAGGCATGCCTTCGCTGGCCAGCCACAAAATTAGAACCTTTTTATTGTCTAGTCAAAATGGACTTTGTGATAAGTAAAAAATATATATATATTATGCTGCATAATAAAATTATAGACAGCAGGAAAAGTCGACAGCTTTAGAGACACAGAAGAAAAATCCGAGGTTATTACTGCCAAGCAAATACCTTAAACATCCACATGAAATCCTACCCTCCCTTTGGAGACAATTGCCTGGCCCTTTTCACTCCCACACTCAGCCAATGTCACCACCTCTCGTCCCCAAAGCTGTTTTTTATGTTCTTAGCAACCTGTGGTACTTTTCTATATTTTTTTCCCCCAGACTGTTCTGTTTTCCAGTTTCAGACAAAAACTCTCTTCAGCTTTTTCTATTGCCCAGTGTGTCTCCCTAACAATAACTTTATCATAACTTTTAAATCTCAACGTACTTCACATGGAAAAACTAATACTTGGTGTGAAAAAAAGCTGCACACAATAAAGTTGCATTTATTATCTACAAGAATGAGCTCACATTTCTTTCTTACATTCATGTGAAAACTGAAGTGCATAGAAGAAATAAAGCTACTGTGTTCTTTTCACTTAAGGTACACATCTATTACTTAAAATCTGCCCAAGAACAGCAACAAAAACACTCACACACAAATATATATATTCTCTGGCATAATTTAAAACTAGGGACTTTATTGTTAAAGCTTTTTTTGAATGCGACTACCATCTGCTTGTTCTTTTTTTCCAGATCTGAGCATAAAGTGTCGACAATGAATGGTGGGTAACTATAAAAATTGTACTGGCACAACCTATACTTAAGGTTTGTGGACTGAGCCACACACAAAGCCTCTCTTGCCCTAGCCAGTTTGGCTCAGTGGGTCTAGTGTCGGCCCAGAGTGTGGACTGAAGGGTCCCAGGTTCGATTCCAGTCAAGGGCACATACCTCCGTTGTAGGCTCAATTCCTGGCCTTGGTCGCGGCGCGTGTGGGAGGCAACCAATAAATGTGACTCTCTCTCGTCCACATTTCTGTCTCTCTGTCTCTCCCCCTCCCTTCCTCTCTAAAAATCAATGGAAAAATATACTCGGGCAAGGATTAACAACAACAAAAAGACACTTGAACCCTGGCCCAGTTAAGCATCTTCCCATGCACCGAGAGGTCACAGGTTCAATTCCAGGTCAAGGGCACATGCTCAGGTCGCGGACTCCATTCCCAATTAGGAGGCGTGCTGGAGACAGTCCATCGATGTTCCTCTCATCAATGTTTCTCCCTTCCTCTCTTTAAAATCAATAAAAACATATATTTTTAAAATAGACACTTGATGTCTCTGTTGACATCTTTGTGGCTAAGATGAGGATATGCCTGGATATTCATTAGCCAGGTGAATTTCTAGCTATTGAACCCACTTAAGAGAGTTGAATAATGATTCACATTTAAAGTTTTGGGAAATTTCTAGTCCTTTGGGTGAAGACACAAGAAATTCCATAGACAGTATTATTAAATTTACAGATAACCGAGCAGGAATGGTTAAATATAACATTATTAAGATTTAAATTATTTTAGTGCTGAGACCAATTTGAGATGAAGTAGGACACATTCTATTGCCAAAGTAAAAGGAGGGTAAGCCTGACTTGATAGTGGCACTCAGAAAAAGACCTGGCAGTTTTATTTGACCAAATTCCTATATAAGCCCGCAATACAGCACATGTGGGCAGGGTAACAGGAGGAGAGAATGAAAACCTCTAAGGGTGTATGATGGAAGGGTGTACCTAGATCAAAAGAATAAGCCCTCTGGACTCTGATGAGGTCAGATCAATCACAGCTAGAATATCATGTTCTGTTCTGGGTGTCAGGTTTTAAGCAGACTAGGGCCAAGTATTACAGTGCTTGGGAGAGTAAGAACAGGAGGGTGATGACCTTGAACTTCTCAAGAGAAATACATGAAAGGATTAGGGAAGTCCCGGCTGGAGACGAATTCAGAAATGTTTTCAAATCCTCGGATGGTATGGGAGAAAGAATAGGATGATTCTGCATTGCTGCAGAAGCCAAAGCTTGGAGAAATGGTTGGAAAATATAAGGAGGCTTCAGTTCAGTGTGAGGAAGCAGTTCCCAATCATTATTGTGGATTACAAACACATTCTGCCAAAGCTAATGAGTATCCACACAAAGCCTGTAGCTGCCAGGAGTCTTACAAAGGGGATTCCTTCTTTGAGTACACATTCGTACCAGATCAGCTTTGAGTTAAGTTCAAGGTGCAACAAATTTGTAATCATCATCAAATTTGTAATATTTCACTCGGGTGAAATATTTACATGCTGGATCTTAGAAATGGCATTTAGATGGGTGCAGCTCCCTTGTGCTGCAGGGATATGGTTCAGGCATTTATTGTTTAAGCGTTGCTTACTCCTCATCCGTAATCAGTGACTGCTTATCTACAGGTTATCAGTCTTCCTGTGGGTAATCTGATAACAGGGTGGGAGGGTAAGAGCTGTATATGACCATAATAAAGCCAAAGGCTCTACAGAAAGAAAAAAGGTTTATTTTCTTCCTTGACAGCATTTACGGTTGCCCTGTCCATTGCACCCACCACTGTCTTCATCATACACTCAGAGGCAAAAACGTAGCTCAGACTCCCAGTTTCCTTTGTATGCTCTGCACCATATTGTGACTCTTTGAGTCATTGATTCTATCCTACAGCCTTTGACTCACAGTGAATAGTCCGTAAATATTTTAAAGTAAATATACCTACTTTTAAATAATCCTTTGCTATAAGGAATCATTTTTTCTATAATAATTGCAAAATACCTCATAAGTGAATCTAAAACTACATAGATAAGTTCTTTTTTACACTTCGTACAAGAAGGGGCCCTTTTCCTTAGTGTACTGGGAGAGGTTGTGTGAGGTAGATGAAACAAACGTGCTTTTTGTAAAAAACAAAAAAAATAGAAATTTTAAAATTTATATTTGTATTTTATTCTTTTTATTGATTGATTGATTTGAGAAAGAGAGAAACAGACTTGTTGTTCTACTTATTTATGCAGATCCCGCAACCTTGTAGTACCAGGATGATGCTTTACCCAACTGAGCTACCCGGCCAGGGCTAAACCTAGGAATTTCTTTTTTTTCTTTTTTTTTTAATATTTTATTGAATTTTTTTTTTACAGAGAGGAAGGGAGAGGGATAGAGAGTTAGAAACATCGATGAGAGAGAAACATCAATCAGCTGCCTCCTGCACACCCCCCACTGGGGATGTGCCCGCAACCAAGGTACACGCCCTTGACCGGAATCGAACCTGGGACCTTTCAGTCCAAAGGCCGACGCTCTATCCACTGAGCCAAACCGGTTTCGGCAAACCTAGGAATTTCTTAATCTCCCTAGAAGATCTGTGGTTCCTTGGAAGATCTATGAAAGGGGAGAGAGAGCAGAAGTCCATGATTGCCCTGAAAGTATATTGAAATTTTTTTTTGTACCTAGCTTTGTGCATTTCTTGTATGGAAAGAACCCCTAGTATGCATCAGAAAATTGTAAGAACTACTGTCTTAAACAATTTGTTTTCAAACTTTCGGTTTTGAATTCAATTTGAAGACTACAAAGTGCCCATGTAGGCACTGTTCTTGGTATTTAAGATACAAGAATGTCCACCCTAAATCAAGTTGATTACAATATAGTGAGGGAGGCAAATATGTTATTAATATGCTGAGATAAAGTGCAGAAGAAAGGTAGGTATAAGAAGCTTTTATGTTGTTTTCTTCCACACGCGTTGACCGTTGTACAGTTTAACCTTTGAGCCTCAGTGTTTTATGATCACATTCCACCCACCACAACAGACTTATTCCTAACCACCTGGTTGACTTTTTTTTAGCATGTCCACAGTAGGATGAAATGGTGTTCTTCCATCTTTGTTATATCCGGGAGTTCCTTAGACCCTGTGGTTAAAGGACTCACAAGAAATAGATGAAAATATTCACTTTAACCATTATTATTCCAAAGAATAGTTTATTAATTTTTAGAGAAAGAGGAAGGGAGGGGGAGAGAGAGAAAAACATTGATGAGAGCATAACATCTACCTGAGAGCATAACACCAATCAGCTGCCTCCTGCACGATGCCTGGTGGGTGTTGAGCCTGCAACCTGGACATATGCTTTAACCGAGCATAGGATGACACCCAACCAACTGAGCCACACGGGCCAGGGCTCACTAACCATTTTTACACATTAAGAGCAAATGGTTGTAAACTCTAGCCATTAGAGGAGTGATGTGGGACTCCTGTTGACCTGGTACGTTGAATATACCCAAGAGGCATTGACATCCTATAAATCTAGAAAACGGGCTGTTAAGATGACCACTTACCTATTCGGAGATGGTCCGGAATTAGTCAGGATTCCTTACTTCCTTCTCCCATCTGTGTAAATGACTTGGTGGTGCTACTAATAAGAACTGAAGGAAAAGCACTCAGCTCTCCAGTCCCTTATGGACTGTGTACCTTCTTTCTATAGCAACGACTTAAGCAGATGAATGAAAGACTGAAAACTTCAGAGTGCTAGGGCTCATGATAGGGACTGGAACTGGACTTTAAACTTACACCCCGTTTACTTGTGCAGATGTACAGTAATTTATGTCATCCATCTTCTGGTGAACTTTCAGGTTGTTTTCACTCTTTGAACGTTGCAAGCAATGCTGCCATGATTATCTTTATAAATATGTTATTTTCCACATCTGTCAGGGTACCTGTTAAATAACTCTTAAAATGGAATTCCTGGTTCAAAGGGTAGAAGCATTTTAAATGTTGGCAGATATTGTCAACTGAAAGCCATGTTCTTACTAGTATTAACTACAGTTGTTTAACAGGCAGTCACTGAAGATAAATGAGGAAAACTGATTAGAAAGCAAAGCAAAAATACCTGGCATGATATCACTTACGCTTTCTCTCCTCATTGGGTGGATGGAGGATTAAAAGTTACTTCTTTCAGAAAGGAGGAGGGATTCCAGACAGGAATTTTCTTTCTCTGTCAAGGGTTGGGTAGGTACTAAAAGGGACAAAGCAGTCATCAGTCCCTTTGTATTCCGGGCAAAGTGGGGAGCACCAAAAGATCCATTTTGTCATCCTTGTCCCAAATCAGATGCTTTCCTGTGGTCTCAAACACCCGTGTGACAAGTGGGACTTCTGTTGTGGCTCACAATCCAGTCACTGTTCTGAACTGCACCCGGCCCACTGCGTCTCAGCCTCAGTGACACAGTCTTCAGCCAGAGGCTGTTGCCCTCTGTTCTGTTCAGGCAGCCGCACAGCCAGTGACTTTCCAGCTGGGATCAGGCGGCAAGAGGGAAATGTCCCACACTTCATCGGTCAAGGCCTTCTGCACCCCAGCGTGTTTCCTCCTCTCGTGGGTCCCTGATGGGGAAACCTTTCCTGAAGCCGTTTGGGAAGGCGACCCACCTTTACATTTCCTTTCCTAGTTCTACATTGTAGTTAAGGATAGGGAAATAGGAGTAGCTTAAGGGTGACTCTAAATCAGGGGTGGGGAACATCCGGCCCACAGGCTGTATAAGGCCCGCAGAATCATTTGGTCTGGCCCTGCCCAGGCAGTAAGGGTGAGTTAACGGAATGTTTGACCAAATAGAGCAGGCTGGTTTTTAAGTTGATAATTGTATATGGCCCACAAATGATGCTATCCATATCCAAATGGCCCTTGGCAGAAAAAGGGTTCCCCACCCTTGGTCTAAATGAAGACAGAACCTCTCGATCCACAGAGCTCAATGCTTGTTTGATTATTTTCATGTCAGTAATTCTTTAGTAGATAAGCTTCGTGCTGTGGTCTAAGCAGCCATAGGCAGCGTCTCTTTCTCTCCTGACCTCCCTTCCTTTCATCTTTCTTTCTTCCAAAAGGCTAATCAGATGGGTGGGAAATTCTGAGCAAATCCCAGTAGGAGTGTGGCAGAGGTCTGAGTCAGCCAGGCCATGGATAAAGTTCTAGGTGCTTTTTAATTTGGGAGTGGGGCTTTTCTCACAAACCTCTCATTTTAAGTTACAGTCAATATTCTAGTGCCTGCAGGCTAAATAAGAGGCTTGAAAGGATTACAATAAGAGTAAATTATATACAATGACTCCTAAAAGTAAATACCCTTTTAAAAAGGTCTGTACAGGATACATAGAAGGTTTGGCTTCTTTTATAACTCAACCAATTTTAATATTAGTAACTTGTTCCAGGAAGTCAGACTGCTACCTAGTTAATGGGTATCTACTGAAGTTCAGGTTCAGGTGGAAAAAAAAAAAGTAGTTAAGCCCTGATTAAACGTGTTAAGCCCTAGTTTAACAGGCCAACTAGTATCGTAAGGATTGTGTGTGTTTGTGTTCAGGTCTACAAAGACCTGATAAGTTCCTCTGTGTACCTAAGGAGTTTCTCAGGAGCCTATCAGAATTTAGCTGGGAAGCGTTAACACAGCAGCACACTGTTTTCTGTGGTGCCCGTAGAGAAATGTCCGCATGCCTGCTGCTTTCCTCTGGGACAGCAGAAATGAAGTCATTGCATTAGAGAATGAATCATGTGCCCAGGATACACTTCTCCCACCCTGAACACACTGACTCTCCCAGGTTCGGTCACTGATCAGGCCCCTGGAAGGGTTCTAGCAGCCAGGAGAGGGTGAGGCAGAGGTGCCACTTAAGGTAACACTGCGGTTTGTAATATTTGAGGTGGTAATGACCAAGGCTGGGGTGCAGGCTGAAGTTCAGATTTGCCTGTCAGAAGGTGAATGCTGGGAGGCCAGTGTTCGAATGGAGGGCCTGGAACTTGACAGCAGGAAGTGCTGCTATAAACTAGGGCAATTTCAGGAATGTAAGGCAGGGAGGCACTCATGTTCAAGAGAAGAAAGTGTTTTTGACTTCAAGGATATGCTTGATAAACAAATTATTATTTTAATTCAAGGTGAGTAGGGGAAGTTTTCCTTTTCAAAAATAATAGAAGAGAATATCTAACCCATTTCCAAAGCATTTTCAGGTTTTATCAACAATCAAAGGCATGAGTTAGAAGAAAACTCCTAAAAACTTCCTTATTACCTCTTATGTATAAAAATGTTTGTAGTCATGTTTTAATGGAACATTACCAAAAGTTGACCTTTACTGGGCATGCCAGGAAAATCTACCTGTCATCTAGCGACTCTAGAGGAAGTAATAAAAGAAGCTGTTTGAAAAACTTGACAAGTTTGTTAAATTTCTAAGCAGCTTAATCAATAAACAAAAGGACAAATTGTGTGGCTCAACTCTCTGGGAACCTATAATCAACATACATAACTTCCTCATCAGAGGCATCTGTCTTAAGTCTTGGAAATTATTACTTTTATCATGACTTTATCTTGAATATTTCTTTGTTCCCACAAAGCTCACCCTGCACCTCCACCCTCTCAATATACATTCTCATACAACAATCTTTTGAGTAAAGAAAATACAGTTTCAGGCTGGCTGTTTCTTTTGATACTAAGACACATAAAGGATAAGTATGGAAAAGCGATAGAAATTAATTTTTACTCCTTTCCCATCCAGCTTTTGCAAGGCAAACTGCAAGAGAAAACAGTACAGTCTCAATCAGCGTGCATTGGATTTCTGCCTATCTCTCCCTCACTTTGCTCAGGATTAAATGTTCCCCTTGTCCTCAACCAAAATGGAAATAGTTCGTTTATTGCGTTGACTTTGTATTTCCTAGGTCAATAGGGTGTAAGTTTTGACTTACTGATGTGACTTGTTCCCACAGAAACTCTTTGGGGAGGTTGCTGGAAGCGTATCCAAGGGCTGCTGAATCTCTTAGGTAGACAGTATAAAAATAGAGTGGTGCTTGGAGATGCTGAAGTGGCATCATTGAGTAGTGCCATCTCTAAGCTCCAGGTGCAAGTCCAAGGATTCTGTCAGCAGGGTTGCCAAATACTAATTAAACTAAGTGGTTATCAATGCTATTCTTAAATCTTTGATCTTGGGATGTTTCCAGTAAGAAGAAAGGGGGATATATTCCTATACAAAATACAAAAATTCAGGTCACATTAAGCAAGAAATTATCAAGAAAAAAATTACTGTATCTCAAACAGTGTCTCTGTGTGTGTCTATTCTTTTCTCTCATTGTCATTTTCTATGAAATAAATAATAAAATATATTTCAAAGGACAACTCAGCCTATTTAAATAAGATACATCGAGATGAAGAGATTCATAATAGCCACTTTACAATTTTCAATGATAAATTTTCAGCATAGAAAACAGGGTAAGTTTATGAAACTGTAGAGTTTCAAATACATAGAAAACATAAGAGAGAAAAAAATTATTGTACTTCTGAAACCAACAATGCCATTTCATTTCACAGCCATCAGATTGGCAGCAATCTATCTTTGAAGGTTGAAGATGAACACAGCCAGTAATTCCACACTAAGGTAGGCACCACCAGACACACTCTTCTGTGTGTGTACCATGAGATACCTGCTAGAATGTTCACAACAGCCCTGTTCGGAATAGTGAAACAGTGAAAGAAAACACAAGTGGATACTGCCTGGAGGTATATTTAAATAACGGGCTGTATTGCAATTAGGATGCGTGAACTGAAGCTACCTATATCAATATAAATATCACTTAAGAACAATGTTGAGCGAAAAGTGTCATTGCAGAAAGATATATTCAGGTTATCATATATATTCAAAGCAATACTTTGTATCTTGGATCTATACATATTATTAAAAGTGTAAAATATCCACAGGAAAATGGACACCATATTCAGGACTGTGGAGAGGGAGAATGGAGAATGGGGTCTGGGAGAGATACTTGGGGGTCTTGAACTATAACTGCAATCTTTTTTTTTTTTTCTTTCTTTAAAAATTCAGTGCAAATAGGGAAAAGTGTGAAAATACTTTCTTTTTTTGGGGGTGGGGGGGTGGGGGAGGTGTCAAATGATCTTTACTTGGAATATTTTCCTGTGTAGTTCTTAACTGGCTGGGCAACCCACTGCACCGCTGCTCTGTCCTGAGGCTGGCGGCTTGGTGGCCATCAACATTGCAGCCCACAGACCAGGCAGTCCTCAGAATCTCCTTATGGTTCCAGAGAGTTCTCCAGCTAAAGATGGGTGCTGCCTCAGTCAGGCAATGTTGATGATCTCATCAAAAATGATATTTCCACTGAGCTTAATGGTGTTGGGGGTTTTTTTTTTGTTTGTTTTTGTTTTCTTTTGTTTTGTTTTTGCTTCTTTCTGTCTCTTGGCGGTTCTTTGAGGGCTTCGATGATCAGGGCAGAGGCAGAAGGCACTACCTCAACCTGTGCTTGTTTGTTCTGAATGGTCAGTTTCACTGTAGTCCTCAGACCCTTCCAATCACCCATTGCTTTGGCTGTATCACCTATCTATTTTGGAGACAGACCCAGGGGGCCGATCTTGGGGGCCAGGGCAGACATAGTGTGGACTTCCCCACCAGTACACCTCAGGTATATGACTTTGATCTCATTGGGGTCAAACTTCGGCGGCATGGTGGAGCTGGCCAGTGTTGGATGAGCCTGGATTTGAGAAGACCGAAGAAAGTTGCACCTAAGCCTCCTCCAAACCAAAAGCAAAGTGTAAAGATTTTCTAAAGCTTGTTTTTTATTGCTTGAAATATTTTATAATCTAAAGAAAGAATAATATTGTACTTCTAAGGCATTTTTCAGAATGTGGCTTTCAAAGCAAATTTTTACCAGTCCAATTTCAATCTTACAAAACCCAGTCGTAGGGAATTCCCACATTAAACATTTTTTTTAAGAACGTCCCCTGGGTGTCCCCATAAAGCAAAAAATGAGCATCCCAATCTAATGAAAATCTGACTCAGTTGAGATTGTTTTATGAAAACTATGAGACTTGGGGGGTTTGAGCCCTGCTAGCTTGGCCTCAGTGATAGTCTTGCCTCAGGGCTTAACCTAGAAAAGTTGGGTTAGACTCCTGACTGCTCCTTCCCAGGGTGCAGCACTCAGTCAGTGTTCACCATCATCCCCCTTTTTCCTCCTTCCTAACAGAGTCCAGATTTTCATCAAATATCTTGATTCATCTAAGGGTGATCTCATGCCCCTTGCCAGTAACTGACTTAGGAAGAAGCATATGAGTTCATCTGGGCCCGTGATAGTAGCGGGAACTTTACTAAGGACTTCTGAGGATAGTTTTCTAGTTTTCAAGGTAAACCTACAGAAAGAAATGGTCTTTTCCTCTGGCATTCTTGTGTATAGCTTTGAGGCCCAGAACTGCATTAGACTGTAGATGAAGCCAACACACAGTGAAAGACAGAACCAAGAGAATAACAGAAATAGAGTCAGTGCAGCTAGATTATGTCAACTCTGAAGACCAATGGGCATCCAAGTGAGCCAATATATGTCTATATTGTGTGTTTTTAAATTTGTTTATTGATTTTAGAAAGAGGAAGGGAGAGGAAGAGAGAGAGAGAGAGAGAGAGAGAGAGAGAGAGAGAGAGAGAAACATTGATTTGTTGTTCCACTTATTTATGCATTCATTGGTTGCTTCTTGCATGTCTCCTGACCAAGATCAAACCCAAAACCTTTAGTGT